>NW_024884142.1:68070149-68289571 GCF_019232065.1 Centrocercus urophasianus | reverse complement strand
GTGGAAGGGAATTGAGAAGAAAGTGTGCAGGAGGGTTTTTTTTTTTTTTTTCTTCTCTCAAATCCAGCTAGAAGACTTCAGATTGCTTCAGAATTAGTTAGAGGAGATTCTGTTCTACTGTGTTATGCATAACGTAAGTCTGCCATGGTGGTCTGTTGGAGCTTCCTATTAAAGCAGTTGAACAAAAGCACTCATCTGTGAAGTTTTATGACCCAAGGTGGAGATTCCTCTTGTTTCTGAATGAGTTGGCTTTGCTGCTTTGCCATTATATCTTTCTCCCTTCACCCCTCCCACCCCCCTTTCTTTTTTTGATTTAAACAGAAAATAATATTTTCTGACAGTCCTTGCTTTTACTTGTCTGAGGTAGTAATTCCTTAAATAGGACACTTGAGAGGACCAAGAGATACCAGTCTGTGTTGGACTGTTGTTTTGAAAGCTGGAGATCAACTTTAAGGTCAACTTTAATTAATGAGATGGTTGTGCACTTGTCTCTGATCATTGTGACCTACATCTTCATAATCTCCCTTTTCTCTTTTCCGGAAATATCAGAATTGTATATTTAAAAAAAAAAATAAAAATTAAACAGAATGTAAGTGATAGCCTTGCTGTGCAGTTAATGTCTGGATATATTCTACAGTTAAAATTGGTCTTTAATCTAAAAATGTTAACTGTTGTCATCTTTTTAAAAAGCAAAACAAAAACACACAGAACAGTTTGTTTTGATTGTTCTGATGCCTCCTTTTCAAGTGTTTTCACCTACTCTGTAGTTGCTTTTGCCTTTCTCAGCAGTTCTGTTTGTCCCATCTATACTGGGCAGGCTGTTCTCTAATGATATGTGGTAATGCTCTGTAGGGAGTATTCTGATTTTGCGGGTGGGTTAACTTAGAAAAATAAGACTGTGATGCTTTAGTTCAGGTTTGTTTACAGTGCTTGTAGACAGATGAAGTGGAGATTTCAGCTGTAGTTATAATAAACCATATTCCTTAACACTAATTCTTTGCCAGAAATTCATATGGAAAATTGGCAGTGATTGAAGGGACATTGAGTGTTGAATCAGAGCTCTAACCAGAATTTCTAACCAGACATACAGTGAATCAGCAATCTACTTACTAGAATTGGGACTGTGACTAAGCCTTGAGTTGTACTATTAAATGATGTGAAGTTTGATTTTTTTTATTTTTTTTTTTGTCACATCTAGAGGTATTCTTCTGTAGTGTAGAAATATAATGTAAACAAACCTCTAATTGGTGGAACTTGAGAGGAAATTTCTGCATCTGTTTTTTGATAGCAAAGCTAGGTTACTTTCTAGAGACATCTGAAACAGGAAAGGTATACAAATATGACTGAGGCAAACTCATTTGAAATGTATGCTTGCTTGTAGAAAGCATGGCTGGAAGTGTGGATCTGCCTGAGGGTAGCGAGGCCATACAGAGGGATCTGTACAGGCTGGAGAGCTGGGCTGACGCCAATGGGATGAGTTTCAACAAGGCCAAATGCCGGGTCCTGCACTTTGGCTACAACAACCCCAGGCGACGCTACAGGCTTGGGGCGGCGTGGCTGGAGGACTGCATAGAGGAAATGGACCTGGGGATATTGACTGATGCTCGGCTGAACATGAGCCGACAGTGTGCCCAGGTGGCCAAGAAGGCCAATGGCATCCTGGCTTGTATCAGAAACAGTGTTGCCAGCAAGAGCAGAGAGGTGATTGTTCCCCTATATTCAGCACTGGTGACGCCGCACCTCGAGTACTGTGTCCAGTTTTGGGCCCCTCACTGCAAGAAAGATATTGAGGCCCTGGAACGTGTTCAAAGGAGGGCAACAAAGCTGGTGAGGGGTCTGGAACACAGGCCATATGAGGAGAGGCTGAAGGAGCTGGGAATGTTCAGCCTGGAGAAGAGGAGGCTCAGGGGAGACCTCATTGCTCTCTATAACTTCCTGAAGGGAGGTTGTAGTGAGCTGGGGGTCGGCCTCTTCTCTCGTGTCATTAGTGATAGGACCAGGGGGAATGGCTTCAAGCTACGGCAGGGGAGATTCAGGCTGGACATGAGGAAGTATTACTTTTCAGAAAGGGTGGTCAGGCACTGGAACGGACTGCCCAGGGAGGTGGTGGAGTCACCGACCCTGGAGGTGTTCAAGGAAAGGCTGGATGTTGTGTTGAGGGACATGGTTTAGTAGGAGCTATTGGGAATAGGTGAACGGTTGGACTGGGTGATCTTTTAGGTCTTTTCCAACCTTGGTGATTCTATGATTCTATGATTCTATTTCCTTTTTCTAATTTTCTTTTCTCTCACTGCTTGCATATTCCAAACAGAGCAATGCTGGCAAGCCAAAATGAGCTAACCTGCTGTAACTACAAACTAAGTTCTATGGAATTTAGGTTAAATGTCTCAGAAAGTGATGACACCTCATGATGTGTAGGAAAAAAAACCCAACCTCTTCATCTTTGATAGTGGTATATTACATAATGTGGATGATATGTTTTGCATAGGAATAAAAAAAATAGATGGGACAGTATTGCGTTATTTATTTTTAATTTTAATTTAGGGCAGAGATTTATAAGAAAGTGTTTTAGGCCAGCAGAAGTTAACTTTAACTTATCCTGAATGCATATTTTAGGAAGAATAATATCATTTGGCAGATAGTAGCAGAGTTGGAGAGATAGCGGAATCTCCAGTAAGTTTGTGTCTTGAAAACCAAAGAGCAAAGATGTCTGGTTCCACTTTGAAATGCTCACCGGTGCTAGAAGTTTCTAGTATGTTTACCTAGAGTTTTAGTGATGTTTAATAAGACATCATCTAAAGAATTGCACTTCAGCTTTTAGTAAAACTATGTTTAGAAAAAGGAAAAGGGCTTTGTGATGCTTGTAACTGTCAGGCACAAATAGCGACAGGAATAGGTATTAATAGGAAACCAGCTCGTGTGCTACTCGGCGTGAACAGCACGTCTCAGAGTCCTGTTACACACTGTGATATCTATATTGTGTATCAGCTGTCCAGTCTAGGGTAGGGGAAATTTTGATAGATTATAATATACAGTGATACTTATTCATTGTAGGCTGATTTTTTTTTTTTTTTTTTTTTTTTTTTAAAACAAGCTGAGAGCATAGTAACTTATCTAGATATAAGGAAAAGCAGTCAGAAACAAAGGTATATAATGTATAAATCATTTCAGAATATGGCATACATTCAGTCTTTTTTGTTTGTATGATGGAACTGATAAAGATAGCTGTTAGTGTTTAAGTGGCTCTCTGTGGTATTTAAAATAATAGATTATTTAAAATAATAGTTGTCATTAAAAATACTTTTGTCTTTTTGGAATGAGCTTGTACACTTCATTTGTACCAGCTCTTGAAAGTTGTGTAGATGGAAAGATGAGAAATGTGACCAGCTCTTTTGTTGCATTTCTAGCTAACCTAGGAGAATATTGTGGAGAATATTATAGCAGAATATTTTTCAGTGGTATCAGTTTACACCAGCCCTGCAGCAGGTGAGCAAACACTGTTAACAGCTGTTTTTGGAGTTGTGTACACATGCAAATATTACTTTTAAAAACAAATGTAGAAGACTGAGTGATGTAATTGTGGGTTTGAGGAGGGCGCTTAGGTTGTCATTACTGCAAACATTTATGCTTTGAAAAAAAAATGAATATGTTTATATAATATTTTTAGTGCTAAGCAGGCAAATGAGTCTACTGATTCTCATGGATGTAGCTGCCATAAATGTGTATAGGAAGATAAGTTGCTGGTTATCCATGTAAAAGTACTGATGATGGAATCAGAGCAATGAAGGCATAGATATGGAAATTTAGCTTATATAGTATAGCAAATACAGAAGAATTTAAAAATATGCTATGCTGTAACTGAGCTCGGTTTTGAGGAACTGTTAAGATTTCTCAAGGCTCACTGTTGAAACATTTGTACTTACAGTAGCACGTTTTTCTGATCCTTCCTGCAACTATTTTCTGATAGGAATGTAGCTATATTTTGTTTGAAGGGGATAAACAGTAATGACAAAATTATAAAAGAACCCCCCGGAACTGTCAATTAGATAAAAGTAGAAAATCTCAAAGCAAATTACTTCACTGATCTAGGTATATGCAGTCACTAAAAAGCCTCTTTTGTAACAATCCAACATTCTTATAAGTAAGCTGTATTTCTCTAAGAGAAGCCTATGATTTTAAGTTCAATGCCACAGATCGTGATGTCAGTTTATTCCTTCATTTACTAAGAAAACCTGATTTGTAGACTGTTTTTCAGAGAATAGTATTCCACATGGTTTAGCATGATAGAAGTGTTATTGCTGGGAAGCACTTTATGAGTTGGTTGATTTTTTTCCGCTCTCAAATGCAGTAAAAGTTCCAAAACTATTCATAGGAAACTACTGATTTACAGAGATTCTTCTGTATTGGTAAGTAGATGGAAACATGTAAATCTTTCAATTAAAAAACAAAACAAAACAAAAAACTTATAAAACTCATAAAAACTCATAAAAACTGATTTTTTTCTGCCTTTTCCCATCTTCCTGACAACTCTGCGTTTTTTTGGGGGTGGTTTTTTTTTTTTTTTTTTTTTTTTTAAATGGGAGAGTGAATATGCTGTGATACTCACTTAAAATTATTTCTTAAATAACTCTGTTGCTATGGCAGCAACTGCTGCTGCTGGCATTCACATGCACTCCAGTGAGGAGATTCACAGAAAAGTCATTGAAAATGGCCAGGTTTGTCCGTGTTTTCATAGCCCCCCCACAAAGAAGTTCATTATGCATCTCTTTGCTAGAAACCAGAAGATCTGTTGTAACTGGCACAGCTAGAAATGTAGTAAAGAAGAAAGAAGGATCCAAATTGTCTAGAACAGGGTCCTGGCTCATTATTTTTTTTTTAACCCTTGCAGGGCCTTGTTTGTTTCTGTGTGGGAACAGATAGTATTTCTCACCATCAAATGATTAAACGTATTTCTGTTTTGTGATTTTTGCCTAGAAAATAAATCTGAGCTCTTTGGCAAAAAAAAAAAAAAAAAGAGAGAGAGATGCTGAGACAAAAGCAAGCTTTTAGTAGGACAGATTTGTTATTCCGGAAGCCCTTTTAGTAAAATTGAGATTGTGAAAGAAAGTCTTGCTTCAGTGTTCAGAAGTACTATTTGTGCATCTTGCCTTTTTTGTATGCTGCTGACACACATCAGGATAATTGTCTTCTGGATTATCAGCAATGGTTATGGGTGCATCATCAGCTCAGAAGGAATGATGAATAATATTTTGACAATGAACCGTTCTTGTAGGAGTTTGGTGTTCTTCGTAGTTCACTGTGCTCTGTGTCCAAGGGAAGTAATCAAATATGCACGGAAAAGTTGACTTAAACTTTTACTTAACTGTGTAGAGCTATACAGAGGACAGTGCTCTGAAGAGGAGGCTATGTAGATGCTTCCTGGCATTTGTTTCAGTCCTCACAGTAGTAATTGCAATGCCTTCAGTATTAAAAACACGTTTTTGTTTTGTTAGGTAAAATAGTAGTGGCACTTGTTAATAGTAGCAACGCAGTAGTGGTATATGGAAACAAATAGCCAAATCCTGGTGTCTTGTAACACAGACTTGTCTCCTTTACTAATTATACATTGTGATGCCATTTTATGACAACTTGATAATGGCATAGCAAATGGTTTTTGTGTGTGTGTTGTTTTTTTTTTTTTTTTTTTTTTTTACTGTTTTCCAGAGATATAACAAACATTGGTTGCAAGGAGCTGGGGATGCAATTTTAGCTTTGGAACATTGAATATGAGAAGCCCTGTGAAGCTAAAGAGATGGCCATTGTCTCATAGCAGGGGATATGACTTTGATGCTAAGCTGTCAGTCCAGGTTAACTTTGGAGGAAAGAATATTTTTCTCCACTGTTGATGGAACGAAGGCATGGAAGAGAGTTATGTTACAGTTCTTCTTAAAAACCTGATCGCAGACTTCTAAACTAACTAGAAAATTTTGATCATGTACATAGATTTGACGTTATAAATATCTTTACATAAGGAGACCTGCTTTCGTGAAGAGGTATTTTGTCCTTTAATATCCTCTTAAAATTTTCTACTCTTCAGAAACAAACCAAACCCCCCAAAATTATGGGTAGTTCACGTTACTTCAGAAGTTAAGTGAAACCTTTACAGACTTTTACTTTGTAAAAATTCCAGTAAGGCTAGTTTGTAGTTACATAGAGAAGTGTGTTTCTTGGAAGGGGATATTCCTCTGGCTAAGGCACGGTTAACATCCCTTCTATGTAATTTAATCATGCAAATTATGAAGACCTCTGAGGTTCTCTGCTACATCATCATCTTCAAGGTAATGGTAGCAATTGTTATTGGTAGCTTACTAAGTAGAAGTTTTTTTCATTTGTAGCTGACATTTAAAACCATAGAATCACCAAGGCTTGAAAACACCTCTAAGATGATCCAGTTCAACTGTCCACATATCACCATTCTCTTTCTTGCAGTGAGAGGCTTAAAACTGAACACAGTAGTTGAGGTGCAGCCTCAGCAGTACAGAGGCATGATCACTTCCCTGCTCCTGCTGGCAACAGTATTTCTGATACAAGCCAGGATGCCATTAGCCTTCACATCCACCTAGGCACACTGTTGGCTTATGTTCAGTGAAGCATTGATCAATACCCCCAGGTCTGTTTATTTTATGCAGTCTTCCAGCCACTATGTCCTGAGTCTGAAGCATTGCCTCAGGTTGTTGTGGCCCAGGTGCAGGACCTGGCACTTAGTTTTGCTGAACTTCACCCCATTGGCTTCAGCCCAGCTTTCCACCTGTCTAAATCTCTCTTTAGGGCCTTCCTGCCCTCAGACAGATCAATGCTTCCTGCCAACTTGGTGTCACCTGTAAACTTACTGAGGGTGCATTCAATGCCCTCATCCAGAGACATCAACAAACAGGACGGGCCCTGATACCAGCCTCTGGGGAGCACCACTCGTGACCAGTTGCCAGCTGGATTTAACTCCATTCACCACCACAATCTGGGCCTGGCCATTCAGCCAGTTCTTTACCCAGCAGAGGGTGTATCTGTCCAGGCCATGGGCTACCAGCTTCTCCAGGAGAATGTTGTGGGAGACAATGTTGAAGGAATCAAACTGTGCATACTGAAATCCTATGTAGTTCAGCTGAAGTCACTGAAAGCTAATAAAACGTATTCCGTATTGAAATAAGCTTGAATTTTGTGTGTTAAAAATTAGAAGGTTTCATGCATTCAAAATGGCAGCTTGCCTCCACATTATCATAAAGCCTTTTTAGATGAATTTGGCTAACTTCAAAGGCAGCCGTTTCTGTCGATCTTTGTGAATTACATATCCTTGAATGCTATAAGACAGAACAGCTTTCTGAGACAGAAGATTTGTATGGAGCCACAGCACATCAAAGCAAATAGACCACGTGCTAAATATTTTACTGCATATTCTCAGTGCTGCTTGGTCTTCGTGTCCTGAAACAAATGTTTCTTCTTCTTCTGTAATCCCTTAATTTAATGGGCATGGATGATTTTTATTTGCTTGAGGTTTTGGACACATCATATCCTTCTCACATTAATCAACTTAGAATAAGCTTTCAGTGTACAAACCTGGCAGTAGCCAAAAGGTCTGTACAACTCTTCTCCAGATGTCATGAGTCTGAATAGCTACATAAGGCAAATTTGGCCTGAGGTTACAAACAACAGTATGCATAGGAAGTAACTGATTAAAAAGATCTGATCTTGTACTGGGGTGCAATGTTATGGAACTCCATATCAGACCAGAATTTTTTAAATAGCTCTCAGTTTCTATGACACCTTTTTACATACTAGAAAGCAAAGGTGACATGCAACTTCAGTAACGCTTAACCGAATGCCAAAAAAAAAAAAAAAAATTTGCTTTGAGATAGAAGTAGGGAAATAAAAGATGAGACTTTCTTAAATTGTACAGTGGAAACAGTAGTTGTGTAATTTCTTTTTTTGGAATATGAATTTTCATGCTTATCATGTGTAATGATATGTTAACGGCAAGACAAATGGCAAACAGCTCAGACTGCGATGATAATACCAGAAAAAGCTAAAGATAAGAAGTGGTCCGTTCCAGGAAATCCTACTTTTTATCCTAAAAGCAGAGAGAAGCTGTGATTAAACTCTTGCCTAAGCTATAGATGACCCAGTTAAAGCTTTGTTCATAACAGAAGCTGCAACTTTAATCAAGCCTGACTATAAAATCTAATTATATTTCAATGCCTACTTTAGATTGAGAAGTATTGGTGCTTAGCTGGGGGCAACAAGTTGCAAGTTTCTATATAAAAACCATATTTGTATTCTGGAAGAAATATAAACCCGTATTTCTGTTTACTTAGTATTTTAATTGGTAATACAATAATAAAAAATAATAAATTGATAATGTAATAATAAAGAATATACAAGTGTACAAATTTCAGTTTGCTATAGACTTTTTTTAGCCTCTTCCTCTGCATGTGCACTGTTTTTTTTTTTTGATTTTTTTTTTTTTTTTTTAAGATATGCTACCTCTTATTTCCTTTTCAAAGAGGTATTTCTTCTTACTGTAAAATAAATAGGAGCAGGAGAAACTTTTAGAAACGTCTAAATAACTTACTTGTAAATAGTTTAATCTTCTTTATTATTTCAGTGGAGAAGGAAACAGAGAAGTAGTAGTTATAGTTATTTGAAACGAAAATATTTAATGATTTTGAAAGAAAGATCATTTGATCTTTCCTGTCTATAAAACAGTATGTAAAAGAAAAGAACCTTCAGAGTGAAGTACTTAAATATTACCTTGGAGTAAAGTAAATTAGTAATGGTATAGAAATGACTATCATCCTGAAAAAAAAAAGAAAAAGAAAAAAGAAATATCACTAAGTGATTACTCATGGTCTTGGTCCTTCTCTACCGATATTGCTAGCTTTATGGAGCAGTCTAACATAGTGCTTGTATTTACTTTTCATAGAAAGAAACTGATCTTATGAACCAAAGTAAAAGTAATGGACATAACCATCTACTTACAGGAGGTAAATATTTGAAATGGTGCAACACCTGAACCGGGAAGCTAGGTTGAGTGGAGCCTCAAAACAAAGCTGAAAATAGTGCCTTTCCTTCCTTTCCCCACTCCTTTTACTTGAGATACGTTTTGTTTAGGGAAATTTTTTTGTATCGATGAAAGAGTCAGATTAGAGGAAATGAAACAGTACAGGGCTGGAAACGAAGGGAAGGAATTAGTGCAGAGATGTAAGAGAGGGTTTGAGTTGATAACTAAGCAAGTGAGCGAAGAAGCTGTCTTTTTCCTTTCTTTTCCCACTCCTTTTCTTCCCCGGCCCCTCCCCCCCCTCCCCCCTTTGGTTATCCTGTATTCAGAAGAATTGAATTCTTTAATTCTTTCAAGCAGGACTCTTAACTGTGCTAGGTCTAATAATATTCCTTCCTTGGGAAATCTTTTATTGTCTGCAACAAGCTTCAAGAGTCCAGGCTTTAGGTAGCTGATCAGGTGAGAGCTGAGAATTAGCACTTATTTACAGATACATGCGCTAGTTCAGATATAAGCATATTCTCTTGATTAATTTCCATCTTTTTGGCACTTTTTTTTTTTTTTGGGTGAGAGGGATCCCTGCTATTCTTCTTGCATGTTCTCCAAATGAAGAACCTGGCTAGAAAAGGGATGGGTGATGGCAATTTTCAGTGCTCAATGGCTATTGAAGATATAGTGATTGACAAAATGAAGAAGATCCTTAAATCTGCTCTGTATTATAGAAGGCTTTGAATTGTCCAGTTTATAGCATAACAGGCAGCTGAGATCCGTCGTCATTCCTGTTTTTCTCATCTTTAGAATTCTGAACCAGGATCTGGCTAAAATTATGCTACTTATTGCAAGGCTGTGACTTACATCTTTGCAGAGTGAGGAAGAGATGTACTAATCATAGTGACAGTCTTTAAATTATTTATCACATTCATAAAATTGCTTCTTTTCATCTGTGATCATGGGTCAAAAACTGAAATATATGAAAAGCAATAGAGAAGAAACCAACTGTGATTTAACTTCTGTGGCCCTACTGAACTTCCGTTCTAAACTGTATATACTCTTCTATTCTGATATTATTTGTGTAATTGAATAATGTTAATATTTTATTAAATATCAGAAAAATCTGGAGGTTTTATTGTGAAGTTCTTTCAAGTTTTTGAAGATTTTTATTTGGTACTTACAGCTCATTGACAGAAACTAGACTTCCACTCTTTAAGGAAATACATTTGTTAGATAAGCACAATTACGCAAGTGTTTCAAAAAAAAAAAAAAAACAACAAAACAACAGCCCTCACATACATGGTAGAAATAACAAGCTACATTCATAGGAAAGGATGAGTGGGAAGTCATTGTGGCCCTCAGTGTTGTTGTTATTTTGGTGGTACTCTTCAGAACATCTCAACTTGCTTCGAACTTCTTGTGCTGTTTCTGGGTTTTCATCATAATGACTTCTGAAGTCAGGTTCTTCTTTTTGGTTTTAAACACATTTACCTAATAGTTAAGCTTTGTTACTTGGTTACTTCATGGCAACTAATATTTGAAAATTGTGCTAACTTGAATCTCTCCGTCACCCCACTCCACAGTTGGATACTTTGCTGTACCTGTGTCGTCGAACTTGTTCATCTCTTGGGAAAAGAGCACCTGTCATAACATATGCAAATCATTTATCCCTGAAACTGCTTTGTTTCTTGACTCTGTACTAAGTTCCATTTTGTAAGGACTGTCAAATACTTGAAAGTTCTGTTTGTTTATGATTTGATTCTACAGGAAATTCATTTTGTCTTAACAATGTGGGAGTTCAGGTTTGTGTTATAAAAGCAAAAGTCTAGAGCCCCTTTGAGATTTGCCCTAGTTCATTAGGTGCTGTAGAATCTCTCTTCAGAGTGCCAAATCGGGTAACTCCCACTGAACTTCCAGAAGAAAACGGCAGAAGTCCATAATGGATTACTTTGGCTCTATCTTTCATTATAAGATAGAGGAACATCATATTGCATCTAACCCATTTGTGACTTCAGTATGAAAGTTTTCTGATACCTACAAGTAGTCCACTTACAGTAAGTGCTACAAAAAATCTTTTGTAAAAGGAGAGTTCATGACTATACCTGAAGAGGTTGAGTCTTTATACCTGCAGAAAGATATATAATTGACCAAATCCTCCGATATTCTTTTTCTTAATTGTTTCTTTCTCTCTCCTCTTTCTCTCTCTCTCTCTTTCTCTTTTTTTTTTTTCCTAAAATTCTCCTTCAGTTTTGAGAGAGTTTACATGTATGCAAAATTTGATTCTACGTCCCTAGCATGCTTTGAAAATACAAACTGGCATCTCTTCCTTCCCACAGTTCATGTTGGCATTACATCCAGAGACTGCTTTTTTTTTTTTTTTTTTTTTTTTTTTTTAAACTTTGGATTTATCCTTTATACCAACAGCCAAGTAAGTAGAGGGGTATGAATGTTCCTGTTCATTCAGAGTTGAATTTAAGGCATTTATTCTGCTTTCTGGATTGAAAAAAAAATCCTTTTAGGAATTTGATTTCTGGCATCGATGAAGCATTTCTGTAAGTGTGGTATGCATCTACCTTGAAAGCCTTGAAGAATAATGGCAAGTTAGCTTTAAACAGCAACTCCAGACCAAGCTTATGTTCGTTTGAAGATTAAAGTCAAAACCATTTGCCATGAGTACAGATATCAAGTTCCTGTCAAATTTGCCTCAGTTCTCCAATCATCTTCAACACCAGCTCCAATGTGATTTAGAATCAGAAGTGTATTTGTTCTGCAGTTATACTAACATTGCAATAGGTATGTTAAGAGTCTTCTGAAATCGGCCAAGACTGCTAAGTGGCTGCTGGCACCAGTTTGCCAGGGATTATGGCATGTTTTTTATAGTTGTGAAAATTTTAAATTGCAGTTGGGAAACAAGCAGCTTTTTTAAGATGCTACATATCTGAAAAAATATACATTGTGAGAGCATGCTGCATTGAATACTGAGGATGAAGACATTTTCTGGAAGATGGTAAATTCTGAGCTGGAGGTTTTTCATTGATTTCATCATAAAAGATGAAATTGAGATCTGTACTGAAAGTTTTGACTATAAACTAAATAGTGTAGTGTCATTTCCTTGGTGATAAAAGTTTGTTAAGGCAAATCTTTGTAATGGCTTAGAAATAACTGGGGCTTATTCTGTGCAAGAAGATGTAGGAGACAGCTTGGTTTGTCTGAAAAGCCTGTTTGATTAACCACAAAATAATAAATGGTGATGCTGAAAGTTCAGAAAACGTAATTCAAAGCTTTTGTGTCAGGCTTTGTGCGAATTCATGCAAATATGACTTCAACAGCTTAATTGCCGTTTTTGTTTTTAGGGTTTTATTTCCTACGAAAAAGCCACACTAGTCTTATTTTTTAATGCTTCATTTTACACAGAAATTGTGTGGTAAACTCTGCAGCTGCAGAATTTAATAACATTCAGACTTTATTATGATTGCTCACTTCTAGTAGTTCGCTGATTAGACCTGTACACTTGTGAAAAGTTTGGATTAAATTCATCAGGAAAGCATGTGCTATTTCTTTTAACATGCTTTGGTAGCTAAGCTGTCTTTTTTGTTTTTTCTTTGTAGTTTTTAGAAAAAAAAAAATCAGCTTTTTTTTGTCCATACACACAGATGTAATCTGGAGTACTGTGTCCAGGTCTGGAGTCCCCAGTACAAGTAAGGCAGAATGCTGTTGGAGAGGGTCCAGAGGAAAGCCACAAAGATGATCAGGGGACTGGAGCACCTCCCCTACGAAGACAGGCTGAGGGAGCTGGGCTTGTTCAGCCTGGAGAAAAGAAGGCTGCGGGGTGACCTCATTGCAGCCTTTCAGTACCTAAAGGGAGCCTACAAACAGGAGGGGAGTCAACTCTTTGAAAGGGTGATAACAGCAGGACAAGGGGAAATGGCTTTAAGTTGAGGGAGAGAAGATTGAGGTTGGATGTCAGGGGGAAGCTCTTTACAGAGAGAGTGGTGAGGTGCTGGAACAGGCTGCCCAGAGAGGTTATGGATGCCCCGTCCCTGGAGGTGTTCAAGGCCAGACTGGATGGGGCCCTGGGCAGCCTGGTCTAGTGTTAAATGGGGAAGTTGGTGGCCCTGCCTGTGGCAGGGGGGTTGAGATTCATGATCCTTGAGGTCCCTTCCAACCCGTAATTCTGTGTAATCACGTGAGAACAGTTGCATGGGATGGATTCTACTTCTCTTATGCCCAGCTTTTCATAATATTCATAACTGTTTAAGTATTTAAATAAGTCTGATAAGTGAAGGCTGCATACAACTTGATAGTTAATTAGGAGCTTTAATGTGATTTCAGTATAACTTTATCTGTGTCAAACTGTTCTTACGCCTTTGAATGCATGACATGGCTTATCTTCAATAACAGATTAGTGCCTGTAAGGAGGGAGAGTTCTTTGAAATTGATGAGTCTATTTATCAAGCTGGCTTGTTCTGTGATTTGTCCGCAAGTGCCCTGAGCAGAAAACACCATATACTTTCCACCCTGAACTGAGTGTTGTATATATAGACACCAATTAGTCAAAGTAAATAGAAACTTGAATTCAAATTTGATAACTGAACAAATCTTGAAGACCTGTAAAGCATGCTTAATTTTAATTGAGACACGATAGGAACTGCCACCTTCTGCTCCTAAGTGTCAT
This sequence comes from Centrocercus urophasianus, assembly GCF_019232065.1. Taxonomy (NCBI): domain Eukaryota; kingdom Metazoa; phylum Chordata; class Aves; order Galliformes; family Phasianidae; genus Centrocercus; species Centrocercus urophasianus. The sequence goes on along the minus strand of NW_024884142.1, from coordinate 68,275,877 downwards.
TGTCAGATGTGGCTATTTGTAAAAAGACAGCTAGAACTGAGTTGTAAAAGAAATTTTTTTCTTAAGTTTTATCTTTAACATCGCTATGAACTTAAAAGTAGAAGAATTATTGGGTGAAATTGTCCCTTCAATAGTGATAGAATCAGGCATTTCATTTCAGGCTCTGTGTAGTTCAGCACGTCAGCAACAACATGCTAACTGTAAGTAGTACATTTCCTAGGAATTCTTAATTTGCCTGAATGCTGGTGTTACATATTGTCTCGAAGGATTTGCTATGTCACCTTCAGGCTTAGCTGAGCACTGAGGTTTGCATCACTCTGAGAATTTGATTTTGGTTTGAACTCATTTTTAATTTTTACTGGTGATGGGATTAGACATGATTGTCTGAGTCATCGCTGGGTTCTCTCCCAGTTCTCAGAAGGTAATTATATGTTAGGTATCTAGCTCAGATGAGCTCATGAAAGAGTTCTCCCCACACCATTAAACACATCCCAGCACTTCATAATAAAACACATATGCTGCCAGATGGTAAAAATGCAAAGCTTCTTCAAATATATGCTTTAAAATGTATAGTGTCTGTTTTCTCCTTTAGTTTTCTCCTCCCCTTAGATTCTTGCTCACTTCTTTCCCACACCTTCCCCCATACTTTCTTAACTTTCCTCTCCAGCACTGATTCTTCTTTTCCCACCCCTTCACCCAGCTGCTTCTATTGCTTCTCCAGCATTTTAGTTGCATTTTCTGCTTCTTTCTCTTTCTCTGAATTTTTGTCACTCTTCAAATTTTTAGAACTTTAAATTCTCTCCTATTTTTTTATCTGGCATTTGAGCCCTTCTTTCAATTTGTCATTATGATCTGAGTCCACCCTCAGCAAGTTTGCTGATGACAAAAAGGTGGGAGGATTGGCTGACACAACAGAAGGCTGTGCTACCGTTCAACAAGACCAGGAGAAACTGGAGATCTGGGCAGAGAGGAACCAGATGAACCTTAACAAGAGCAAGTGCAAAGTCACTTGCAAAGTGCAATAGCTGCATGCATCGGTATAGGTTATCACCTGTATCCTGAGGTGTATAAAAAAGAGCATGGCCAACAGGTTGAGGAAAGTTATCCTCCCTGTCTACTGTGCCTTGGTGGGGCCACCTTTAGACTAATGCATCCAGTTCTGGGCTCCCTTGTTCAAAAAGGACAGGGATCTCCAAGGAGTCCAATGGAAGGCCATAAAGATGATTAAGGGGCTGGATCATCACCCATAAAGGAAAGGCTGAATAAACTGGGTCTGTTCAGCTTGGGGAAAAGAAGACTGAGAGGGGATCCAGTAAACGCTTATAAACAAGGAGGGAGACAAATGGATGAGGCCAGGCTCTTGGTGGTGCATAGCAATAGAACAAGGAGTAGTGGCCTAAAACTTAATGTAGGAAGTTCCGTACTAACATGCAGAACTTCTTTACACTAGGGGTGACACAGCACTGGAGCAGGTTGCCCAGAGAGATTGTGGAGTCTCCTTCTGTGGAGGGATATTCAAGACCTGTCTGGACATCTGACTGTGTAACCTGTTATAGGGTACCTGCTTTAGTAGGGAATTGGACTCAATGATCTCTTTAGGTCCCTTCCCTCTGTGATTCTGTGATCTTCAGAGAGAAACTAAAGGTGTTCAGCTATCTCTTGCTGCCTTTCGGTTTTGTGTCCCCAATGGCATTTGAGTCATAATAGAAATTCATTGATTTTCTGCTTATGTAAGATGATGTCACTTATTTACTGCTAAAATCAGCATGTTAATGTAGCTAGCAGATGCACTTAAAAAGATGCATTTCTGGAATCACCTGTTGACTGCCTGCATGTTTTAATGCTTCAATGAACTTTAAATAGTTTAGAGTGTATCTTTCCTCCTCTGTCTCTAAACTGTTGTCTTCTCAGGTCCACAAGTGAGGAACTCAGTGTAGCGTAACTAACAGAGGTTCTCTCTCTCATAGAGAATAGCACAATGACAAGGAGTGGGAACAGGAATCTCTTTCTGTATCCTTTCATCTCAATGTGATGTTGACATCAGATCTCCATATACGAGACAATGGATACTATAGCTGAAAGTACTTTTAAATGCATTGCTTTGAGATGAATGGACATGTTTTGAGATTTTTCTATGAAAATTCTTAATCGCCAGTTATAAGTGATGATGGGAAATATTTCAGATCGTTCACTTGCAAAGAAGTGATGGAAGTGTTGTCTCAGTTGGGGAACAGTTTGCCGTAAGGGTAGTTTCATGTTGCTACAAAAAAAAAAAAAAAAAAAAGTTTGAAGGCTTAGTACTTTTTAGTTCCTGTCTAGACTCTTCTTACAAGGATGTTCTGGGTGGAAAGGGATATCTGTAAAGCTTGTTTCCTTCAATCAGTGACTGGTTGTTTAGAGATGTGTGAGGTTTTAGTGTTGCCTTGGCTTGTATCCGAGAGATGGTATTAAATGGAACAGTAATCTACTCTGTCTTTTTTTTTTTATAAGGAATTGCATCTTTTTAAGTAAAATTTTGTTTGAATTCATCCATTAATTTTCCTACTTCAAAGAAGATACCTTAAGAAAATATGCAACTTTTCTGACAAAATGGTCATTATTGATTTATCTGCTAAAAGCTTGTATTAAAGATGTATTTTTCTGGAAATAGAAATATGGCTGACATATTGATTATGCATTGCAATGTCAAAGGATTTCCTGACTAAAAAGTATCAGTGTAGCATGCAGAGCCATGGTATTGCTTGCTGACTTGTGTAAGGTAAGCTGGCAGTGATTATTCCATTTTGTTCTTACTGACTGTGCTGTTTACCGCTGGTGTGATGGAATTTCTGTGAGCTGCTTCTCATGGTCAGAATTCATGTATGTGTAGAAGAGGGCTATTTTAATCTTTTCAGTCTATTGTATCTGACTAGTTCAAGAATGTTAAGTGAGCACTTCTGCTTCTAATGACTCCCTCTAAGCGATGTTTGTGTCAACTCTCATTAACTTTATGATTGTTAGTATACACCATACAGCCAAGCATTCTGGTTTTCTTCATGATATGGAACAAAAAGGAACCAAAATCCCAAGTGGAGGGCATTTGTTTTTGTTTGTTTTTTTTTGTTGTTGTTGTTTTTTTTTAATAGATGAAACTTTTCAAGGAATCCAAGCTGCTTCTGGGCAGTTTGTTTTGTGGGATTGTAAGGGAAAGTATGAGAATTGTTTGAAAAGACATATTTTTTAAGGGTTTCAAAATACACAGATATCTTGTATGATACTGGAGAAGTGAAACAAAAAATGCTACTGGGGGGAATCTTGGTTATACTCGGTATATAGTATATATATTATACTTGGTTATACTGTATATTATACACTACAGCCAATGGGCAGGCAACCCCACACATGCTGTACTTTATTTCTGTCTTGTCAGTGTTGTATTGGATGGTGCAGTTTCATTTGCAGATTGGCACTGTGGATTTGGGGAACTTCCTGGTGACAGGAAAATTAAAATAATCAAGTGTTTTTTTTTTTTTTTTTTTTTTTTTTTGTCATTCAAATTATGCTTCTTGCTATGAGGGCTCAGAAACAGAAAACACTCTTTCTGCGATTCTGAAAACCTGTAGCCCATTCTTTCTCAGTCATGCTATTTATGTCCTGGAAAAAAATCCGAAGGCGATGGAGAAGAAATAAATGCATAATTAACTCATGTGGATTCTATGTGAACTGGCAGGAACAGCAATCTTCAGAACTTTAAACCACAGTGTTGTTATTTTGGCATGTGACAGAAGAATTTACGTTGGAATGAACTAGATAAATTCTGTCTTCTGATTTGGCATCTCACTGAAAAGGAATGAAAAACTATGAATAACTCTGAATGAATTTAGTAAATTGTTACATTAAAACTGAAAGGTTCATTAGTTAAGAATTTTTCAAACTGTTTTTTTTCTAATGAGTGCTGTTGCTGGACAGTAAGATTCTGTATGTGATTACCTGTTGCCTTCGTATTTTCTGGTATTTCATTTTTATTCCTCCATCATAAGGTGTCTTTCAGCTATTGCAACTGTGAATTGTCCTGGCAGATTTTACTCTAAACTCTTCTTGTACCTGATTCTAGTAGAAGATTAGACTCTGTGTATGTGTGATTTCTCTATAGCTGCTTTAGTAACAGTTTACTTGAATTCAAAACTATCCCTTAGATTGAAATATTAGGAGCTGATATACATAAAACTTACATACACTTAGACAGCCTTCTTGTACTTACAGAGTGCTCTTTCATTGAGAAATGCCAATATTTTTCTCAATTGTAAAGTTTTATTTTCTGCCTTTTTGAACAAATGTCATTTGTATTCCCTTCTGTGCTTAAAGTTTTGCCGGGTATTAATCTGCCTTCATGGGAAGTCTCTCAGATGTCTAAAAATGCTTCCACTACTTAATAACGGCTTGTGATGTTTTAAGTCACACTGAGGTAATTGGGTTGTAGAAGGTTGTCAAATAGACTAGGCAGTAAGAAAATGGTGTTTACTTAACATTTACTCCACCAGGATAATGCATTTTCCAGAAAGAAACAGAATTTGAGAGTGAGAAGGGACTCAAACAAGGCTACCAAAAGAATTTGAGTTAGAACACTGCTGTCACGAGAAAAAGAGCATGACAGTATTTTAAGAAAGTCTTGAAGCAACTTAAAGATGACATTTAAAAAGTATATTAAATATACCTTGATGTGGCTGCCTTTTGGAGCAAAATGGAAAGTAGCTTATTTTGTTTCTTTCTTCCAGTGTGTTAATAAATGTCTAATGGAATGAAATGTTAGAAAACAAGAAACAAAGTATATCACTACAAGCATAAAGTACAATTGATTGATTTGCTGAGTATCAGCCTTGAAATGAATGGAAACTGATAGAAAGGACTGTCAAACAAACTATAATGTGGACTTCAAAAAGAACAATGTTTGAATGCTCAAAGTCTATCTAAAGATAGACTTTCTGGGCCCAATCTATATGTAACCAGGTCAGAACTTTCTGATAACTGAAATGTTTAGAGATCTGTGTGAAAATGGTGGTCTGTTACTCCTGGGTACAAACGATGAGTGCAGAAGCCAAAATTGCAGCATTTTTTTTATCCATAAGAAGTTCTGTGTTTTTCATTATTTTTGTCTGGGTTTGGTCATAAGTAGTCAGCACTATTTTTTCTTTACTCTTTAGCTGCAAATTCTGCTTTTCTCTTTCCTAGAAACACTAAGTGCAGTGTTTCTAAATTTTTGCTTTCCTGTGCTATGGTTGCTCAATGACATTATCAAGACAGCAGCCAAGGGCTCCTGAGATTCTGAGTCACAGCACTGCAGCAGAGTGCCAGAATCCTTACTAGACTGCAGTTCCCAGGACTTCTAGATTGACAGGTCCGTAATAGAAATTCTGGCATAGCTTTCTTCACAACACCACATTTGAGTTTTGAGTACCTCATGTCGTGAAAAATTTGCCTGGCTTATATGCCGTATATCTTTCCTGTGAAAAGATCACCTGTAATCTTTTGTATTTGATGAGGGATGTTTCAGAGCTCAGAAAGTGCTGGAGAAAGTATTGTGGCAGAAGGAGATTCCTTTCTATGTCCTTTTTCTTCTAGAGGAGACATTAGGTTTTAAAAACTATTCATTTCAATTGTGCTTTTCATTGTGCCAGATACCTTCTGAGTTAAACACTTAAAGCAGAAAACATTGCTCTTGGAATTTTAAAATAACTTTTTCAAAAGATGTCGTAACATATTGGAACCCAGATGATAATTTTCAGAAACAAAATCAGTATAAAGTGATTGTGGATATCAATTTCATGCTTGGCTACCTTTGGTCCTTTGAAAAATTCCCCCTACCAAAGAACAGTAGATATTAATGTGTGTGTTATTAAAATATCAAATACTAGGACTGCAACAATACTTGGTGTTACTTATATAATATGATTAAAAAACAAAAACGATTTTCATAATGTGTAACCAACTTGACTGAAAGCACTCCAGGTGTTCCTTAAGACTGGTAAACATTTCAGCATAATGAACACAGACCTTGAACCAAAAGCATTGTTTCATGGCAGTTCCTCAGGCTGTGAAATAAGAAACTAACTTCTATAATGAAGAATCAATGAAACATGGTAGTTCAGATAATGGAGACATTTGGACTTTATTCTTCAATCAGTCCCTTATCATTATGAAGCAGAATGACTTGGGTCTAGCATCTAACTTGGAAATATTTGTAAGTACATTAGAAGTCAAAATAAGTAAAAACGTATGTGCTTGTTGGTGGAGAAAATCACACAAAGAATGTCTATGAATTCCGTTTTGGTTCTGTTATATAAATGATTAATATAATATTATGAGACCATGTGAGAAAGTTTTAAATGTGAAATATGAGTTACTCTTAACTAATGTTTAGTGCATTTTCTCCCCCATGCTTACTTGAATGCTGAAGGACTCTGCTCTGTACGTGTTACCAAATATTAACAGAAGAAAATCTATTTAAGTCCTTAGACATTTACTATAAGCACTGTGTTAGGGTCTGCATCTTTGTAAAGATATAATGTGAATTTGTGCATTGTTGAAATTCAGCAGACTTTGTTACTCTTATTTTTTGCTTGATTGAAAACAGCCCATAAATTCTGCTTTTTCCCAGTATATCAGTGGGGTTTCTAGTATCACAAAACAGGTAATTTATGCTGAAGATATCAAAAGCTAGACAATAAAGTACAGCAGATGAATTTGATTCATGTGGTTTACTGAATTGCTAATTTAAAATGTTTAATTATATCTGATTGCTATACTGCATAGAAATGTGAAACAGGAAGAATCTTGCAGTGTGTCTGTAGAGCAAATACTATCTTAATAACAAACTACTTGGAACAGATGGTATTCACTCAGGAGTGCTACAGGAACACATGTAGGAAATAGCTGGTGATACTATTGGTGATGTGCAACTTTTCCCTTGAAATTGTCTTAGCACTGAAGATTAGAGAATAGCAAATATGATGGCAGGTTTTAGGAAGCATTTGATGTGGAAACTAAAGAATGATAAGCCTACAAGTAGAAATTTAGATTACTCTTAGTGGACAACTGCATAAATATGACATAGGATAAATATACTTGGGACTAATCCGCGTGTCTTTTGTGAAAAGAAGGCTTGCATCACAGTTCTTTTAACAACAAGGCAGCCAAGACTTAAGAGCCTTATTTGATTGAAATTCCACTATGAACCCATTCAATGATATAAAAATTTCCAAGCAGTTTTTCAGAAGGCAGAATTTTTTCAGAGCTTAATTGAAATCAGTTGGATGGGTTTTTTGAACTGCAATAGACCTGGAATTAGGCATCCCAGAACAAATGAAAGACCTGCTGTTAAAATCTGGTGAACAGAAGTGCATTGGAACGATACTAAACCTGTGTTTCATCTACATTTTTCCTTACAGATTTCATGTACAATTTGTGAAACGTTATTCAGTGGCAGAATTATACCATGTTGGCTGAGCTAGGGCTTGGTGTCTTATATAACAAAGCAGCAATAAAATAAACAGTGGGTAGTTTTGTTAAATGTCCATTGAATGCCTTCTCCCATAAAAATAATTATCTCTAAGTGAATCCTGTTTCACAAGGGAAAAAAAAAAACCTTTCTGAAAACTGTTCCCACTCTTTAGAATGTTATGATGGCCAATATCTGTGTAAGACTGCATGACTTCAGTGATAAAACAGGTAACAGAGAGTAGGGCTGAGAATATTTTTGCTAGCTCTTTTTGAGGAAACATTCAGCATCCTCAAATACAAAAAAGAGATGCTGAATGTCATTTGATTGCATTAAACCAATGTTTGCTGCAATAAATATTTTTGCAAATCTCAGCTACTTGGCAGTTAGTAATTTATAGATATGGTAGTTTCTCCATTTTTCTACTGTTTGCAATTTAAAATCGTATTTCAGTTATTGACAGAAGAGGTTATTTTTAATAAGTACAGGCAGATGTCTTCTCTTGCTTTTGGCAACTTTAATCTGAAAGAAAAAAAAAAGATGATGATTTACTAATTAATGTTTTTGCTTGCTGAGGCTCCTTACCTTAAGTAAGCCCTGTTTGTCACAGTTGCATTGCAAGCTTTTTGTCCTGAGGACTAATTGGCAGGCTAGATGGACTGTGACATTCAAAAATGTGGAACGGGAGGATGTAGCCAGAATGTTAGACACTTCTGTGCATTTAAGATATTCTCAGTGGCTTTTTCTACTGTTTATTACTTCTCATTGTTTTATATTTCAGTGAATTATGCTTTTTCTTTCTTTCTTTCTTTTCTTTTTCTCCTCCAGAGTATCAACATCTGAACTTAAACATCTATTTTGGAAAGTATGCCAGTTTTTGTTTTAGGTAATGACATGGCTTCAGCATACTCCTCCTTGAAGATTCTAGTTCTTTATTTTTCTTTCCTTTTCCCTTTATTTTTAATTTGCTGCCTTTGTTTTTAGAACATTAAATGTTACTGGTATTATAAGCAGTCTGATCTTACTGAATCCACTGCGACTACTGACAACATTCAAATGGTTTGAAACATTTAATATTTCCTTATAACTGTGCATTTCTTTTGCTTTAATCACATTTCTCCTGTCACTCTCTTTTTCCTGTATCCATTCTAAGTGTTATATGTTTATTTGTCTTCTATACCAACTGTTTAGAATTAACAGGGAGTGTGGTCCTGTTGCTCCACTTTCTGTGGTGGACTTGGAACATTTTAACTATAAATAACAAATAACATTAGAAAAAAACAGATGAAGCTTTAGATCTCCTGAGTTTTAGAAGATTTTTATTGGAAGGCAACATGCTGAAGATTGCTGAAGAGGAAGATCTAGGTTTTTCCATTCATTCATGGACATAGAGGGCAAGTCATTTTTGCTTTTTCGTTATCCATTCCATGCCTGTTGAAGAATGTAGCATAAGTTACTGTGTTTGGTACAGTAAATTCTGGATGAACGTCCAGAATTCAACAGTATGACTTTAATTGCCTTAATGCTTAGAAATTCTGTATGTGAACTTATGAACCAGCTTATTCTGTAATGAATATCTATAGAAATATGACCTGTATGTTGAATGTAGTTGAAAATGCACAGAAATTCGCATAAGGATCAGGACTTATTATATGATTATGTGATCTCATTAATGTTTATAAATGTATTGAGTGTGGGACTCAAAGAGACACGACCCACCTCTTTTCAGTGGTCTCTGGGGACAAGAAAAGGGGAAATGGCCATAAACTGGAGCACAGGAAGTTCCTCACCAGTATGCGAAAGAACTTCTTCACAGTAAGGGTGACGGAGCACTGAAACAGGCTGCCCAGGAGGACTGTGGATTCTCCTTGTCTGGAGATATTCAAGACCTGCCTGGACATCTACCTGCGCAGCCTGCTGTAGGGAGCCTGCTTTGCAGGGAGGCTGGGCTCGATGATCTCTGGAGGTCCCTTCTACCTCTACAATTCTGTGACTCTGTGACTCAGTCCAGATAACAGAATTGCAGTGTATACAGGCAGAGGAGTATCTGCAGGGAATCTGGTCTCTTTCATTGACTGAATCTTTTCTATGATGTTAGTTTTGCATTTTCTTCCTTTCTTCTACCAGCAACTTAGCTGGTGAGGATTAAACACCATTGATAGTTCTGCCTCAGTATAAAAACATTAATGTTACTTAAGGGAACTTTAGCAAAAAAGATTTGGAACAAATTGTTAATTTTGTGAGTGTGATTGCACATAATATTAAGTATCCATTCACTTTTGTTCGTTACTGATTTTTACTGTACTAAAGTTTGTGGGACAGTGGGATTATATAACTAATTTCAGCAACAACTAGAAAGCAGTTAAAAAGGAAGAATATTTCACTAATGAATTAATAGAGTTTGCGTTTATTCAGTCAAGACAGATTGCTATGGATCTATCCCTAAGCAAATTAACTTCTCCTCCAGCCTTCCAAAAATACTTTGTATTAGTAAGAGGCACCTTACATCCATTTTGCTTTCCCTTCTGCCGTTCTTTGTGGGAAACTCCGCATAACGTATTAAAAATTTGTAAAGACTGTAGTTTTCATCTATAAAACATTGTTATTAGAAAATACTCTGTCTGACAGATTTAGCTGTAATTGATTCTAGATAGCATAGTGTGATGGTATGTTCCCTCTGCTCACCCCCTTCCCACCCTCTTGGCTTCTTTCCTCAGCTCTCTTTTTCAGCCTGGCCTTGTACAGGAAGACAGTGAACATCAGTACTGATAACAGTTGCTAAAAAAGATTAATGGCTGTAAATCTGTCTTAGGCTGGGGGCTGAAAGAACTGATAGCAGACCCACTGTTCAGTAGATGAGGATCAATTGAGCATGCGCCTAATCATAGTGTACCTATGAGTCAGTTATCTTACCCCTATAAATAGTGAGCAGCCCAAGAATCTTTAAGCTCTCCTGCACAGCAGCTGGCTGCATGACAGGATCTCCCCTTGTGCAGGAAAGCCTCTTGAGGTTATGCCTGCACGGAAATCCCTTTACACCTTTATGTCAAGATGCTTTACTGATACAGATCCTCAGTAAGTGAGAAAAACCTTTAGGAAAGCTGTCTTTGGATTTCTAATGTAGGAGCCACCTGATTCAAATCTGCACTAGTTAGTCTATAGATCTAAGCCAGTTATTTAATAATAATATTATAATATATTATATATTATGTAATATAATATATATATAGTTATAATATGCATACGGTTATAAATATATTATAACTGTAAAAAAAAAGGTAAATCTGGTCTCTAATACACACCTAACAACAATTTATCTGCAATATCAAACACTTCGATTGCACAAGTAAGGAAATTTCCTTACTACAGCTACCTCTCAAACACTAAACTTCTTCTGTATGTTTGCAGAAGTCATATAGGTTAGTTACTGAAGATCATTAGATAAATGATCACTGAAAGAGAAGTAACTAAAGGCGACTCATAAGTGCCTGTATTGCAGTAATGAGAATAAATCTGAGTGTGAATCCATACCATTGTACAGTGCATATCAGAAAAAGATGCTGTTTTTTTTTTCCTTTGGGAATTCTCTGAATTTTGCTTCAGCTAAGTAGCTAATACTGGCAACTGCATTTTGGACAACTGTCTGTCAGTTTTCCTATGTACTCTAACCTTGTTATATTTTGTAGTAGCACATTAATGACCAAGGAATTGTGAGCCCTGAACACTTTGATTTATTTTTAATGGTGATATTGAGGACAGTTTTAATTCTTAGTAAAATTAATTTCAACAAATGATGTTTGGAAAATAATTAATTTGCTTTTTTCTCCTTTTGTAAAAAATGATGGCAAGCCATGAGTCTCTACTATTGATAATTTGTTCATTTGAGGCGCAGTCATTTAATCAATTTCATGGTTTCCTAATGTTGACCTGCTCTTTTGGGAATACTACTGTATACAGTTAACCAAATCTTCATTTGCTCTCTGATTACAAGTCAATGCAGTTATCAGTATAGAACCAGCTAGTGAAAGCACAGCTAATACTTCTTGTTTGCATTTTCATTGTCTGTTAGCATGTTTTAGTATAATCCCTTTTTTTTCCTATACACAGATGCTGGTGCATTCATTTACAGTAATTAGAGTTCAAGTCTTTACCTCATCAGTGTCAAACAAAATTGAGTACCTATTGAGATTTTAACATTATATATGTAAAACCTGCAATTGGCTTTTTAAAACAAATATGCTAGTTCTACATTTTTCTAAATCACTAACATTTTAGTGATTTGATTCTTCTTTAGAATCAGTTATAAATAGCTGTCATGGAAAAAAAAAAATCACAAACACATTTTTAAGTTGAATTTTTAAAAATTATTATTATGTAAACTATTTTAATGTTTGAAGGATAGTTGAGATGTTGACACGAATAGTACTATTTGATGCTTATGGAAGTGACAAATTTTTCAATTGTTTTTAATAAATGAAATTCTAGTTGTACAGTTAAGGTGTACAAAATTAATTAGTAAAGTGACATTTTATTGCTTTGAAAAATAGAGTGATTTACACAAATTTAACCAGCATACTTACTATGGCTGCCTTATTTAGCATGCATAACTCATTTCTTATTCTACCTAGCCAGGTGATTGACAGGAATTCTCTCGTATTAGGCAGAAGTAGATTAGAAACGGATCAAATCTGAGAAGCTCTGTTAAATTTATATCTTCTCAAAATAGTATTTCTGAATATTGTATGGTACCTTAGCATACCTCAAATACACATGCACTTCAGCATTTGAAATACTGATGATTAAACAAAGCTTTTGATCACTGCCTGTCTTCATGCTTGATTCTTTACTTACAGGTCTACAAGTTCTGTGGTTGGCTTTGTTTCTTTTGGGTTCTGCTGTAAATAGTTGTCTGTAATAAAGAATATAATTGGACTACTGAAGATGTGTATTTTATTGGACGTAGGCTGTTTCCATGAATTTTATCATGCTTTATTGTACTTCAGCTTTCACATTCCTCCAACAAATTTTGAGTCTGTTTTTGCAGCACCACGTTGAAAAGATTTTGAGATGCATTTTGACCAATAATCCCAGTGACTTTCATGTTGACCTGGATGACTGATTTGTATGCATTAGTGGCAGCTGAATATATCACATATGAACTGTTTGAATTCCTGGCATATAAAGGTGGTGGCCTTGTTTCTTTGTTTCCTTGGCATTCATACTTATATTAATTGGGAAATATGAAAGTTCTTTATAAAGAATGTGAAATTCAGAGTGTGTGTATTTAAAAAAAAAAAAAAAAAGCCTTATTCATATATATGGAGTTCCAAGTGTTGAAATGGAACACTGCAAAATCTAAAAGTCAGTGGAAACACCTAGAGAAAGTTTCAGTAGCTCTTTGGTTAGCACCTCAGGTACTGTTTGTAAGATATATGAATTTGAGTATGACAAACTAATTCTACATTCAGCCTATGATTGTGATGCATTTTGCTTGATTGATTATCTTGTATGTCTATAGAAAGCATGAAGTCTGAAAAATTGAATGGATATTATCTGTAGGGCTTGATGTATTTAAACAGGGGTCTGACCTAGCTGAAGACAATGGGGTTATTGATAGGATTAAGAATAATAATGTATGTTTTTAAGAAATGAATATTTAGCAGTGTAGACTTCACTAGATTAATGCCAAAAAGCTGTGATTTAGGGGGGAAAAAACCCTGTGTTTTAGAAGGTTTAGAAGGTTTTTTTTTTTTTTTTTTTTTTTTTTTTTAACCTAACTACTACACTTAGAAAAGCAATGGAATGTGTTTTATCTTTACATTTAATTTAAAAATTTAATTATTTGAAATAAGGCATAATATAGTGATTTATCTGTACTTGTGCTCTTGGTGGGAAATGCTTGAGATTGATTATTTTCTTCTGTTTTGTTCTTTTCTCTTATGATAGGGAAGAAATGTCTTATTTCCTTCTTTAGCTGCTGAAGGTTAACAGGGCTATCTTGGGTGAACTGTTATTTTTGTCTCATTCATCTGCAGCTTCCTTGGGAAGTTATGAAACTGCTAAAGACTTGTTCTGATCTGGAATAACTCATGGCTCAAAAAAAATCTGCTGTGCAATTTTTTGGGAAGAGTTTTAATAGAACTAGAAAATTATGTATCTTTAAAATGTATTCAAAAGACTGATACAGCAAGCTCATATATTCTGTCAAAGATTACCTTGAATACCTCTGTATGGTTTTAGTATTTCTAATGGAAAGTTATATTTAGTACTTCAGTGTTTTCAATGTTTTCAGAATTTTCAATTAGCAACATTGACAGCTTTCTAAAACCTGCTGATACACATTATTCTCACTTCTTCGCTATTCTTCTTTATAAAGAGTCACCTGGCATAAAAGAAAACAAAGAAACATGGGTTGGTTACTTTTTTACTGAACTTCATCTTATCTTGTGGGTACCACTAAAGTAGTTCAACATTGCCTACTATTTTTCTGAGTGCCAAAATCTGATGGTCTATCCTGTAAGCTTTTAGATTGTTCTCTAGCTTTAACAGAAAGTACTATGTTTGCATTTCTGAAATACTTTGGGATTTTGCCAGTCTTCCTTGAACTATCAGAGATTACTTTAGCTGGCTCTAATAATATGGTAGGTGAACTTCTCTAAATACATTTAGCTTCCTTATTCTGACCTAAGTTCCTGCAGGCAACAGTTGTGTTCTTTGTCATGTAGAAGTACTTGTGAATACAGAAAGAGGAAAAAAAAAAAGGTGCAGAGGTGGAGCGGTGATGTGCTTTCCCCTTTCTTTGCAGCATGGGTGGCTGACTTGATGTTTTTCACCCAGAGAGTGAGATAAAACAACCTTGCATGGAAGTCTGAACCAATTTGAAGGCTTGTATTGATTGTAATTATTGGGTTTACCATTGATTCTCTACCTAAATATTGAGACTATATGGACTAGCAATGTCTGTTTTGTCTTTTTGATAACACGGATTCTCTAGTAATTAGGATATGTATATCTGAAACACATCCTAAAACTGAGATTTGTTGGGGATGCAGAATAATCTCTCATCTATTCCAGTATCTTTTGGAACACACTTTGCTTTTGTTTATCAGTTGAAATAATATGATCTCAGAGGTTGAGGATTTTATTTTGTCTCTTCTCTGAAAAAAAATGCTACTGATTTTATAGATTAGATTGAGGATATTTTTATTCCTTGTTTTACTCAGACCTTCCAAGTCAACAGATTAAGAATTGAGAAGTACTTGCACATTTCCTTTATCAGTTTAAAACTGTAGTATATCATAGATGCATGTTTTATTTTAGAACTTCATAACTGACAGTAGAATGGATAATACAATTTTATGATAAAGAATTGTAAGTATAAATAATAATTTTACAGTCCAAATGTGAAGTTATATGTACTTTCATGTGGGAAATGCAAAGATTCAGTGGAAGTGACATAGTACCTGAGGCATTATGTCGCAAGAAAATACATTCTCAGAACTGAGAAGAGAGAGAAAATGCCTTCAGCTATCTTTGAACTGGGGGAAATACCTCATGTAAAAATAGCACTAGTAAGCATGTTTGATCATGTGTTAAATTTGTTCTCTACTTTTTGCATTACATCAAAAGTACAGTCAATTCATATCAATTCAATTTACCTTCGCTAAACTGTTATTCGAATGCCAGTCTGAATGTTCAGGCAGAATTAGCTTTGGGGACTGGTAAACAAACCCCTAACAGAAGCTGAAGTGCATGTGCAGAAGTAAAATGGGCAGAGTGAGCACATGAAGTGTGGCCTTCTCCCTGCAATGTCTGGTCTTATGCCAGCTGTAGTCATCACTTGACTGTTCTCCTCAAGGCACAGCATGGTAGCATACAATGGCTGTGTCTGCCCAAATGGCTCAGTCTGCTGTATTACTCCTCAGAAACCTTCAGTGTGTTTCGATTCCATACGTAAGTGCTTCCAGCTTGAATAAAACAGGAATTCTATATTGAGCTTGTCACTGTGCAGTGTCCCAGTCCTCGTTGTCTGTCTTGATATTCCTCATCGTTCCACATGGATATTAATAATATTTGATTCTAAACACAGTTCAAAGGCTAATCATGATGGTAAACAAGCACTGAAGCCAAAGTTATGTAAACAAGTGTGCTGATTCTACAAAGACTTTTTTTTTAATTATCAAAACTATTAAATTTGTTTTGGTAGGTGTTGCAAGTATTTCAATTGCTATCTTTCCATTTATTGACATTCCTTTAAATAGAGACTCTCTAAAAGGAAAAGTTACTGACTTTCCAAATTGTATTTACACTATTAGATTTAGAATGCCACTAATAGGCAGCAGGTTGCCATTCATTCTTATAGCAACTAAATGTGAATGTGCTTTGAGTGGCCAGGAAAATCAAGAATTTTGTGTCATTCCTTACTGAAGTTATCTAGCTTTATATTACTAGTGACTTCAAGGCCTGAAGCATGCAACAAAGAATTGAAAGCAATATATTTTAGATTTTTTGGTTGAAAGGTTCTAAACTACTTGTTTGAGGTGATTGGAAATGTTGAAATCCTATAGATATGGAAATCTTTGCTGTTCAGCAAAAGCAGCGTTGTTGAAATTAATATGACTATATGTGTTAATTGTTAAAAATTGTCACTAATGAAGAGCTACTTGTGGTGTAGATATGTCTAATGTGCTGTGTGCTTTGACTGCAGGTTTAAAATATCTGAAAAATGGAAGCCAAGTAATAAGAATTCCATGTCATGTCTCTGAGGATACAGATTGCAAATCAAATCTTAGGTCCCAACATAAGTTTTTTTTTTGTTTTTGCTTTTAAATTAACTAAGACCTGGAAATAAAAATGCCTGTGTTGGGTGATAAATCATGTGGCAGAGCAGCGAACACTCAAAATATCTAGCAAACACTAGACTGGAATTCACTTTCTTCAAACTGCTGTTTTGCTCATAGGTGAGTGAGCAAAAGAAAGTCATAGCAAATCATCAACAGAAAAAATAATTAGATATTGTTTTAGACTTTAAGAATTACCTCAGTGTTCCTGATTGCATTAAATAAACTGTTCAGAATAGATACAGAATATTAATGAACTACATAAGTTGTGTTTGCATTAACACATACTGTCTGATATGTAAAATTGCTTTTGGAGTAACTACTGGAGAATGGCTGGCCATTGATAAATTGAAATCACTTGCTCTTTATGTAGTTTAATACCTCCCATGCTGAATATAAGGAATTTATCTGATAACAGCATCTTAAAAAAATTATGTTCAAAAGAAAATCTAATTTGCTTATGAATACTCAACTTTTCTAACAGATGTTTAGTGGAGGAAAGAAGATGCTAACTATGTGTCAGAATAATTTATACAATACTAATTGGAGTCTTGATTTTGCCAAACAGACAAAAGGAAGATCAGAAAATGTGTAGTAAGCTAGATCGGAGGGACAGCTGTGCTCACATGTTGGAAGAATCTTCACAGATGTGGATTTGTGAAACTCAGTTTTATGGCAGCAAACCAAAGATGCTGTGACTCATACAAATCGAAAGCTTCTGTACTTATTCATTTCTTTAACACTTTTTTTTTTTTTTTTTTTTTTTGACATGTGCATTAGTTAAAAAAGACATAGGACTTTCTCTGGTTACAGTGAGTTACTGCAACTTATCCTGGAAAAAAAAAAAATTGCCATAGAACTGCAATACCTAGATACTAACATTACTACTTCAATAAATTTAAAAAAAAAACTGTAGAATATAAGGAAAGATATTTGAGTAATTACTCTTCATGATGCACTGCATGTAATTTTTCAGTATCAAGCACAGTTTGGAAAATACTGTGTTAGCAAATACCCACATTTAGCATCTGAATATTCTGATAATTCATGCTGCATGCTACCTTTAACTTTTTCTGAAAAATCTCATAAATTCCATTATGGTTCATATATATGTTTATTCAGGCTTATGATTGCATCCAAAAATACTATACATGAAAGAGTTCCATTTACGTAAGACATATTTTCGGTTCAGTGAGCTTCCACCTAAATTTGAAGCACATTACTTTTAGCTGTTTTTTTTTTTTTTTTTTTTTTTTTTTTTTTTTTCCTGTTCTTTTGCGTAGTCAGTTCTGTAGAAAGCAAAACAATCTGTTCCCATTGGGAGTGTGCAATAATATTAACCTTTTTGTAAGGAACGAATTGAGGACAGAAGAAGATTTTTATGATGTACAGCATTGAACTTTTGATATGAAAGAGTTATTTTACAAATTTATAAACAATGTTAGGAGGACTGCTCCAAAAGTAATGCCTTCTATTTTACGATGTTGACCTGTGATATCAGAGGCAGATGTTGGTGGAATGGCAGTAGGGGCTGAACATTTCCACCAGTATTCCATTGCATTTTGTTGCTATGCAACAGGAGACAGCAGAAGAGCAGACTGAGAAATTGGGGTCTGACATGGAAGTGCATATGAAGCAAAAGAGTGGGATTGAATTTCTCCATGGGGAAAAAATGGCACCCGTTGACATTCATTGTTGCTTGCTGAATGTTTCAGGAGACCAAACAGTGGTTGCGAGCACACTGAGGTGGTGGGTGGTGCTTTTCAGCAGTGGTGTCAGTGACAGTGCATCACCTCCACTGGTGCAGATTTTTATGAGCCTGTTAAATGCAGGCTCCTGTTTATTGCTGGCAAAAATGCATAGCTCATGGTGGTGACTGAGTTAAAAAGTAGTGTTTTGTAGCTGAGAATTTGCTCTATCAATTAGTCTTATTGTGCTCTTTGTATCTGTTGTGGTTTTTATGGAAATAAAGAAAGAGGTATTACTTTAAGAATGTCCTACATACCTCAATAAAACTGAATTGTATTTGTTGGGCACTGGTTTTCTTTCTGTTTTTTGACTTCTCAGAGTGTGCTTTTATGCTTTGACTATATTGTTTTCCTTTAAACTTGTTTGAATGTTTGTGCATACTGCATGTACATATGTATACATCGTGCTACCACATCTCAGTCCTGTTTTATTCAGGACTCTCAGTACTTGTAAGGGATCATATTAAGATTTTACCTCTCAGAGTTAAGAACTATGTGAATATTCTCAATGATGTCAGTGACTAAGACACTCAGAAATGAGCCAAAGATAAAACTTGTTCTTTTACAGTAATTTATGCTTTTGGTGTCCTGAGATAATCCCTTAGAAGAGCCTAAAGTTGCAGTCAATGTTTTGATTATGAAGAGAAAGATGTGAGTTGTAGTCTTGCTTACTGTGATAGTTTAAGGTTAGAATGAGTTTTTAGGCAGTGCTTCTTATCAATTCTGTTTAGTTGTGCTCATGTTCTTAAGGTGAGTCTTACAATAAAAGTATGCATACAAAATAGGAGATGAAAATACCATCAGATCTAAAAATGATAAATGGTTTCCAAACAGTTCATGATAGATTTTTTTTTTCATCTTCGAAGTTACTTTTGTTTGCCTTCTTTAAACGCAATTTTGAAACAACCTTAGCCATGGTCTGAGCAAATGAATTATCTGAAAAATGAAATTTGAGTTTCTTTATCTATTTTAGACACCTTCTATTTCAACTTGTGGCAAATATGCAGACATTCTTCTGAGTCTACAAGAAAATTTCTCCTTCTATTTCAGCTTGTGGCAGACATACAGACATTTTTTCTGAATGTACAAGAGAATTCTGCCACCAGTCCTAGGAAAAATGACTGGCATCTCAGCCGTCAAGCAGTGTCTTAAAAGCTTAGCGATATAAATGGAACAGGTACTGTTTCAGTTCTCTGGAGAAATTTAGTACAAGAGTATAGATTCATTTACTTTAATGCCAGGGATGCTCAGGTTATAACCTCTTCTGAAGCTGACCACATGCAGCCAGAAGTAGTTCCAGTGAGAATTCACCTTTTTCTACCCATGTGCATGGTGTCCACATAGGTCCCTGCTGTGCAGCCATCTGCTGGATTTGTTGCTGATCCTCTTGTCAGCAGCAAGCTGCTTGCCAGCCCTACTTCCCCAGCCAGCTGTCATTCTGCTGCTTTTACCGTCTGACTTGTGACTTCATGCTAATCCCTTTTTTTCATGGGTGGTGGTAGACCTGAGCTGTCTGGTGGCAAAAAATCAATGAAACACTTTATATTAAGTCTCATAAGAAAAGCTTTACTGCTACAAACTCACAGTTATTGGAGGTCTGTGCCAAACACGGAATGTATTCCATTGAAGTCCTCAGCCCAAGCTCCCATTCTTTCTGATTCTTTCTTTGTAGGATCTCCCATTGCTGGATGTCTGCAGAGCTGTAGGCCTCTATTCTTGATCTTTATCTTCCTCAGTGATAAAGTCCCAGAATAATTTTATTTTTGATACAGATACTATTACTATTCTAAACTAACAATATTTTTCTGTTTCAAACTAAATCTTCTGTCCAAACTAAATCTGCTTGTCTAACCTACATATTCAGCTGCAAGCTTAACTAGCAAACAAATTTGTCTCCTAAACCTCTTTTTCAATTTTCTTGACTGCTGGACACCTCAGGCTGATAAATACATCTTGAATTCAGAATGTGAGTGAATCTGATTGCGTTGTCATGAGCAATATTTCTTTTACTTTTCCTCTTCAGATATGCAGCATTAACCTAGACTTTGTCAAATTATTTTGGTTATTAAAATAGTTTCTCTTCTTATTTTAGGAAGGTGCTAGTCACACTTATACCTTTCAAATGCTTCTGTAGAGATAATTTCTTTATTCTGTCTGTTGCTGTCACTGTCTGTTTCTTTATCTTCCTCCCATAGCACAAGCTCCACCAGTGCTTCATGTGCAAATTTTGTCTGCAAGCTTCAGAATAGTTTATTCTGAAAGTGTTCTTTTGCATCATGGTGTTGCAATGTTTTTCTGGCTGTTTAATGATAATACATATTATTTAGAGTTTGATTAATTTCAAAATGAGCGCTTGTTTAGAAGAACCTATTGCATAGTCAATTAACAGTTGGAAAGTCAGCTTCCCAGCATCATCTTTTTCTTTCTATGCTGTTTTGCCTGCATTAGTCCAGTCCTCTTCCTTAGATGCTGTTGCATTGTGTCTATTTTTTTCTTACGTAATATCTCACAACTGCCATGGTCCTGTCATTCTGT
This sequence comes from Centrocercus urophasianus, assembly GCF_019232065.1. Taxonomy (NCBI): domain Eukaryota; kingdom Metazoa; phylum Chordata; class Aves; order Galliformes; family Phasianidae; genus Centrocercus; species Centrocercus urophasianus. The sequence continues at coordinate 68,255,280 of NW_024884142.1, read as the reverse complement.
CTCACCTAGACAGATCATTTTGAAGCATGGGCTGAGTTTTTCTAAACAGAACATGTTCATCCTTTCATAGAACTTATTCCAAATACATTTTGAACACTAGATTGTCTAATGATTAATATTTGTACAAGAACAAATGCTAATTGAGGAAGAATGTCATATCACAGGCTTTCTTGAGTAACAGATTTAAACACTTAACTAGAAGCAGAAAGTATCACTCAAAGTATTTGAAAAGATATTCATTTCCATGTCATACAAGTTGGCTTATACCTGAGTTTTTTCTTTTTTTTGTAGTGATTGGTTTTTAGGCAGAAGAAAAATACTTGGACAAAAACAGGAATAGGTGTGTGTTCCAAATGGTGGATGTAGTGTTCTCAAAAATGCTAAATTTAGACATCCTTGACAAGTAAGAAATGCATTTTCCAAATCAATAGCAGTCTTTAAAGATAGAGATAAAATAGAAGTTCTGGTGACTGTACTGAAAGCATAAAGGTGATTGAGTACAGCAGTTGTTCCTCACATTGCCATGGTCTAGTTCCTGACTGGTCCTTTGTAGATAGGTTCTTCTCCTGACATCTTATTCAATTAAGATAAGATGAAAAGATAGCATTCTAAAGAAAAGGAAGTCTGCTTCTTGACCAGGAGTCAAGAAAATGGTAAAGTTCTGTAAACACTGCAGTTTTCAGTCTTCTTGCTGACAGAGAAGATATGAATGGTGTGTATTTGGAGCACAAGGACTACAGTACTGTTGTACGTAATTTTCATTAGAGTCAGAACATTTGGCAGGATATTGGCAGAGCTTCATGTTAAAAGATCAGAACTACAGAGTTGGTAAAAATGTGTTAAGCCTAAAACAGCTAGCTGGCTTACTGTCTCATTTTTCTCATGAATAACCTAGTTGTGAGCAGACAGCATTGTTTATATTTATATTAAAAAAAAAAGCTTTTGTTCTTGTGCAATACTCTTACATTCTTAGAAGCATGTGAAAAGCCTAACATCCTACTTCCTCTAGTCAACTGGTGGAAAATAGTTCATGCACAGGTGACAATAACAGTGAATATGTAGAAAACTTGTCATTAGGAAAAGACTGTGTGATTGCAATTGACTACTCACACAAAGGAAATCTTTGTGTAGATGTAGGTGGTATAGTGTTCAATCCCAGATTCAGAGCTTCTGATTTGTTGCCAGAGTATGTAGATTCCACAGTCACAGGCAGAAATACTTTCCATCCATGTTGTCAGACCACGAGAGTAGGAGTCTGCTGAAATGTGCTAAGATCGACATCACAGCAGTGTATGCTGGTTACTGCTGGTTTTGCTTGTAGGTTATAGTTTTCAAGTTTGTATAAGCTGTATGTCTCATAGGAAGTGAAATCTGGGTTCTTAAAACGTATCTGTGAGTACAGCATCAGTATGCTTTTCATAGCCAATCAATATTCTTTTCCCCCTAGGCTTAAAGAGATTGAAAATTTAGGTAATCACCACAACAACAAAGAGATGCAGAGTCTCAAGCAAATTAAAGGAAAAGAGACCAGAAATCTTTATTAAGTATGTAGAAAGACAAAAAAAAAAAAATTGTCAGCACTTTGTACGCATTACATTTTCTCAATCAACTGGATTTCTTTCATGTATTTGCAGACCTGGAACTCAATTGAAAATGAAAAAATGTTAGTTATGTGATTTGCATTATCTAGAATCACAGAATCACCAATGTTGGAAAAGATCTATAAGAGGCCTTCATCTAGTCCAACCGCTCACCTACCAACAATACTTACCTGCTAAACCATGTCCCCTTAGTACTGCATCTCAACATTTCTTGAACACCTCCGGGGATGGTGACTCAACCACCTCCCTGAGCAGCCCTTTCCAGTGCCTGACCACAATTTCAGAAAACAAATTTTTCCTAAGATACAACCTGAACCTCCTCTGTGCAACTTGAGGCTATTCCATCTAGTCCTGCTGCTAATTACACCCATTTTGCCACAATTTCCCACCAGGCAGTTGTAGATAGTGATAAGGTCTCCCCTGAGCCTCCTCTTCTCCTGACTAAACAATCCCAGCTCCCTCATCTGCTCCAGACGCCTCAACAGATTTGTTGCCCTTCTCTGGGCACACTCCAAGGCCTCAATGTCTTTCTTGTAGTAAGGGGCCCAGAACCGAACACAGTACTCAAGGTGTAGCCTCCCCAGAGCTGAGTACAGGGGGATGATCACCTCCCTGCTCCTGCTGAAATAGTATTTCTGAAACAAGCCAGAATGTCAGTGCATTAATTCAGAACAAATTCTGGCATTGGATGTGGATAGAAGTAAAAATAAATATCAGCCATGTCAACACTTAATATTATTTTGAAGTTCAAAGGCATTTTGAAGAATAATGCATTCTTCTTATGATAAACTAAGCAACAAATATAAATAGCTTTCCTAAGTCGAAGCACAATTTTTCAGAGGTGCAGCTTCTATAGACATGAAAAGACTACCACACATTCTTTTTAACATCTTAATTTATGTTGTGCTATTCAGTGTTCATTGGTAAGTATATTTTTCACTCATTTGTGCAGTTTTAGAATTTTTACCTTTTGTTTAATAAAGTTTCTCTTTCATAAGCAATACGGGTAAAAACTGAAATCATGTGTTGTACTTATGCCATCGTACGCCTCCCTAGTGAAAAGTGACTGTTCTTTAAACCAAGGGAAATTATTTGCTGGTTATAAAATGTCTTTGCTTTTTTAAATACAGAAATATAGCAGGTTTATCTTTAAGGTTGTGATGGTGCTTTAGGTAATAATGCAGAGAGTTGGAGGTGCAACATAGAGATTTAGGTAGTTAGTTTTAGACAACATAAAATTTGAATTGCTACTACTTTGAAATGCCCTAAGATTACTGACTAGAACATAGAGGTTTTGCAGCAACCTGACAGTTCCTCTGAACTGCTTGCATTTATTTGTAATTTGGCTGACCCCACTTTGAGCAAGCGGCTGGACTAGGCGATGTCTAGATACTCCTTCCAATTGCAACGATTGTGATTCTGTGTCATCATAAAAATGAGCAACAATACAGTGAAGGCATTTGAAGGATGTTGTGTGTACTTACTAGTTAAGCAGGAGGAGGCACAGGATGGATCTATTTCTGCACTTTGCAGATCTCTTTGGAGGCAGAGGAAAGCTGATTTGCAGTGCCTTGGCTTCCAGGAATGCCATCTCTGAGGTGAACTCTAAGATCGTTTTTGTTATTGAAACTATTCTTTAATAATGTTTTTTGGACACTTCAAAACAAAACAACCCTCCCACTTACCCAGCCAACAAAGTGGGCATGATCTGGATACTGAGCCAGCCCTATGCCAAAAAAGCAGGCCACCTACATCAATGGTTCTGAGATAATACAGTTATACAATGCCTTATTTTTAAGGTTGCAGAGAATTGCTTCTACCTGCTAAAGCAAAGCCCAAAAGCAACAAAAAGTTATGTATTATAGCAAGTGTTGTCTTTGTGCCATTACATCACACTGTGGATTATAGTTCTGTTAGGATAATTGCTGTAATGTTATTTTATATTTTGACTATCTGCTCTATCTTAAGCCTAACCTGTGCTTCATTGCACACTGTATCTAACCTGATTCAGACTGAAAGCTGATGGAGCAGAAATCTTACCTCTCTGTTCTGGATTGTGCTTGTTCTGTAGGTAAATCTCCTACTAAACTTAATGGGAGCTTTTTGTGTATTAGGTCCTGAGTATTCAGTCAATCATAGGTATTACTTATGACTTTCTCTTTAAATAACATCCTTGGACAACTATTGTGCAAATATTGCGGATTCATTCAGAAATCCTTCCTACAGAAAGGTTACATAAAAATATAAGAATGGAAGCCTTCATGCTTTAAAGGCAGATCTTGTGACTATGCAAGTGGCAATAAATAGAATATGGTTACTTTCTCCATGCGAAACAGAAGTAAGGTATGTCTGGCATCAAGATGGTGGACTGTTATTTGCTCCTGTTTGTTCAGAATGTTACACACGAGCTCATTTAGAACATAATCTTTCCCTTATTTGCTGACATCGGTAAAATACATGCATCTTCTTTGGTATTTAAAAAAGAAGCAAAAACCTAACTTCAGTCCTTAGTGTAACCCAGCAGGTGCTTTTGGTCATGGTCAGTTAACTAATACTTCCAAAAGAAGGGTATTTTGCCTTTGCTTTTAAAATTGTTCACCCAGCTGTAATTCCTGTTACCTATACTGTACTTTTTTTTTTTTTTTTTTTTTTTTTTTTTTTTTTTTTTTTTTTAATGGGCATGAGTACTAGCTCTTCTTCTGAAATCATCATTGCTTTCTTTAATGGTGTGAAAAAGGAACTAGCATTTAATTTCTTTCTAATTATAAAGATGAGGTGCTATTAGAGGTTTAGGTATGTTGGTGGGGTTTTTTTTGTTTTTTTGGTTTTTTTTTGTTTTCTTTCCTGATTTCAAACATACTTTTTAAATTGCAGAATTGCTACTAAAGAATAAAAGAAGGCAGGTAGTTTAGAATTTTTCTTTTTTCATCCTGTTAAGTTTATCCTGCACTAGTATTTTCTAAGTAGCTAAAACCAATCAACTCAGCAAGTAAAAACAAAAGCTCACCAAGTCCTTGGATGTTTTTTCTTCTTTGTGTAGTTACGCAAAACAGGTGATAAGGCTTAAAGTGTTGCAGAGAACATTTTATTGAGATTGAAATATAGGTGTGTTACCTGAATCTTCTGTCATTTCTATCCTGTTGTAACTGTTTTTATAATAAGCATCACTTCTATTATGAGGCTGCTGCTGTTTAAATTTGCATTGGAAAACTGCACAGCGAGTTTATGAGGTGTTCCAATTTGTACGTTTGAAACACCTTTTTCATTATTCCCATTTGTCGTCCTGTGCAATTGATTCCTAGACCTCATATCTCATCAAGGCACCCCAGGTACTTCTCCTGTTTGAAAATGTTCTAGAATGTAAAGTACCTAGTGTCTTTTTGAGTGTTTAGGTTTTTGTTTCTTTTAAGGAAAGAGTCTTATGCAATGATCTCTAATTATATATCATTTTGTAATCAGCCAGAATAGATTTCTGTGCTGTGCTGAGACAAATATTTGTAGAAAGTGCCAGCAGTGGTCTTTATCCCATGAAGAGAATTTGCAAAGAAGAGAACAGGAAACATGGTTTATTTATTTCTTAATGAAAAAAATCAGAGAAAGAGTAGGTTCAGTCAGGTGAGCAGAAAAGGAAATAAAATGGTGCTTGGATTATTAATTGTCTTGCCTAGAAAACAGTCTAGAAAACAGTGAACCCTTAAGGTCCTTGAGAAAGTTGGTAATAAGACGTTGGTTAATGTCAGCTGAAAGGGTGCTAGTCTCCAAATTACCTCCAAATTCAAGTTCATATTGCTGTGTTGTTTGCTCTTACTGTATTGCTGCCGTAATTCAACTTTCAGAAAATCTTTACAGAAAAACTAGGGGAGCTGTGCTTGGTTTTTCAACAGGAAATTCTGATATTTGGGTTGAAAAGCATGGGAAAAAAAATGTAACTAGGTGTCAGTAGATCTTTACCCCCAGAAATGACTACAGCCTCTTCTGGTGCTTTTGCTGCTTGACTAGCAGTGGTTATTTTCATTGATCACAAGGAAGAGTGTAAGAAAGAAACAGTTTGTGAATGCCTGTCAGTGAGCTGCAAAGCCAACAGCAGCTAGGACTGCTCAGATAAATGCTTTTGCAGCACCATGAAAAAAACATACTTCAATGTCATATCCAAGAGCTTTAATGAACTTTTAGCAGCCATTCAGTCTTGCTGGATTTGTGTTCAAGATTGAACAGACTTAAATATTTTTTCGGTACTACAGTCTTCTGTCTTCTCTAAAACTGACTGAAGATCATGTAACTGCATTCAAGAGTATTGCAGATTTTGATAACAAAAGGCAGATAGTTATTAGTTCTTAGTTGTCTGCATATGAACTGTTGCATTTTAAAAAGCCTATGAGTTTTCCTATCACAAATCTATTCAATTCTGGTAAGACTACTGTTGTTTTTTTTTCATTTGTGAAAGCTTGCCGTTTGTGAATATGTTCTTCAAAGCTCTGAAGAGTTGACAATACGTTCTGATTTTTTAAAGGTTATTTTGATTCTACTTTGAAAAGACTCTGACTTCATTTTTAAAAAATGGTGGTTTAGGACTCCTACATGTGCAGAGAGTATAGGTAAAAAAAACCTCAGTAGAGTACAACTAAAAACTGGAGACTGAAGAAAAAACATATGGAGAAGTCAGCTATGCCTTATTGTTTTCAGTTAGTTTTTGATCATTTGAAGAGAGATGAAGCTAGCTAGATGCTAGATGTTAATGTCAGAAATGGAGAGCATCAGGTCAATGAAGTAGCGCTGTGCAGGCAACTTTTAATTACAAGGAATTTTTTTTCTTCTGTTTTTTGTTGTTTTTTTGCTGTTATTGTTTGTTGATGATGTGTTTTTTTTTTTTTTTTTTTTTTTTTTTTTACTGCTTGAATAACAATCCGAGTTATTGTTGATTAATATTTTATATATATGCAGTGATTACCTACATTTGTATAATACGAATGATTATATAAAAAATAATAAATGCCTTGTTTGTGAAAGAAATCACAGTCCAATTGTAATTGGAATGAATGCATCTTTATACGTAGCATAGCCTGAGGCATTTTTAGGTATTCATTATCTGTATTGTAAAAGTTCTTTTATGCTTTTGAGATGTGAACATTTTGTTTCTGCATCTTTCTGAATCCTCAACATTAGAATTCTCCTAAAGAAATTGAAAAGCAAATTAGAAAAAAATTCATCTCATATGTAAATATTGGTGTCTTCCAGATGGCAGTATAATCTGGAAGAAGTTAAATGTATTTTATTTATTTGAAATGTGTTTCGATAAGCGACATTTAATAGTCATTCATAAAGGGACCATTTGCTGAAGAAAGCATTTTTCTGCATAATAAGAATGAACAGCTTTAGAATGTTAAGATGAGAAAATTGAGTTCTAAATAGAATTTAAAAAACAAACTTTCAACATGGCATTTTCAGTTTCTATCATTTGCGTCTACCTTAAAATAAAGTATGCAGTGTTTTATTTATTGCTCTATTAATGAATCTTGTGTGGCTCAACACTTAGGATAATGCTAAAGCACATTATCTTCTACTTTGTAGTGCTGAAAAACATTAGCTGCTACAGGGAAACTATTCATTGATTAGGTTCTCTGTGCAGGATGTGGAGGGTTTTAAGAGTTTCTGTGATTATTCTGGATGAAAAGCATAAACATGAATGAAAAACTGCTGCTGTAAAAGTTGTTTCAACCGGAAACATCAATATCAGAAACATTTATACTAACTAGATGGAGATCTTTAGATAACCCATTTAAAGGAAGTATACTTTGACAAAGGTATATTTCTTCCTCAGAAGAATAGTAGAAATATCAAAGCATTTGTCGCAATACTTGGAATATTCTAAATTACATAATCTCTGCTTTGTCATTGAGATGACAGGAGTAGTAGGCAAATCATATTAAATCAAATTCCTTCAAGTCTGTTTTTCAGAAGTCAAATTGACATTTCGGATTCAGATAGATAACAACACCTCTTATATTTTGTAGTTCAGGAACTGCTTTGCTCTACCTTCAACTAAACTCTAGTTCAGTCCTGGTTTATAAAAATGTCACCCTGGTAAACCATTTGACCAGGAAAATGTAGTATGCGTGTGAGTGGTTTTCCAAACTGTTCAATCGTACAAAGGAAAGGAATGGGAATAGAAAAGGGAAGGGGCTGGATATCTGCTTTTGCCTGTTCAGAATACCTTGTTGATTTTTTTTTACCAGCAGTAGTTTTTATCAGATATCCCCAGCAGATCAGTGAGATGAACAAAGTAACAATTTCTCACCAAAAATGCTATGGCTGTATCTGGCACAGGCTAGCCCCTGCCAGCACCTGGAGGCCTGTAATCAGTTATTTCAGTCTTGGCAACAAATCATGGGTTAGAAGGCATGGTGTTGGCAGCTGAAAGATGATGTATGCTTACTTCAATTTGGCTGCATTCCCTGCACCTGAACCAGGCTTCTCTCAGGTTTTGTATCACATGCGTTTGCTGCTGAGTAATACCCAAAGAGTCATTTCACTGTAGAAACAGAGGTGTGGTCAGAAGAATATGGATATTATTGCTGTGAGGCCGGCGAGGGCAGAGTGGTGTGCGCTCTGGAGCCCAGAGAAAAGACGGCTCCCAGCCACTGCAGGCTCTTTTCAGTGCTGGTGCCTCTCCTTGGTGCTGCACTCTAAAATGCTGTCCTGAGATGGGGTTCAGTTCAGCCTGTGCATCTACAGCAGCACGTGTTTTTTAACATGTGCATGCTTTCAGTACCAGGTAATTTTCTTGACCTTGAGACTAACTTTTCTAACAGAATGCCAGCTCTTTTTAAAATTCATATCCCACTGGTTGAATGACCTCCAAATGCCTTCAAAAACAAGACTTTCATACCTAGTGTTTTTACTCTCGTATTTGACAGACTGATGACTCATTTATCTGTCAGCCAAATCACAGCAGCTTACGTTCTGGGGAAAAAAAAAAAAAAAAAGTCCATATGAATTACCATGCCTTGTTCTGGCTGTTAATAAGAAGCTTACTGTTCTAAAATGTTACCCTAGAAATCACAAAAATGATTGATTTGGCATAGATAAGGATTGAAAATCAAAAGCAATATAGAAAGAATGTCATGAGATACGAGGTGCCCTGTCTGCACTTAGGAACCTCCTAAATAGACAAAATGTTAAAAGAGTAAAAACAATCAGTGGTAAATCTGTTCTGTACTTGTTTGGGTCTTGTATACTGAACGTTTCTATCTTTTCAGTCTCGCTGCTTGCCAAATAAATTCGAAGGTGTTACCTTAGAACAGCAAAGGGTAGAAACATTTCCCAATTGCAGTGTTAAAAGCAAAGCCTGTTTTCAGTTGTAATTTACTGAGGTTTTGTTCATTTTGTAAAACTTTTGTAATTTTGTAAAACTTGTGACCAGACTTAGGCAAAAATCTGTAACACACTTTGAGATTGGATTTGAGGTCTTGGCATGAAGAGTTTCAGTTTTAAAAAAAACTAGGTCTTGTATAAACATCAGTTTGAGTTGAAGAATTATTTCTAAATCCAGAAAAGCAGAATAAAAAATGAAGCTATTAAAGCCGAGTCTCAGCAGGTAACCATTTTGCCCAGATGTCACAGATTTAAAAACAAGAACGACATACAGACATAGTACTATAGTCAAGCTTTAGTGTAAAAGCACTGTGAATTTCATTTTGGACCTTAAAATTAGCAAGCATGCTTTCAAACAAAATGTGGCTAGTTTCCATATTGTAAGGAAATTCATTTTTTTTGTAAATGAGTTAGGTAAAATTCTATTACTAAAATAACTTTACTTGGAGCAACTATTGTAGCTGGGTAATTTATTATAGTGCCCTGTATTTTTTTAGACACCTAGGCTGATTAGAAATATTCTTTCAGAGACCCGGTGAAGAGATCATTGTTTATTAAATATTTTCTGAAAGAATACCTAACATTTTATGCTTAAATTTATGGAAACAACCTGGGAGACCTCACTGCAGCCTTCCAATACTTGAAGGGAGCATATTAACAGGAAAGGGAACAGCTGTTTATGAGGGTGGATAGTGACAGGACAAGAGGGAATGGTTATGAACGGAGACAGGGGAGGTTTAGGTTAGATATTAGGAGGAAGTTTTTCACACACAGGATGGTGACGTACTGGAACAGGTTGCCCAAGGAGGTTGTGGATGCCTCATCCTTGGAGGCATTCATGGCTGGGGTGGATGTGGCTCTGGGCAGCCTGGTCTGGTGGTTGGTGACCCTGCACATAGCAGGGGGGTTGAAACTAGATGATCATTGTGGTCCTTTTCAACCCAGGCCATTCTATGCTTCTATGAAATATTCTTTCTTTTCCTGTTTGTATGTACCGTGGGAAGTTTGAAAGGGAATGCCTTCTCACTAGTTCATCAAAGGAAAGATTTTAAATTTGTTGTCTTACCATAGCAAGAATTCCTACCACACTGGTAGGTTAACAAAAACTAAATGCACTGATGTTTCTTAACTTGCCTTTCAGCGTTTAAAAATATAGAAAATCTGTACACAGTGATAAACACTAGTATTGACTGTGCAAGGTGGAAATCTCAAAGGTCAAGGCAGTGTTAAGTTGTCCATGCAGTGTGAATATATGCATCACTATACTGCCTGTTCGGTGTTCAGTGACATGCTTGGTAGACGAAGGAAAAGCTATTGATGTAATCTACCAAGACTTAAGCAAAACCTTTGACTCTGTCTCCCACAGTATTGTCCTGGAGAAGCTTGCAGCCTTTGGCTTGGACAGGTACACTTTTTGCTGGGTAATGAACTGGCTGCATGGCCTGGCCCAGGGAGTCATGGTGAATGGAGTTAAATCCAGCTGGCAAACAGCCACAAGGAGTGTTCCCCAGGGGTTGGTATTGGGGGTCTGTCCTTTTTATTATCTTTATTATGACCTGAACAGGGAGATTGAGTGTATTCACAGTAAGTTTGCAGATGACACCAAGTTTGCAGGAGGTGTTGATCCTAAGGGTAACAGTGCCCTACAGAGGGATCTGGGCAGGCTGGATCGCAGGACTGAAGCCAGTGGAATGAAGTTCAACAAGACCAAGTGCTGGGTCCTGTACTTTGGCCACATCAACCTCAGGCAATGCTTAAGGCTTAGGGCAGAGTGGCTGGAAGACCGTGTGGAAGAAATATTGGTGGACGCTCAGCGAACATGAGCCAACAGTGTGTCTAGATAGCTGTGAAAGCGAATGGCATCCTGTCTTGTATAAGAAATAGTATTGCCAGCAGGAGCAGGGAATTGGTCGTCCTCTGTACTCAGCTCTGGTGCGGCTATGTCTCGAGTACTGTGTTCAGTTTTGGGCCCCTCACTATAAGAAAGGCATTGAGGCTCTGGAACATGTCCAGATATGGGCAATGAAGCTGATGAGGGGTCTGGAGCACAAGTCTTACGGTGAGTGGCTGAGGGAACTGGGATTGTTTAGTCAGGAGGAGTCTCAGGAGTGACCTTATTGCTATCTTACAACTGCCTGAAGGGAGATAGTGGTGAGGTTGGGGTCAGCCTGTTCTCCTGTGTAACTAGGAATAGGACTAGAGGGAACGGTTTCAAGTTGCACCTGGGGAGGTTCAGGTTGGATGTTAGGAAAAAATTGCTTTCCAGAAGAGTGGTCAGGTGCTGGAAAGGGCTGCCCAGGGAGGTGATTGAGTCACCGTCCCTAGAGGCAATCGAAATATTTAGATGCTGTACTAAGGAATGTGGTTCAGTGGGTACATATTGGTGGTAGGTGGATGGTTGGACTAGATGATCTTAGAGATCTTTTCCAACCTTCATGATTCTGTGATTTTATGTTAAAGCAGGTATCTGTTTTTGCTTTAACCAATACTGAAATAAAGCGATTATTTTTTCTCAGATTGGAAATTTTATGTTCTTTAATAGAAGCAAAGTATTCTCTTTGTGTTTCACTTATTATGTGTAAACTGGGTTTGAAAAGATTGCTGCATTTTGGTTATATTATGATAATTGGCATTTTAGAGGACACTGTAAAATACTTAAGCTATTATTTCATGGTGTATACATGTATAACAAAACCTTAGCTATGGTCAATAAATTGTATTGATATAAACTTGAATGTGTATATAAATGACAACAACTAATTTTTAAATGTAGTACTAAGACTCTTGAGTACAGACAAATTACACATTATTGCCACTGGCTCACAATGGAAATCCTTTTATCTTTGACTATTACTGAAGTCTTACTTATTTGTGTCTTGTTTGCATAGAAAATGCAAGTGTCCTAGTGGAAGGCTTGCTACAGTATAAGTGGAGCGGCTGTGGGAATTCCAAAAAGCAGTTGCCTTAGTATGTTTCTAATTTTGTAGCTCTAGCAAGGTGTTCTGTAGTACCATCTGTTCTTCAGAGAGCTTGACACTGACAGGTTTATCAGACATCAAATTATAAACAACACTGTGCTTTGCATTATCTTTTGTAGGTTAGGAAAGGAGAGATACCTGGTTATAGCCTACTCAAACTGAGTCTGCTCTTACTTTGAGATTCTTCCTGTGGGCAATAAGTAGAGGATTAAAACTGGTAGACTTATGATAGAAGAAAAATGTATTCTGGGTCACTTAGGTGAGGCAGAGAAATAAGGGCAATGAAAAAAACATTAAAATTCACAATTTAAAATGAAAGTGAAATAATACTTCTAATCTCATTTCTGCTGGTGGTTTTGCCAGTTATCGTCAAAAAGATGGACAGAACCACTGGTTTAAATGAATTAGACGCTAGCACTCTGTACAGTGTCTCTCCGTTAAGGACACAATATTGAACAAGAAAACAATGTTTTCCCCTTCTGTCAAAGTTTTTACTGGCCATTATTTCTGATGATGCTTTATGCCCCTACATTGACACATGGGTCATCAGAATGATTGATTTGGCACAGATAAGGCTGTAAAAATCACTGCAAGAGTGTCATGAAACAAAGCATCTGGTTTTTACAACCTTCTAAATAGAGGGAATATTAAAAGAGTAGAAATTGTTTCTGTCAGTGGAAATCATCATCTGCTCTGTAGATGTCTGAGTCTTACCTGCTGAAAGTTTCTACCTCCTCAGTTTGGAGGAGCCTGCCAGAACAGCTTACTGATTGTTGATTTTTCACCATATTTGGAATCTTGGAATAAAGTCTGATTAAAATACTATTTTTTTGTTGATATCAGTAGTACCTATTATGGTTACAGCCACAGCATTAACAATTTTGTCTTTTTTTAAACCTCAAAAATCATTACAGAGAATTTGCAATAGTTAGGTTTTCAGTATGCAGAATTCTTCACAGTGTTTCTCCTGCTACAGCATTATACTCTTGTAGAGATGCTGTATTGCAAATGAAGCTGGATGAAGTTCAGAATTCACTAATAAAATTTTACCATTATGAACCAGAGTTATACTTGAAAGAAAAAATTATTCTCTCCTGTCTCTGTAACTGAATTAAATTAAGGGAAACGTGTATTTTGAGTTTGTAAACTGTATAAAGTATTTAATATTTTATATTCCTATTGGGTTCTAGTTATTTACTTTAAACACAATATAATTCAAAATTTAAAAAAAAAAAATTGAAGTTAAGAAAAACAAGAAAAAGTAAACCATTTATTGATGAAAGGAAAAGGAAAAGGGAAATTAGTGATAACAATGGGTTCTTAGCTCTGGATAGGAGTTAAAATTTTCTTTGAATTCCAAGTTTATGAAAAATTATTTAATTTTTAAAGGAGTTCTTCAGAATCATGCATTATGATGTATATCTATTTTGCACAAGAAAAATCTGCTATAAAATTGGGTAAATTGTTTCTTGTTTTTAACATGCTGCGTGCTTCTACTGTTTTACTCTTCCGGTAAAGTTTTATTTAAAATAGATCATGTTTCTGTAATTGAGCACAAAGTATCAGAAGATGTGTTGTTTTTATTATTTACAGTGCAACATGATAAGTGCATGGTTTTTTATTCCAGTTTCCTCTTCCTCTCCTTTTTGCTGCTCTCTCTTTTAAAACTAGTCTCCTTAGTAATCCTATAAAAGAAGCTGGTGGTATTGTATGGTTCAGTTGTGGATGAAGTGAGTGGCAACAATGTTTTCAAGCATTTCGAAAGAGACTTGGATTAATTAAAAACAAAGAAAATGGAAAACTTGTAGCTTGAGGCTTCAACGGAGATAATGGTTTCCCAAGATGTTTCATCAGCATTACTAGTTGAATGCGTTCCCTCTCCCCACTATTTGTACTCCCATTTATGTCAGCACAGTTCTCTGTGAAACCGTGCTGAAGTCCAGTTTCACAATCAGGGTGGCCTGCCCACATCTGCCAGATGCTTCTTCCTTAGCAGAGAAGAAAACTGAGGTAAATTTGTTTGACAGAGGTATTTATTTAATAGCTTCATTTGATTTAATTGTTTCAGTTGCTTCATTGCTTCATCCCCAGTTGTGTAGCCTTAAAGTACAGATGGGGTAAGCTTCTTGTAAACGCAGAGGAGTTGGTTGTCTTTCTAGTATGTGTCAGCTCACAGTGCTAAAAACCCTTCTATTTCCAGTCAGCCAACATCTGTACAGCATCCACTATGTCCTTGAATGCTTTCATGAATGTGCATCATTGGAAAAAACAGTTGAGGTCTCACTGGTTCTCTTGTTTGGTTCTATTTGTTTTTATAGTATTGTCTGAGTATGTCTTGAATGTTTTATCATTGATTTTTATTTCAGTCCCTTAAAAACACTTCCACTGGAGCTATGCTAACACTTTTTATTTGGAATCCAGTATAGGAAGGTGCAGATATTTAGATAAAGTGTACAAGAGGCAAGACAAAAGGAAGTAATCCTTCCTCTGTATCCTGTTCAGATTCTGATAGTCATCAGCTTGGAAATCTTCCATACCAGGTTTTTTGTTTGTTTGTTTGTTTTTGTGTGTGTGTTTTACTTTGTTTTATCAGGGAAATAGAAAGAACCCTACACTAATCAAAGAAAATGCTAAAACTTTTAATGCTATTTTAATCCAGCTATTTTTTTCTCTTTCATTCAGAAGCAGTACATCTTGTACTGTAAAGAATCCACAGTGTTCATTATCTGGCTTAACATCTGTCAATAGCAGCCTTTTTAACCAGACACCTAAAAGAAACTACAGAAATTAATCTACATAACTCGACTACAAAACAATAAATAATTGAGTTGGAATAGCACTTGGCTATCTGTCTGCTGAATCAGATTATTGAATCCCAAGATGGTGCTTTGAAGATACTTATGAGTAGTTTACAAATGAATCATTGTAGTGGATCAGAAGATGGTAGTTACAGGCTATACCTGAGTGGTTCATGACGTGGGGGATACTTGCTATTTCTGGGCTACCTGAATTCTGAATGGTAGAGCTGAGTTTTGTTTTCTGTTACTTTGGTTCAGAAGCACTGGGATCTTAGCTGGGTTCAAGGATGTATCCCAGCAACTAAAAATCAAACAGGGTAATGAGAGGTTCAAATGAGAGGAGAATGGCTTATATCTGAGAAGGAAAAGAAAGACAAAGATACAAATAGCCAAAATTGATTCTCAAGGCAGGTGTTGGCATGCTCCTGTCTATACATAAATAATTGAGCAGACTAGATATTGGATGTTGGAGTTCGATTGTAACAAGCAAGGCAAAGGATCCAGCATGTATCTAATAAGCCAAGGTTATGAAAAAAAAAAATAATTATCAAAAACCAGCAAGAATTGCCATGTGGAACTGATCAGGAACTGATCACCTCATTTAACTTCCCAACTGAGCAATCATTTCTGTACCACTATTGCTCCTGTATATTTCTTCATTAATTTACACTTAATCAATTAAAAAAGTTGTTCACAAATCCAAATGAAATTTAAAAATATATTTTCTATGAAGCCACTTTCCATTGAGGTAGAAAAGAATCCATGGATTTTTTAAGCCTTTAACAATCATGGGAATGATTATTAAGATTGAATTAAAAATGAATTCCATTGTAACGTGTGCTGCAATATAAGCAAGCACATTCTGAGTTGGTTTTATTTAATTCTTCACTCTGTTATTTAATTGTATCAGTTCCTCATAGTTTACCTAGTATGCTGAAGGATAAAGTTCAAAAAAGTTGTGTAAGCTTTTGAGCTGATACCTTACAAGCACAATATATGGGGAAAAAAGCCATTACACAACCAAAACTTAATTCAAATTTTGAGATTCAAGTCTGAGACAAAGGGTAGAAAACTTGAGCTGTAATTTCTTGAGGAAATTGCAGGAGAGTTTCACTAATTTGAAACTTAAATAGCGTCCAAGGAATTATCAGGAAGTAGATAGGAACTAATCAAGTACATATAATGTTCATACGAAACATCATTGTATAGTTTACAGACAAACTTTTTTTTCTAGGGCATAGATTTGTTCCTGAAATATTGTTTTGCAATGGAATGTCAGTGAAGAGTTGATATAAACAAGAAATAAAAATACAATGAGAAACGAGCAAAAGGAAAATAGGTAAAGGACTTAAGGCCTTGATGAAGTCTGAACTGTTGATATCAGTGGCTCTTCCCTTGCTTACTGATGCTGTTATGCCATCAGCAACAAGGTTGGTCAGGCAGCACCTGCCCTTGGTGAAGCCATGCTGTTTATACCAACATGCTGTTTATCACCCCCCTGTCTTCATTGTGCCTTAGCATATTTTCCAGGAGGATCTGTTGCATGATCTTCTCTGGCACAGAGATAAGGCTGTAGTTCCCTGGGTCATTCTTTCTACCCTTCTTAAAAATGGATGCTATATTGCCTTTTTTATAGTCACCAGGGACTTCACCTCACTGCCATGGCTTTTGAAATATCATTGAGAGTGGTTTGACGACTATGTCAGCCAATGTCACTCGGAATGTGTCTCATTGGGACCCATAGACTCATGTATATTTAGGTTCCTCAGGCAGTTGTGACCCTGATATTTGTTTAAAGCAGGAAGGGCATTATTCCCTACTGCTCCCACCTTATGAACCATCTACTCAAGGGCAGTGTGTGAATAGCAGTCACTTGTGAAGACTGAGACAAAAAACTGGTTAAGTACCTTGGTCTTCTCCTTGATCCATTGTCATTAGCCTGCCTGTATTGCTCACTAGGGGGGATATGCCCTCCTGGACTTTCCTTTTCTGGCTGTTGTACCTGTAGAAGCCTTTCTTATCTTTCTTTGTGTCCCTTGCCATGTCCAGTTTTAGTTGTGCCTTGGCCTTCCTGACCTCATCTCTACACAGCTTAGCAGCATTCCTATACTCCTTCCTGGTTACCTGTCCCTGCTTCCACTGTCAGTGCATTTTCTTCTTGCTCTCCAGTTTGACCAGCAGATCCAGGTTCAGCCATGCTGATCTTTTGCCTTCCTTTCCTGACTTTTTACATGTGCGGTGGAGAGCTTTTGTGCCCTAAGGTAAGCTTTCTTAACAATCCAGCAACTCTGCTCTCCTCCTTTGTCTTCAAAAACAGATTTCCAGGGAGTTTTGGTGACTGTCTCCCTGAAGAGCTGGAAGTCGAATTTCCTAAAATTAAGCTTCCTGATTTTACTCTTTGCCTGTCTTTGCATGGTCACTAAGACTCAGGCAGCCTCCAATACTTATGTCACCAATCAGTTCACTCGCTGAGCAACAGGTTTATCATTGCATCTTCTCTGGTTCAATAAGTTATTCTCAATACATTCCAGGAGCCTCATTGATTGCCTACAATTTGCCATGCTACTTTTCCAGTACATGGTTGGGTAGTTGAAGTCCACTAAGAGGACAAGAGCCTGCGAATGCAATATGTCCTGTAGTTGGAGAAAGAAGGCTTCATCAGCAGTCTCCACTCAGTCAAGTTGCTTCTAGTAGATAAGAATCACAAGGCTCCCTTTGTTGCCTCTGTCTTTAACTCTTACTCATAGGCTTTTGACTTCTTGTGGCCATTCTTCAGGTACAGCTCTTCATACTCTGTTCCTTCTTTGATATAGAGGGCAATGCTTCCTCCCCTTCTTCTTCACCTGTCCTTTCTGAACACCTGTCAATAGCAACAGTCCAGTCTTGGGAATCATCCCAACTAAATTTTGGTGACAGCAACTATATCATGGATTTCCAGTCACACCGTGCCTTCATTTTCTCCTGTCTGTTTCACTCTCATGCTGACAAATTACACTGTTCCTCAAAATGCTGTCTCTTTCATATGTTCTCACATACTCGCTTTTTCAACCTTAAATTGAAATGAAAAATATGTGGAGTTAGAATGAAAAAGGCTGAGGGGAAGGGGAATTTTTATTTTTGGGAAAACTGGTTTCCTCTGGAAAAAAATCAAAACTGTTCAGTTATAGATGACAGCATCAGCAGTAAAAATAAATGTACCAGTGCAGTGATGAAATCCACTGTATAGCTAAGACATCAATGCATGAAATAAGATAGTCTGAAAAGATCTTTTCAGGTTTTATCTGACTGTTCTGTCAGGTATTAATTGATTGTATCTTTCAATCAAAAGAGTCTCCTTTAATATTATTGCTGTCTTTTAAGTTTCGTAATTCTACTTTGAGACTACATAGATAGATTCTATAGTTTATTTCTGGTTCTTTTTTTTTTTTTTCCTGCTTATTTGTGCTTAAAAAAATAACTGGTTCCAGAAAGTTATTTTTCATTTTTTTCAAAACATTTAAAGATACTCATTAAATAAGTATTTTTTTTTAAAGTCTGTGCATGGCGTCCAAGGATGCCACAAAACTTCTGTTTATATGTGGAATATTTTCTTGCTGCTTGCACTAACAAAATAAACTGAATAAATTTTCCATTAGGTGCATTAAGATATAATGAAAGTAATTCATTAGTTGCTGAATAGCTTTCATCTATTAGTTAATTGAAAACCTTCATTTTGACAGTAGGGAAACCAAGCAGCTAAGTGCTGAGTGTCTTTATCGTTTCAGGAAGGTCAGTAAAGATGAAAGCATTCATCATTTTTCACAATTTTGAGCCTGCCTTTCGTAAAATCGTTTATCTAGAGAGTAGTAAGCTTCTCCTCAGGCATTATTGATCCTTTAGCTCTCATTTTCTTGCCATTCCTTGATACCTGCAGATATTTTATTCAGAAGTACATGCTAGCAAGAGGGATATTGCACGTGATGCTGTAAGAGTGACATTCAGCTTTCTGAACCAGCAAAAAGTGGTTGAACATCAAAGCTGACTTGTGTATAATGTCTTTTCCTATAAAATATAAGAAATAAGGAAGTTGCTGTTTCTCTATTTTATTATTAATTATTATTATTAATTTTTCTTAAAATACAAAATAAAAATGAGTGAGGTAAAACTTCAGAGCAGTAAACCAGAAATCTTAAATGTTGCACTGTCTTAGACTGCTTATGCATCTTCATGCTGATGCTTTAGATGACAATTCAGGCGTAGCTTAACAAAATGGTTCCTGGAACTCTGGAAGCTGGAACAGACCCCTGGAGATCACCTTGGTCAACCACGCTACTCAACTCAATTATGAAATAGAGTTAACTTATCTGGCTACTTATGTTCATGCCTGGATAGGTTTTGAATGTCTCTAAGGATGAGGACTCCACAAACTCCGTTTTACTGTTCAGTCACCCTTACATTAAAGAAAAAAAAAAAGAACCACCTGCATTTGTTTACCTCAGAGTCCTGACGTGGTACACTCCATACATTCCAAGGTACAGCTCCATACATTCCGAATGCTCTCTCACTTACTAGGAAACACCTCATCTTCTCCTTCTAGCCAGTCCTTCCCAAGTAGAGCCTATATATATCCACTGCAGCACTCTTGCTGTGTAAGCTATCCCACTGGATCTCCATCATCCCAATGAGATCAGAGCCCTGCAACTGCAAGCAGATCTCTGATTCCTCCTCCTTATTCCCCTTATTGTATGCACTGGTATACAGGCACTTCAAAGAAGCATCCTGTTGTGATGATTTTCTTGATAAGGTATGAAAGCTTCCTCCACAGCTCTACAAAAACTGTCTTGTAGACACAACTTTAGTTATGTCCATGCGCTTTGGGTATGCTCCTTTCACTCCTGTTTGGTTGATATGAATTCATGTTTACATCATCCCATACCTTTTTTTTGCCAGCCTGGTCCACCAGTTTCTCACTTGATTTTTTTATACTTTCCTTCTCCTGTTGGTCCTAGATTAATGCAAAGATGCTTTTCCCCACTTTATTTAACAAACAAACAAAAAAACCAAACACCAATGCACGTAAAAAATATGAAGATTTGCAGTGAAGAAAATTTAATTTTCAGTTTTAGTAATTTAAAATGGAATTAAAAAAATTACTTGATAAAGATTTAAATAAGGTAAATGTTGACAGTCGTAGTGTCAAGTAAAATAGTTTTGTGTACCAACTAATTAGCTGGTTACCAGAAATTTTGATAGGTTTGCAGAAGGATGAGTATGTAATAAATCTATGGAAAATAAATTTAAAAAAGATTTTTGTGTCTGTGTGCTCATCCATGTGCCAGCATTCACAGCTCTGTATGTTTGTCTGGAAAGAAAAGTTCTAGGTTTTTGTTGTTTCACTTTCTTAGTATGTGAATTCATCATAGAGCCACTACCTTATTTTCTTCTTTCTTTCGTGTATGAAATATTTTCAGTTGTGTTCACAAAAGAAACTATTAATATATATATAACAGTCATCTGTCATACATCATCATAACTGAGGCATTAAACGGTTTTTAAGGCTCTTAGAAAAAAACTGTCAGTCTCATCCTCCTATCCTTTTTACGGTGAAATTTTGAAGATACCAAGGCAGAGGAAGCATGAACTTAATTTGAATAATACATTTAAAGGTATTATAACGTTGATTATACATCTTTAAAAACTGTGACATGGGTTTTTGCAACAGCAAAGCTGTGCTTTTATCCCAGCATGACTGACATATAGCTGAGTTAATTTTTCAAGTCTTTCATGTGCTGCAGAGACTCAAATAACCATCAATTTATATTTAGTTAAAACTAGTCTTACAACCTTTTTATGTATACATTTCTTTCTTTGTCTTACATTTTTTGCTCAGTACAATTTAATTTCATATCCTTAGTTCATGTATCATGAGAAATATTAATTTTCTTGTATTCATTTTTCTGCCTTTCATGTCTTTTATATTTGTCTCCTCACCATTTGATCATCTCTGTTTGGAATTTTTGAGTCCATGTTTTATCACTTCCAGCACGAAGCCCATTCTGTTCTTTTTCTCATTCTTGCCCACCCTTCACTTTTCTTTTCAGTACATCTTCTGTATCCATAAATATTAATTCTTGCTGTCTTGTGTATTCAGAAGAAGGAATGTTGCTATTGATTTACCTCCTGACAGTTGAATTTAAAATCTAGAGAAGCTGAATGTTTCATGTGCTGTCAGGTTTTCAATCAATGTAACAAAACCAGTGTGAATCTTTTGAGTCTGTAAGTCTTGCTCTATATCTGAAGTTGTGAAGTATATTTCAAGTTAAGTACTTATTAATTATATTAATTTGAATTTTGATGATGTCAGGCATTTAACAACTCCTGAAATGATAGTATGTGAGCGCTACAGAAATTGAGAAGCAGTTATTGCTGTATTAATGTGCTTGACAAGGATGCAAAAGCAGACAGAAAGTCTGTTGCTACTTCAGTGAAGGAGCCCTTGAGGGAGGCTATGCTGTCCTGTTGCCACTATGAGTGCTCGAAGAGGGACTGAGTTTGGACAATCCCTTTGCTCGACCCTGCAGGCAAGGCCAGATAGGGCTCAGCTCTATGTTACAATTTTTTCAAAATATGACCTAGAGGGGTATTTGCAATGCAATGTGCTCTTATTTAGATTTGACACAACCTTTGAGGAATCTCATATTCTCCTGTGGCAAATTCAGGTGAATTTCTGTCTTGAATCTTTCTTTGAAAATTTTACTCTCTTTTTTACTTTAGGAATCTCATTCAAAACTTTCTGTGCCTCACCTACAGCTTAAAAAAAAATAAAAATAATTTTTAAAAAAGCTTTAGAAATGATAGTCATGGGAACAGTAAAGAATGTTGAGGATTTCTTTGCAAATAATTGTTGTTAAAATGTTGTTATTTAGATTCACTGATTTTTTTTGCTGCTGTGATATTGAGTGAGAAGGTGATAAGAATAAGATATTTTGATTTACAATTTTCTGACATAGTTTCTGTAATGGATAATAGAAAGTGAGCATGCTAACAATCTAATTGGTTATCTTAGAATAAAACAGCATCGAAAATGAGTTGGAAGGCAGGAAGACTGCATTATCTTTTTCACATCCATATGTCCTAGACTAAGTATGATGTTTCACAGTCAACCCTATTTATAAGTTTTCCATTAAATTGGTGCTCATACTTGCTTCACTGTATGGTTATCTGGGCACTTTCAAATGTATAGCTTGGAGTAGCATGATGTGGAAATAGAACATAGCAGAACATTGATTGTGGCAGCTTTGCAGCTCAAAAAACCCACCACAACTCATTGCATTTCCAGTGTTTTGGTCTTGAATATTGCTTTTGCCTTCAGAATCTCTTGGTTAATTGAAAATAATTATCTTTGCTGTGAGTTTATCCACAATAAAAACAAAAAGGCATCTGGAAAAATAGGTAGTAACTCTATAGTAATGCAGTGGTACTTCTTTTACTTGCCATTTAAATTTGATCAAAAGTAAGTAATGGATATATCACTATATCATACTAATTTATTGATCCTCCAGGATGACATAATTGTGATGCAAGTTATTGATGCCCAGAAATTTCCTTTTGCACATTGCAGTAATTTCTGTTGATTTGAAAAACTTACAATTTTGTTTCATTAGGAAGATTCATGGAACTGGAGCCCTTTTTTAACCAACTTTGTTGTAAAGGGAGAAGTGAATCCATATTTTCTACACAAAAGAGTAGACATACCACACAAAACCTATGATAGTTGGTGCGAGTATGCTGTGAGATTGTTCTCTTCGTGTTCTTTTTCTATGTGTCTCTGCTTCCAAATGTGTATGTATGAGGCATGTTATCCTTCAGTGCCAGACTTCCTCACTGGTTGATAAAGAATTATGTATGTGGCATGAACACGAGTGAACAATACCTCAGGGTAGACCTGGTGGACAGAGCACTCTTCTGAAAACTAGTGCTATTGGAAAAGTTACATAAATTGGAAAAGTTTCTGCAGTATAGCATTGATTCCTAAGCTCTAGCTCACAAGAGGATGTTATGTCCTAGTTTCATAAATGTAGCTCTTCAGTCCCATTGCTTATTTTCTTTCTCTTCTGGTTTTGCATGAGAGATTTGTTTAGTAGTTGAAACAGAAAAATAATTAGCTGCAGGTTTTAATTATATATAGTATACTGGAAACTGACTCATGTTTGATTCTATTAGCCTACATAAGCTTTTTGTCCCATGGACATCATGCTCCTTTTTTTCTTTTTTCTTTTTTCTTTTTTTTTTTTTTTGTGTGGTGGCCTTTTATAACAATTCGTTGTTGTATTTATAGAATAATAATAATTTGAGTAGTTACATAGAAAAATATATTTTGGTGCATAACTGTAGGAAATCCAACAGGCTAGACAATATTAAAACTTTATTATATGTAGAAATGTTTGTTATTAATATGAATTTTAGGTTGGTAGGTTGAAGAAGTGAAAGGAAAGAGATAAAATATGACACAGCTGTAAGTTGTCCTCAGCTCTGAACTTTTTGTTAAGAGTTTGACCCTACTTATATGCTTACACTACAGCAATAACTTGCTGGAGGAAATACAAGAAGACAATCATTTTAAATTGTGGACTTGATAGCTTAGGATGTGTTAATCTGGGACACGCTGATTAGAAATCATAGTGTTGATTCAGATCCTTAAAGCTCCTGATATTCAACTGTAGTTGGAAAAAAAGCTTTCTGTCCTGGAGGTAGGAACAATTGGTGGGAAGGGGGATAGGGTTGGGGGAGAAAACTGGAAGTTTATTGCCAGTGCTTGGTAACCTGGAGTTTTGTAAGAGAACCCAGAATTAATTAAGCTCAAACATTCTTTACATGCTAGGATTTACATTACTTTAAAATTACTAAGAAATAAGATATTCATAGCAATGCATGACCACTTAGTTATGAAAGACAATAACATAGATTTTGAGCAAAAAAAAAAAGTAGAAATCTATAGATAATCAGCATGGTTTCTGTTTCTCTTCAGTATTTACATGCTAATAGGTAACATAATTCTGGAGGTATATGAGATATTCCAGAAAATGGAAAGAAAATGTATTTAAAATTACAATGAAACCTAATGTGAATCCAGTCTATATATTTTATCCTTGGTATCAATGCTGTGTAGCCATGGATGCTGCGCACATTCAACACACTTCCAGGATGTTGCAGATTCTGCAGTGGGCAGCCACATTCTGCTGCAATGCACTGAACATGCCTGGCTTAGTTGCCAAAATGACAAGAGGGCTAAGGTGCATCTATTTGGCCACATAAAAAGCAACACAAATGACATGCTTTCCCAGGGTGTTTGTGGTGGGCTGGAGGAAATCTCAAGCAAGCAGAACGCCTGCTATTTTATTTTGAGAGCTACTGTCGCCCTGCTGTTCCACAGTATGGAATTGCCAGGACCCCAGTTCATTAGATTTGGATTCATTAGATTTATTAGAAGTTAGTCATAATTCCATGAACAAAAAGCAAGCTTAGAAGGGAAAAACAAACAAATGAAAAAAACCTGAAGACAAATAATAGGAAAATTATAGATTTTTTTGAAGTGCAGATATTCAATTTTTCAATATAATTACATCTCAAAATGTTACATGAGTAATATGCCTTCAGGAGGTAGGATCTCAAAGTGAATTGCTTTAATGTAAGAAGAAATGACATAAATCATATAACTTTAAGCACATTTAATTTTTATTTTAATGTCAATAATGAACATGAAATCTTTGATTTTTAAAGCAATACAGGTCTCAGTGAAAATGCAAGAATTATTCAGAAATGTCAGTGTTTTTCAGAATTTATTCTACGAGCCTATCAGCTTCTAAGAAGAAATGAATTCATGGAGGTCCTGTAGCTTTTCCCAAAGATTATGTCTAAAATATTTTTTTTTTCTGCCCAATATCTGCTCACTTCTAGTTACAGTTTGTGTGCAAAATTTAACTATTCTTCTTATGCATTCTGTGATGTTTTTTTTTGTTGTTGTTGTTGTTTGTTTGTTCTTTTAAGCTTGCCTGAATCTCAATTTAGGCATATATTGCCTGTATTTACTAAATGTACTTAGGCTGTTTCATTCTTGCTTCTTGTTCCACTACTGCTACATGAAAGTGCCCACCCATATCCACTGCAACTGCTGTAAAGCATCTAATCTCACTACCTGGGCCAATTGTACCTACAGGATACAGTTACCTGATTGTACCTACAGGACATGATGGCTTTTCAAGGCAGGGATTCCTTTATTTATGAATTTTGTTACATTATGATGATGTGCACTTTAGAACTGACTAGAATTTAACTTGCTAGTGTGGTATTGGCTTATGTTTAACGTTATTGCTTTGCTTTAGCAGTAAAAAGAATAATTTGCTCTGAATAAGAGTGTTTAGCTGGGTAATATCCAGGATTCAGATGCAATAGTTTTCCTTACAAACACATTCTTCTTCTTGCTGGCACCTGGTTTAATTTTTAGTTTCTGTTGCTCCATATCTATTAAAGCATGTGCACTGTGCTAGTCTTAAATGATTGGTTGGAAATTACAGTTTTATGATCTGATTTGATTCAGATGACTAGATTTAGTCTTGGGGAAGTCAACTCCGGTCATGCTACGCTATTAGGTTGATGTTGTTCCTGTGTACTGAATATCATACTTATTCCAGTATAATTGTGTAGTTTCTGGCTGTTGAACAGCAAACCCTAGGACTTAGAGTGAATAGGGATAAGAGGAATTTTCTGTTAAAGATATATTAAAGATCTTTTATATGGAGGGTTTTGATATGAGAACTACCAACTTAGCATAAAATTTAGATCTTGAGTCTAAAAACTATTGTTATTACCAGTTCCTTGATAGTAGTAACTCATTTCATTGTGTGTGCTGTTAATAAAACTCTGATTCATGGTTTCCAGTTGGTTGTAGAACTTCTTCAGATGCTTCAAGGTACACACTGGGAATACTCTGATGGGATAATAAGTGTAACTGGCATATGGAAGAAAAAAAGCAAACCATCACTGAGAGAAGGTCTGAATTGATCTGGTTATTTCTAATGAGCTTTCTGCATCTGCACATTTCTTGTATATTTTGTTTGTTTGGAAAGTACAGTTAAATGCACAAGTGATATTCACCAGGTTCCTTCTAATCTAAGCCACTCTGTAATTCTGTGATTTTCAAGTCCTTGTCAAGCGCTTCATCTGCTAAATGAAACTTGTGTGAATTACTAGTATTTTTTTCAAATACTAGTGGAATCTTATCACAGTTGATATGTTTACTTCTTTTTTCTTTTTCTCATCAGTTTGAAACTGAATCATATTGTGCTGTTTTTGTACAGCCCCTTTAATTTTGCCTGAAGAAAAGCTAGTTGTGCAGTACATTTTCTCATCTGGAAGTAAGAATCAGTATTTTTTATTTTTTTACTTTTTTTTTTTACTTGGTAGGAGTAGGCTTGGTAGACTACTTAAGGAGTACCTGTAATGATTACATTTGGATTTATTACTGTAGACTTCTCCTGTAGGGTAGTTTCTCTGTATAGAGATACAAAGTTTCTCCACTAAGTATCCAATTTCTTCTAGCAGTTATACATCTCTTATATATTTGGAGTGTGAGGTGGATTCTTCTGAATGCTCCCATGCACTAGTTCAGAACTGCCTCAAGAATACGAGTGCTTAGGTTGTTAAGCACTGTTAATTCTTATCCTTTAAACTGGTAAAATGGGTGAACTGGTGATGGAAAAGATGAATCTCAAAAAGAGCTGGCATTTTTTGAGTAAGAGAGAATTTCATTATTATCAAGCTTCTCTATTTTGAGGGTAACCTTCTCTGAAATTTGAGGTACAAAATTTCTAGGACCCATATCTGAGCTACTGACTTGATCCAACTGGAGTTAGTACAAAGATTTCTGCTCAGTCCAGTTTCATTTGCAATGATGGAACTTAATTATGCCCACAAAGATGGAGGAAAACCATTTAAACATTTTTATTGGCAGATTATTTATCCTAATGTCAAGCCCTTCTCAGTTAAATACTCTGTGAGTTTTTTTTTTACTATTAAAAATTTAATTAGGCTTTCTGACCCAAGAGAAAAGAGCAGTAATGCTTGTTTAAAAGTAGTCCAAACTTATAGTTGAATTTGTAAATACGGGTATTACTGCAAGTATCTTCCTCTGGGTAAAAACAGAAAAAAAAATATTTTACTGATTTGTTTTTTTCTTAATTATATGATGGATGGGTAGCATTTTCCTGAAACATTATTAATGAAATTTGAGGAAAATTAAATGAATTGTTATTGAGTCTGCAGTACTGGCACCTGATCAACTCACCTTGATATACAGAAAACATAGCTGGCAAACTAAGAAAACAGCATTATCTAGGATGCAGGCTCAATAGGCCTAAGGGAAAAACTCATGACTAAGATACATCTTAGGTGAAAAAAAGTCATCCAGAAACTGGAACACTGTAACTCTGGACTCCAGTAAATGTAAAGACTTTATGGGAAGCTAAGAAAAAGCACATTCACCAAGATCTCATATAATTATATGGATAGGTTTGTAATGGTATATTTATCTTTCATGGGTTCATTTGCTGTGCTAGATTATAAAGTTATTTTTATGTTTGTTATACTTTAAATACTTTCAAAACATGCAAATGCCCCATGAGGCTTTCTGAGATCATGGTAATGGATTGGAGGACTAGAGATTCTTGCTCTGTTTGCTAGGTCATTCAAAGCTGTTAATCCCTCACTTCAGCTAAAGGATAACACCCCACTTGGCACAACCACAATCAGCTATATCATCCTGGCTCTCACTTGTCTTTAGCAGGATGAGTAGTTAGATACTGTGCAAGAACTATTGAATGTTAAATTATACTAATTATATGAAAGAAGACAACAATTTAAAAAGTGTTACATTCATTTGAAATGCCACGATCTGGAATACTGAGCAAAGGGTAAGGAAAATAAACTTTTCAGGTTAACCAGATATCTCTCAACTGATGTTGTGAGTTATTATGTCTTCATAGAAAGGTATGTAAGGCATACATAGTGTAATTGTACACTCATCTTCTTCATAGTAGTCTTAATGTTATAGGTTTATGTCAAAACCCCATTTTTTGTTTTCTGCTCAGCAGAATCCTGATCTGCTTAATCTTTCCTCCTTCAAAATATATATATTATACCCCCTTCCTGTTTCTGTACCTTTTTGAGAAGAAGGACGGGGTTGCTGCCAAGTGAGTGCATAATGAAAATGTGGTTGCTCTGAAAGTAATCTCTCATATTTATTTCCATGGCAACTACAACAAATACGAAGAGCACAATAATATTACTTGTTAGAGCGAGGTTAGGTAGTTGCAGTGTAACACTCAGAGCTGATGGTTTTGTCAGGGTCCCAGCAAATCCCGAAGAATCACAGTGCACATCACTTCACCTAGTATGGGCTGCATCTCAAACTTGTTCTTTGATGGGGAATTCCGTGTGACCATTCCATTGACAGCTGTTTTGACTCTGGCTCATAGTGGTGGCACCTCATCTCTGCATCTCATCACTAGTAATGATGTGATAGAAGAAACTGTCACCTTCAGCCTTTTATTGGTTCAATAGCTCCTGACCAATTTGCATATGGTGTTCTTTCTGTTCCTGCATGAGCATTTGTGACACACATCTGGTGCAAGCTTTGTGATATTCCAACGTCACCATCATTGTTTCCAATGCACTGAAGCCAGTATCCTGCTCCACAACTTGTATTCTGCCGATTTGTACGGATGAGCTGATCGATATTTTTGGGGTGACAGCTGTGCATGGCTGTCCTGAATGTTGCTTGTCTTTCATGACAGTGTTGCCACTGCTGAAACACACTACACATCATCTCACTTTGCTAACAGCCACTGTTGCTCTTCAAAAGTATTCAGCAAGCATCGATGGATTTTGAACATGATTTTGATGGGCAGCTCTTTCACTTGTAAGAACACATTCAGTGCAGTCTGTGAAATGGAAGAGTCTTGAAGTAATGTCCTCACCAGGTGGATTGCTAGTTGGCTATTGCTAGCTATTGCTAGTTGTCTGTTATCCACTTCAAGTTGCTTATATCTTACTTTCCTATCGTTATTCGAAAATGTATAAATTTTTCAATCTGTAGAGACGTGGTTTGTTTTTCTTCTGATTTTATGAAATATAAACATTTAAAGTGTTTTGAAGGAGTGGACAGACTCCAGATAAAAACATTGGTTAGAAATGTCTGAAATGACAAAACATCAATAAAAATGTTCCCATTATGGAAATGATCTATATCATTTCTTCCCATACTTATCACTAAAAGCTCTGTCTAAATGAATAGATTTTAGAGGAAAGTAAAAGCAATTTGGCTACCTCAAGCAATATATGATAATTCTTGAGCTGAAAGTGCCTGGTCTATCCTTGCAGTCAGACCTCCTGGTCATCCAGTTTAGGGACTGTTAGTTGTGTCCAGTATATTTAAAGTACTCTGCCACCTGCTTGGAAAGAATCAAGCATTGATTTATACTGAATTAAATTTGTCATTTAATCAGTCATTAATTTTAACCATAGGCTTCAGTCCTACAAACATCAGTGGTGCATGTGAGAGTGCATCGCTCCATTTCATTCATTAAACTGGTAGCTCAGTGATGGTTCAGTATCCATCCATTTAGTAGGTAAACTTCAGTATTGTGCTGTTTTGCCCTGTAGTAAAAATCTATTGGAAAACAAAGCTCACTTTGTTCCTGTACATTGATTTGGATTTGAGTGAGTTCATTAGTGAGTGATAGTGGAAAGCAAAATCCCTATCTCCATGTGCAGTGTATTCTGTTATTCTCACTTGCACCTTCAGGAGACATCATCATCATCCACAGGTTTTCTCTAGACAAGTTTGACAAGGTAAGAAGTTGCTTGTTTGCACAGAAAATATAAGGTGCAGGACAGCAAGTTTACTGAAGGGACAGTGTGCCTTCTATCCTCTGGTAACAGAGTCCTTCCTGAAGTGTGGAATTTTCCTTGTACTGGAAGATCACTCATTTTGGGAATAAATGTTGATGCATTTTTATGTGAATGTTCAGTGCACTCCACTACAGGGTTCAATATGCATCTTCTATTTAGGAGGCTGAATTATTCTGTATGATGGGTATTACTGAATTTGACGCTAATTGTCTGCCCCTGTTTCCCCATGGATGTTTTCATGGTGATGTAAGTTGCTGTGTTTCCACAAACTTGTACTAGGTTGCAAGAGGACAGCTTGCAAGATACAAGCTGGAATATTTTTATATATCATTTGTAATGACAGAAGTAGCAATTTTGTCATGTGTTCTGGTCACCATAGTTAATATCCAGAATGAGTCTGTACTTCTGGCAAAACCAAATTTGGCTAAAAATAACATTCCTCTCAAATGCACAAATGATTAGATTGCTTTAATCCTGAAATTATTTGGATTTTGAATTCACTCAATCCATTTTCAGTTTTTGGTTGTAAATTATAGTGTGCTTAATTTTAATATTATTCTACTCTCATTATATACACAGAGAGAATGTAATGGTACGTGAATACTGGAATTGGTTTCTAACAGAAGAATATCTCCTTTCCTAATTGTCTATCATGTAGACTGAACAAATGGTTTTATAGCCATCATTTGCAATTTTAAAAACTCACATTTCAAATCTGTATCACAAGCATGATTTGACAATGAAGTGACAATAAAGACTATTTCTAATCAAAAGGAATATGACTGCAAAGAAAAATAAAATGTAGATTCAGTAAATGTCAAACTGACTAAATTGGACAAGCGCAGAACATTCAGACCTGATTTGCTTTTAAGTGTCAAAATTATAAGAATTCAAAACCAAGTGTTTTGATGGCAAAATAAAGTAAAAAGTGAAATTAGTTCTTTTTTTTTTTCCTAAGGCAATTAAAATACAGTTGGATTTTCCTTAGCGGTATAACATGAACTCATAAAAGTTCATTTTCATAAAAAATAAAAACTATTTTTTAAATAATTATGAGAGAAAGGGATAGTTCATTTTAATCTCTTTAATTCTTTTCTAACAACCAGAAGACAACCTTATAGCTGATGTAATCACTACATACATTGAAAGGAAGTATCACAAAATGTTTTTCTTTTGCTGATTATACTGTGACTGGACAAAATCTGAACTAGAAAATATTATATTCAAATGGAGATCTTTTTCACAAAGTGCAAGAAAATACCCATCTCTGTGCCAGCCTCTATGTTTTGATATGTCAGCCTACCATCTTTTAAGGTTGGTTAGGTGACTAGATACATCCATTTTTCCTTAAAAAAATTCAACCTTTAAGTTTGCCAAGTATTTAATGCTTTGATGAATAAAGCTTTATTGAAATAGCTCCTGAACTGCCACAGGGTAGAGAATCCTTGTGAAAATATGGCGGTGTACAGTGAGAGTGAGAAAAATAATATTTATTTTATGAATGGATAAAGATGGACAGGGCTTTTGGAAATCATGTAAACTGAATATGTACTTAAAGAAATGAAGCCAAGTCAATAGCTGTGTATGTCTATGACGTAACTACATGAGATGAAATTTAGAAGCTTCACTAGAGTTTGTCAGACTGGCTCTACTGAACTTTTTCAGAGATTCATATTAAGAAAGCTTCTAGAAAAATCACTGTGATAAAACTGTGGCTAACCAGGCTTTTCAACAAGGATTTTTCATTTCTGTTTTGTCTATTCATTGTGCAGAATTAAAACCCCTGTCAATACTCTGTCTTTTTTTCCAAGTAACTGTTAAGAGAAACAAAGGCCTACATTCATTCAGTCACGATTTTAATAATTTTTAGGAGAATATCAGAAATTTATGGGTACCATGAAAACATTTAGTCAGTCATGGGATAATTGGATTTTAATGAAATGTTAATTACATCTTAGAATAGGCAGATATATCTAGAATCCCATACTGAAAAAAAATTTCTGGAAATGTTGTGAAATTATAAACTGAATGATGGCAATTTTGTCATTGTTTGAAAAATACCTATAATAGTTTTAATTACTCTTTAATTATACTATTTATTAATAGAAAACGGAAATTTTGTCAAAATTAAAAAGTTCTGACTTGAACTATTTGTTTTCACAGTTTTATTTCTTAGCAAGCACTGACATTTTTTTCCCACTCAGATTAAAATAAATTTCAAAACCATAAAAAGCGTTTGAAAATAGAAGTCAAGCCTAAATTTTTATATAAAGAGTGTGAGAGGAAAAAATGACATGGAGAAGTACTACTGTAGGGTAGGTTAATACATATATGTTTTGCATATATTAACCTACAGTTTTCACTGCAGTTCCTGCGTTGCTGCTTCACAGGAGATATTAGGTAGCTCTGACATGCCAAGCTGCTTTTGTATGTGATGTTCTCAAGAGCAGTAAGAAGATGAACATGCCTGAAATTTCTGCTAGCTCAAAGGATTTTTAATGAAGAGGGAGAATAGGAAAATCAGTTGCTGAATTTTTACAGAAAATTTTGTAACTACTTTGTTTATTACACTTTTGATACATTTTTTTTTGCATATAGAATGTGTAATGATTGTATTTTCTGTTGAATTTGTCCTTTCTCTCTGTAGAAGATTGCTTGGCAGATCAGTACCTCAGTAATTAATTTGTTTTCCTTTCATTTTCATTGTTCTTAAGGTGAAAACAGGTAAATTATACATGCTTCAAGAACAGAAAGACAGAATATCTATGACTCTAGTTTATGTCTATTCAAATAAGGTAAAATAAAATAATTGTTTTTAAATAATTGTGTAACAGACGGTGAACAAATGATTATGAAATGTGAAATCAATTCGTCTCTCGTGTAACGCTACATTACTGCATTACATCAACAGCACCCCCATTTTGCTATTATTTTTCAATGCCAAATGTGATTGATCACTGAAAGCTTATTATAATCTGGAGTACTGTGTCCACTTCTGGGCTCCCCAGTACAAAAAAGACAGGGATCTCTTGGAAACAGTCCAGTGGAGGGCCACAAAAATGGAGAAGGGCTTGGAGCATCTCCCCTGTGAAGAAAGGCTGAGTGAACTGGGTCTGTTCAGCCTTGAGAAAAGAAGGCTGAGAGGAGACAGCTCCTTCTCTGGAGATGTTCAAGTCTCACCTGGACGCCTACCTGTGCAACCTGGTGTAGGGAACCTGCTTTGGCAGGGGGGCTGGTCTCGATGATCTCTGGAGGTCCCTTCCAACCCCTACAACTCTGTGATTCTGTAATTCTGTGATATGGTAATACAATTATCAAGAACAACTTTGTTACATGAATACAGATCTCTTACAAGAGTGTAGGTATTGGCAAAAATCTGTTTTGGTGGTAGCGCTTGTATTTTTATATTTAATGGGGCTTAATGCGTGAGAGCAATTCAAATACCAGCAAGAGGTAGAAACATAGTTCATATGTGGTATCTCAATATCCTGGATGCTGAGGGGTTATCAGAAGCTCAGCTTCACTGTTCCATCACCACTGAGTAGCAAACAATGCAGAAATCACGGAATGAGTTAGGCTTTGTTCTCTAAAGTGTTCCTCCTTGCATTTTCATTGAGATAATCCCCAACTTTGATCAGTGTCCTCATCAGCTGTTCTCCAGAGCAGGCTGCAGGCTGTCAAAATACAGCAAGGTTCATTTTTAAAATCAGTATTCCATTGTGTTGTCATCGCTTACCCTGTAATGTTGTTTCTCTCTATGTAAGGTTAAATATTTTTGTAGTTACTGCTTCAGTCTCCAGTATTTGAAGAATAATTATATTTATTTAAAGTTCTCCTTGCCTGGCAATAGCTACTTCTAAACTGGTACGCTGCTATGTTGTGGCTTAGTTGTGTTTTAGATCATGTGATAAACCA
This sequence comes from Centrocercus urophasianus, assembly GCF_019232065.1. Lineage (NCBI taxonomy): Eukaryota > Metazoa > Chordata > Aves > Galliformes > Phasianidae > Centrocercus > Centrocercus urophasianus. Next base: position 68,221,671 of record NW_024884142.1, on the reverse strand, counting down.
GGAGAAGTCTCTAACCACACAAATTTGGATCTAAAACTATTAATAACAGATTACATAAGAAAGCTATACTAACATAAAAAATATCTTTTCTGTATACTTTTACATTTAATGACAATATTTGGGAATAAAAGAAGTATTTTCCTGAGAAATAGCACTTTTTTTTTTTTTTTTTTTTTTTTAGACTCTGCTGTATCCTATTGCTAATGGTTTTGTGGTTTCTTTGAAGGTACGATGCCTCATTACTTGTCTGTCAATTTTGTAGCTGAAGGTGCTTTGTATAAGCTAAATCTGCCCTAGTTTTGCATTTCCAGTAAAAATAGGTGCTTGGTTTTCTTCTTCTTCAAAATATTATTTATAATATTGGCCTGTACACAGGGTACCAGAATCTGTTCTGGCATTTGTCTGTTGAATTTTGGCATTTTGCTTTCTCCTTTGAAAAAAATCCAAACCTTTTTGCAGTATTGTTTTGAAATGTCAATCTGGGGCCACAGAGATCCACTTTCCAGTTGAGCGGCCTAAATCACTGTGTGCAGAATGTACTATACGCTATCTTCAAGGTTTTCCATCCAATATTGTGTGATGTTATATTATAGGTATTAACCTTAATCCATTCTTTAGTTAGGGGCACTGACAGCTGTAGCTTCTAAATATGCCATATGATTACAGGTTATTCACCAGAGTTCAAAGCATGCTTTAATTTATGCTTTCTCTAAAAAGTACAAACAGAGCTAACCTAAATTCTGTTTCAGCAGACTATTTTCTATTATTTTTTTCCAGCATTTTTGATGTTGGCACTGTATTACTTACTCAGAAATACTTTCTCTTAAATAACATGTAAAATAACATTGCAGACGATTCTTTGCAGTGTGATGATTATTAACATTTGAGCTGCCAGTAATTTAACTGACTGAATATTCTATGTGATTTCAGTATACATTATATGAAAACTGTGCTTTTTTCTTCTTTGAGAATACATATTTAAGAATGGAATGATTTTCCTCAGCCTTAATATTATGCAGTTTAACACTGCTAAAAGGTAGATATCTCTGTACTTAAATTTTCATTAATTGTCCTTAAGACTCAAACTTGCCCAGGTAACTCCAGTCTCAATAACAATTGCACAGAACTGGAATTGATTTTCAAGCAAATTCAGATTATTCTTAACAAACACAAAAGCTTGCCTTGCACTCATTTAATGTAAGCATATGCCTCTAATGTATGTAGTACCACTCCTTGCAGCCAGTCTGGAATGGTTTATATATACTGTATCTGAAACAGTATAAATAAATAGGACAAATAAATTTGTATCTTAACTAGATATTCACAAACTGATAATTACAAGTGGAATCATTAATACTGAACATAGATAATACCTCAATATAGAGTTCACTACTTATGGAGCCAGGACTTCTTTGGATCTCCAGAAGCACTTTGTTTGAACAAAGAATATGAACTATTTCCTCACGCTGGTGACTTCATTCTGCAGATAGGCAGGACCATGAGATGTCAGTGTTGCACATATGCTCTCCAGGGAGGTGGTTGTGAATGTGTTTAAAACTGTTTGGATGTGGTGCTCAGGGACATGTGGCGGGTTGTTAGAGTTATAGTTGGACTTGATGATCTTCAAGGTCTCTTCTAACTTGAGCTATTCTATGATTCTATGAGTCTCATTTGATTTTATGGTGTCAAATAATTTTTGCAGTAATAGAGGTTTTGAAGAGGATAAAAGCAATCTAAAAAGTCAGATTATTTTCATTGAATAAATTATTCTCTAATTGGAGATTCTTAGGGCAGCTCCCTACTCCTATGCATGTCTGTCATTACCAGTGCGATCATTCTTAGATATTTGAAGCCGACTTTCAGTTTTGTACTTCAAAGAAATGTAATGTTATGGGCTTGTGAAGGGTTTAAACTTTGATTTCATCCTAAGTGGAAGAAAGTATTGAAATAATCCAATACTGTGTGAGAGGAAAAATGCTAAAATCCTGGGTACAGAGATGTCATCTATTTCATTTCTATATGATTTACAAAAACAGTTGTCAACATTCCTGACCTGAGGTGATTTGCTTTAGTTTGGTGGACATCACTGAAATATTTTATGTGATGATCATCTTGTCTGTATCTGTGCTTGCTGGTGCAGCCTCCTGGGAGTTGCTGTGTTTTGTGCTCTTTACTTCTCTGTGATGCAGCTTGACTTGCTGAAAAAGCCCCCTGGTTCACTGAGTTAGGCATCTCTCAAGTGGCACTGTGATGATTTAATTAAAGAAGGATATTACAGTGATTGTTGATGTGTGTAGTCCATGCAAAGAGCAGCTCACATGGGAAGAAATAGGCTGGAGCAACTAGATTGGGTCTGATGGGGTAATTCAGCTTTTCATCTAAACACACAAATTTTTACCTCAGTGAAGCACAGCAAAAGGCTTTCTCCCCAATTCTCTGTACCCTGTAATTGTAGGCTTTTTAGCTGATGAGCATTTCAACAGAAAATCTCCAGTAGAGAATGTGGAGGAACCACATATAGTAAAATGGAGTTTCAAAATAAGATCACTGTTGAAAGCAAGAGCAAATATAGGTAATACTGCTTCACATGAAAAACGCTTCTTATGAAGCACCAATGCCAAATTATGAGCAGAGAGATTATTTTTTGCAAGATCTGTATGCTTAGTAATTGAATTTAGATTTACAAATTTAATGATCTGGGTCATCCCAAACCACGTCTTTGAAATTTAAGAAGCTATAAAAATTCTGTTCCTAGGAGCTGGATTCATTTCTCCCAGCTGTAAGTACATAACGGATACTGGTATGTGTTTGTTGTCAAGCCTTCCACTGTCCATCATGGAGATACCTTTGGGGTAGAAACTGATTAAAGACAGAGGAGGGGAATTGTATCCCTTATGGCAGAAACCTCGTACAACCATCAAAAAAGAAAATTAGCCAAATTAGCACAGTTCTTCATCCAACCATTAGAAGTACGCTCAACTGAAAACTCTCACCTTTGCTTCTGTCTTGATAACTTTAAGCTATTTCTCCTATACTCACATACCACTGCCTGAAGTCTTGTCAGCTGTCAGTGTGTTCTGCCCGTGTGCAAGGCCACGTACTTCCCCATTCCTAGCTCTCACAGTCATATTTTTTCTTCACGTTAGATGCATTGTCAGTGTTGTCATAGAGTTTGTCTTTGAAATAAATTTGACAGTTACACTTATATATCAAGACCAAGATTGCAAATTGTCTTCACAAGGAGGTGAGTGAAGTTTTAAATAACAATATTGTGTTTTAAGTTTGGTCTGAGTTGCCTCAGGTATCAGAAGTTTAATGAGCTTTGCCAGGGTTTGAACTGACTCAGTAGTAAATAAATGACACAGTCTTTGATGTTTGGAATTACTCAGAAAACACCTGCAGAATCCTTGCTGCATTGGAAACCACTTTCTAGTATACTTTCCCTGTTAATTCTGTAACTGTGTCTGAGGAGTGCTATGAAGTGTGCTTATATAACTTATTTTTTTTCTCATGCATATTAAGCTTTGTTTTGAGAATGATCATGAGGCAGTTGTTTGTGCACTTGTTTTCTTTGACTTCTCCAAGAAGGCTTAGGGCTAAAAAAGTTAATCCCATTGCATGGTTAAAGCTGGTGAGGTTTAGCAAGGTAAGCAGGAGATAAAACACTAGGAAAGCCTAATTATGAGGGGAAATGAAGGAGCTATGTTTCCCTTATGAGCATCAGGTCAGGTTACTCAGATGGGGAAAAAAAAAAAAAAAAAAAAAAAAAAAAAAGGAGAATTTCTACATCAGGCATCAGCTTATGTTTCTCAGATTAGAATTCTTAAGCAAATTTAGACAAATATTTTTGTTTATCATTCTAATTAAAACATTTTGCCCTTCTCATTGTCTTAAATCATTGTTGATGAATGGCAGCCTCTACTGCTGTTTCCCAAATATAATTAAATGAGGACATGTTTTCTGTGGAAGAGATTATACGTTTGCTGCATTTAAAACAGCCAAAACTGCAGAAAAAGGGACTACGTGTACTTGAAGTTAAACTGTGCAACTTTGTAGGCTGGATTAGATGATTTTGAACATTTAATTGAAACTCTTCTTTAAAAAAAAAAAAAAATCACACCTTGAGGTTTAGGATGACCATAAAAATAAAAGACTTTAGTCTTGCAGTTCAAAAGGTACAAGACAAATAAAGCTTAGTAGTCTGCTTGATAGAAAAGACTAGCAGGTCAATTATAACTGGTAAGGTGTGTGTTGTGTTTTATCTTGTCAGATCATTTCCAGTTATTATGCAGTAATCTTTTCATGCTGAACTAACCAACCTGCTCACAATAGTGATGTCTGGCATGCAAGCTGACTTTTGCATAAAGGGTATTCACACTTGACACAGAACAATATTTTGAGCTAGACCTGCAGGAGGTGTGTAATTTTGCAGTTCAGCCATCCAAGATCTCACTGTCCTAATTATGTTTTATGCACTTCAGCTTAAAACCTGTCCATGACGCAAGTTTAGGGAAGCATATGTGAACGTCAGTAATTTATTCCATATACACTCGAAAGAGTGGTTACCAACAGTATGAATAATGCTAGTCACTGCTTGCACTTTTGTGCATTCCTAAGGAAGAAGTATCTGCATATCACTCTCTGGAATATCGTGTTTCCGGATTGAGTTCCACTTATTATAATGTAAATGTATCTTTATCATGTTGCTTTACATTGCTTACAATGCATGTGCACAATTTATCATCAAATTTACTTATGTACATTTTTTTTCTGCAGAATACCCCTATATCTCTAAGTGTACTTTATTGTTTGAAGCAAAGATACTCACTTGAATTTGAGAGACTTCGTTCACATTTAGAAGCTCATGAATTGGGGAGTTGAAGGAAACTTTCACTTATTTGTATGGACAATAAATGTAGGGACAGATTCCATTTTGTAGACAACAGCTTGTCTACTTGACTGTTTCTTTGGAACATAATTCATAGCTTTTTCTACTTAAATAATAAAATTGCATGCTAAATGAATGTCGTAAATTGACACAGAAAAAAAACTATTACTGCCTTTCTTTGGAGTTGTATTTGTATACTGTTTAAAAGAGAACAGGAATCTCAGCGTTCCACATCTTGCTATTGGACAGTGTCTGCTTTTCGCTGTACTTTTTTGGTTTGGACTACGCCACTGGATTTGTGTTTCTTGGATTGCTAATATGTGATCTGTTACTAGAGAGAACATTTGAATCTCCAGACACTGCATAAACAGGTTTTCCATAAGCAGTGGAAGTGTTTGATTTTATATTCACTTTTGGCATGTACACTATGTATGTGATCCCAGCTCCCTCTCCCTTTCTTGCATTTGTACACATCTCCACTATGGGAATTTATTCATAGCTGCTAATAACGCTTATTTGCTATTTGCTGATTGCAGTCATCAGACTTATGCAGAAAAAAAGGTGTTAGAATAATTTGTTTTTCTCTTTTTTTCCACATCACCCAGTCACAAACTTTTAAAACTTCCCCCCCCTCCCCCCCAGATTTACTACTTATTGGGGAACATAGATGACATACCCCAGTTTTTTTAAGATTTGACTAGTAATATGAAACGTTCAGTCAGATGGAGATTCAGTTTTCTTTGGTAATTAAGGAAAGAAGATAGTTGTAATTTATTTTACCAGAATATTATTTTATATTTTGAGAGGTAAGGCATTTAAAGAAAGAAAAGGAAGAAAGGTGAAAGTTATTTATTATGTAATTAAGATCCACTATGAAATTTGCAAAAAATAAAAAATTGTATTGTCAGCCAATGATTCTGTCTAAACAATCTTTGTATTTTCCAACAAAAGTGTTTGTATTTCAAATGAAAGTGAACCTTTGCATTGAGCTTGATTTATAAAATTTATGGATCAAAATATCCTTTAAAATTGAGTTAATGAGGAAAATATGAGAAAATTAGAGTAAAATCATTTTAAATGTTTTTATATCCACTCCATTAGCTATTAAAAAAAATTCTGTTTCTGGCCCCGCTTTTTCCAGGGATGCAAAATTGCATTGTTTCATAGTTTTTTCACTTCTCAAAACAAAAGAAGGATTTTTTGCTTTGAACTTCAAGGCTCTATCTTTTGTTTTGAACAGCCTTTGACAACTATGTCAGAACTGTGGAAGGATGAATGAATGTATTATACTTTCATATTCAATACAATACCAGTAATACCATCAAACATTAAATTTTGCATCCAGCAATATTGAACCATTTTTATCCACTTTATACCTTTTCTATTCTGATATTTCATTCTCTAAAGACCTTGAGCCCATACATTAAGTTATTGTTGACTATGGTAAAGTACTTCCAATACTTTATCTTGCTAAAAAAAAAATCTAAAATAAAAATTGTAAATTAAAAAAAGTAGCAAGAGTGGACCCTTAATTTGAGAGATTGACCTAGGATTTATTGTAGAAGTTCTTACAGGAATAATTCTGACTTTCTTTATTCTTCCTTTCATTATTTTTTTTTTTATCTGTGTTCAGATGGAAGACGTCATAGCTCGCATGCAAGATGAGAAAAATGGGATTCCTATTCGTACAGTCAAAAGTTTTCTTTCCAAGATCCCCAGTGTCTTTTCTGGTAAGAGTCAGTGTGATTTTGATATTATTTAAGATTCCCATTTTACATTGTGTAATAGGATGGTCAAATGGCAAACGTTTACCTTAGTGTTATGGGGAATTCACATTTGCCTGGTCTGAGGAGAAACTAACTACCCTACCCTTTCAGTACTTTGATAATAAAAATTGGTTATATATTTCTTGCACATTAAAATGTGTTTTCATGTATGTGTTTTTGTCCAGTAGTTTTTCCAACGGCAGTACTTACTTTACTATAACAATTCAATTAATTTTTATTGCAGTGTTTTTGCATTTCAGATCTGATTTTTAACTTGTTTATATGGCAAGTATAAATAGTTTAAAATATAGGCCAGTATATGAATATAAGAACTATTATATCATCAGCACAAGAAAATAATAATCATAGCACTCTACATGATGCTGAATTGTTGATATTTCTTACAACACTTACAATCTGCTTTTATGAGCTTTGGCTGCTGGTGCCAAGCTAAGGCTGAGATTTCTGTGATGACATGCAAAACAGCCATAAACTTTATAGGTAACCCAAGCCAGTACTGTTGCATTCACAAAAATATGTTCATTTTTTAATTAACTAGTATTAACTAGTAACTATCTATTTAATACTGGGAGGAGGTGGAGGGAAGGAAGAAAAAGCATAGCAATTCATTTTTTTTTTCATTTTTAGATTTTCTACCTCAAATACAATTGCAGTAATTTTTGCAGTAGGTTACTAAAAACAAAAAACCAAAAAACAGGAAAGCACAGCTATATTTTTAATGCACTTAATATTTACATTCCTTCTGCTGGAAAAAAAGAAGAAGAAAAAAAAAGTAGTACATGTATTTGCATGTATTTACAAAGGCATGTATTATATCTAGCCAGCTGCCCAGGAAAACATCCCATAAAATTCGGAACTTTGCAATTGTTTGATTGAGGAGAGAAAAATATGTAGGTATGCCGCAGTTAAGTCATGTTTCTACAAGTGGTCAGACTCATGCTTGTGTCTATGCCATAGATAATACCTGTTAGAGCCTTTAAACAATCTTTAAAATTAATCTTAACAATTTATAGATATCCTTAGGGTCTGGGGAAGAGAATACATAGAGGGGATGTTATCAGTGCTTACAAATATCTAAAGGGTGGATGTCAAGTGGATGGAGCTAGCCTCTTTTCAGTTAGGCCGAGATACAGAGGCAATGAGCCCACACTGGAGAAGCAGAAGTTTGCTATGAAAATGAGAAAAAAGTTTTTTTGCATTGGTATTACACAACACTGGAACAGGCTGCAGAGAGAGCTTGTGGAGTCTCTTTCTCTGGATATAGCAAAAAACCACCTGGAAACTTTCTCCAGCAAGCTACTTTAGCTGGGAGTTGGACTTCATGATTTCCAGTTCTTCCAATTCTGTACTTCTGTCTTACAGGCTATCCCTGTAAAAGCAGGAGGGGTATTTTAATTTTTGTTTTCTTGTATTTCATACTATTGTTTCCAAAAACAGAATGGCAGACTAGTTTAGACAGCAGGTAGTCCTTATTGCAGAATTACTGACCATGTCTATTAAGGACGAATAAATTAGCAAAAGAAGTTTGGGGAAAGGTATCTGAATTTGACCTGTTAGTAGAATGTTATGATTGTAAAAAATGGGACAATGTGATTGTATTATCCCATTTACTGAGTCATTCCTTTGATGTTTTTACAAGTAAAATATACACACAGAGAAACATTTCAGATACAGGTAATTCTTCACAGCCAGTACTCTATGCATTGCTATTCTTCACAAGATGACAAAAGGAAAAATAATAATATGTTAAGGATTATTTCACCTTGTGAAATTTTGAAAAAATATATTTCTTATATTTCATGTTTTCATGGAGAACAAATATGTTGCTTAATGTTGAAGCCTCATAAATATGTTCCTGAGTGTGTGTAATCTGCTTGAATTCAAACAAAATTTTCATTTGATTTCTGTCTTGAAATCTTTCAAAAAGAAATAATTTAGTTGAGTTTACCAGATTAAAATATGCTTAGATTGAGTTTGCAAGCCATTTGATGAAAAAGAATACAGACCCATACATGCATCATAACACTACTCATATTTTCATCAGGAGCATATACGCTTATTTGGGAGTGTGCAAGATTGAGTAAGCAGCAAATTTATCTGTGGTGTAAATTTACTAGCTAGTGAATTGCAGACTAATTTTGATAACAGCATTTCAGTCACCTAGAAGGTGAAATGAATTATGAAAAAACTCTCAATTCTTGACTGAACTCCAATGTGCAAAAATACAAAACATTGAAAACAAGGAGGTAAAAAACAGACACAAAAATTGACACTTGTCCTATTCCTTATACTCCATCCCTTGGTTTGGAGAAGTTCTTCACAGCTGTTTAGCATCAATGATGTTAATGATACTCATTTAAATTCTTTTATACGATAAAATTATACCTCATATTATTCAAATAGCTATGGTGAACAACTCAGTATATTGCAAAGTTTGTAACAGAAATGATAGGGCTTATTATACATATTAATGAACAAATACTGAAGAGGAAAAAATGCATCCTTGACTAATTCCAAGTGGCACTTTGCATAAAAGAATCATTGGAAGTGCAGTACTGGGAGCTGACTACTGACTTCTATTTGTATTTCTGGTACACCTACAACCTGTTGTGCTCATCAGTAGATGTCTGTGGTACATTTTAATTTATCATGGCAAGCAACAAAAATATCAAATCTCAGAATTATGCTGCAGTGTTTCTTCTTGGATGTGATGAGCCAATGGTTTCATTGCATTCAATATTTTTTACCAATGTTTATGCCATTCATAGAATAGATATTCTACTGACTACCCAGCTATAACTTGCTTAATCAGATAGCACTTCACTGATTAGTCCTGATACTAACTGCCTTCTGGAGCCATTGTTACAGGATACTGTATGCCTAGTGTGATTTTGACCAATAATATTTTTACACTAGATGTTAGCCCTTATTGAATCTTGCTAAATGACCTCATTCAGCTAGTGCTTGTGAGGCCTTTGAACAGAAAGAAATGTGCTGTAGCAGATGGTCTTTGTAATGATAGTTTACATCAAGCTGACTCACCACAATGTTATTTGCAACTAGGCTCAGAGTAGATACGAACAGATGAATAAGCATGTAGAGCTTTGTAGAAAACAGACTAATGGGCCTAAGCATCCTAGAACATCACTGGTTAAAAACAGACTTATACTGTGAGTACCACACTGGTCATTGCTAATGGTAATTCTTTTGGAAGGTGTGTGATTGTCTTCTGGATGAACAAGTAGTCAATGAGTTTGGGGTTACATCAGGCTTGCAGCCAGTCACTAGAAAGGTTCTGCTGAGCTCCATTTTAGGGCCAGTTCTCTTCAGTGTTTTCATCAATGACTTGGATACAGGACTTGAAGATATATGAAGTACATTCATTGACAGCATTAAATTGGAAGGAGCTGCTAACTCCTTTGAGCATAAAGAATCCTTGGCAAAGAGATCTTGACAACTTGGAGGACCGGGAAACCACCAAGCATATGATGCTCCACAAAGCAAGTGCTGCATTCTGTACCTGGGAAAGGAAAACCTTGGATGTATGTATAGACTGGGGGAAGAAAGACTGGAGATCAGCCTCACGGATAGGCATGTGGGGGTTGTGGTTGATAAGTTTCATTTGTCAACAGCGTGCCCTGGCAGTCCAAAGGGCTAACCGTACCCTGGGGTGCACCAGCCCAGCACTGCCACCAGGTGAGGGAAGGGGTTCTTCCACTCTGCTCTGCACTAGTGTGACATCACCTTGGGCACTGTGTGCAGTTTTGGGCACTACAAAAATGAGGAAAGAAATATACTAGAGAACACCTAAGGAAGATGGTAAAGGCTCTATAGGGCAAGGTGGGTGAGGAGCAGCTTGGTTTGTTCGGCCCAGAGCAAAGGAGGCTGAAAAGAGGCTTGGTGGCAACTGCAGCTCCTCACAGGGAGAGGAGGGGCAGCGCTGTACTCTGGTGATAGCAACAGGGCCCAAGGGAATGGCATGGAGCTGCGTCAGGGCATAAGGAAAAGGTTCTTCACCAGAGGGTGGTTGGGCACTGGAACAGTCTCCCAAGGGCAGTGTTCTTGGCCCCAAGCCTGCTGAAGTTCAAGAAGTGTTTGAACAACACTCAGAAATGCAGTTTGAATTTTGGTTAGTTTTGTGTGGAGCCAGGAGTTGGACTTGATGATTCTTGTGGTCCTTCCAACTCACGATATTTTGAGATTCGGTGACTACTTAAGCATATTGCCACACTATGGTGGAAGATATCATTGTTCAAATAATAGCTTCTGGGTCTTTGTGAGTGGAATAACTATTTTTACTACTTAGAAATAGTCTGCTTGTGACCATTCACGTTATTTTCTTAATCATTTCTAGTAGCCATGGAGTTTGTGTATCTTATCGAATCACAGAATGGTTTGGGTTGAAAGAGACTTTCAAGATCACCTAGTTTCAACCCCCCTCCTATAGGCAGGGACACCTCCCTCTAGACCAGGTTTCTCAAAGTCCCATCCAGCCTGGCCTTGAATGCTTCCAGGGAGGGGGCATTTCATGTTCATCTTCTAACCGCGTGATCTTTAGTGTTTCTGAAAAAACAGAAGCAGGCTTTCACCAAGATGTTATTTCTCCATGGAATATTCTCCCAGACTTCTATATGCATTATTTGTTGTGTCTGAATCATTTTACTGCTTTTTTAGTATCCATTAGGTCTCTTGATCACCTTGAGTCTGTATCAAAAAGCGCAGAACAGAGACTATGATGAGAGCTAAACAGAAACTATGTGAAAAGACTCAGGAATAACTGATAGCCAAATCTGAATTCAGTGAATTAAGCCTACACGTACATCTCCGTAGAGACAGGCTGCATTTTCAACAGGGCTAATGGATAAATTGAGTATTTCACACATGAGATGATGGAAAGATGAGTAAGTATAATTTGAAAGTAGCTGTTTTCTTTTTATTTTGCAACACGATAAAGACAATAGATTTTCTTGAGTGTTTTGCCCAGTTCACTACAGTGTCTAGTATGGAATGGATAGATCGCTGTGCTTCAGTATAGTCTTTCACTAGTCACCACACAAATTCATAATCTTTATTGAGGGTTTAGTGACTGCACAGTGATTTAAAGAATGTATTTTAAGATCAAGTTAGTGAGCTACTAAGGCTAATACAGAATCTACCATAAAATCCTACTTAAATTATTGGCTTCAAGAAACAAGAAGAAATTTACTGATTTCCAAATGTTATGAAGCTATAAAATGATGATGCGATAGAAGCTGGTAATGTAAACTAGATGTTTTTATGGAGTTTATTACATATTTTCTATTGCACTGCTCCAACTTAGAACTGGTGAGCTGTACAAATGTGTGGCTTTTGTTTGTTTTTGAATTGTATTATTTTAGCAGCATGTAAGAGAGTCTAAAGTATCTCTGGTTCAGTTCATGTAAGCTAGAAGTTTCTTTAAGGAGAGAGTGAGTCCGTTTTCTCATTAGCTTTGAGCATATTGTTACAAATCTGGGCATCTAAAACTGAGTTGGAATTGGCACCTGCGTTGTGTCTGTGTGGTTCCTAGGGAATTTGATGGTCTTCCATTCAATGGTAAAATTCTAGTTATCTTTGTATCTGGATCATAGTCATTTTCTACCATTAATTCTGATGACCACAGTCATAGGCATTCAGTTTTCAGGAGGCACATATTTGAAACAGTAGTTGATAGCTGACTAAAAATAATGCAGGACCCCCCACAGGCCTACAATCTGTAGTCTAAAGGTGAAGTCATAATTATGTTATTTATCAGATATATATTATGGCTTTGATTTGAAACTTTAAAGGCTCCAAGAAAAAAAAAAAAAGGCAGGAGAATTTGCTCCTTCCATGTGATTATTTTTGATTTTGATGAACAAAGGAAGGGCTTGCTGTTGTTGTCTCCGTGGTTTTAAAATGCTTTGAAAGAGTGAAGATGTTTATATAGACATCTTGCCAGTCAACAACAATAATTGCATGAAGATTGTCATGTGCGTTCTTTACTAACAGTGATTAGAGCATCAGGAATAAAAAGAAGGCAATTTGCCAGGGACATGGTTCACATTAGGCCTGGAAACGGATAAAAAAACTTGCTTGAAATGATGATGAATGTAGGGAGTCTGACATATGAATCATAAGGATTAGGAGGAGCTCTAAAATATCATTTTTATTTTTACTAAGGAGAGATAGCAAGTAAATGCCAAAGTTTTGATGTTCACTTTCCAGCAGAAAGAAGCATTCAGAGTTTGTGGATAATGCTCTGAAATACTCAATGGTTTGTTTTAGGGATCTTAGCAAGGCAGATGGTCAATACTAGTACTGAAAGCTTCATGAGGTAATCAGGATGTGGATATTTTTAAAGACAGATATAGTGATGGAGAGATTTCATGGTTGTTACAGATTACCAGTGTGATGGTACTATAAATTAAAACGGGATTTTAAATTATGTAGTACTCAGATATGCTTGCTGATAAACGTGATGGCAGGAAAAACTGAACAAAATCTGTGGAGAATATGCCCACTGAGGGGTGTGTAAATGTATATGAGGGATGCTGTTTAGTGTTTTTTTGAAGGAATGGGGAGATGTATGAGAAATGTTAGTTCAGTTAAAGTGTACACGCAGAGGCAGAATAAAAGGTATCTAAGGAGAGAGTTTCCATGCAAGTTGTTCCTAGCTGTTTCTGTTGTGTGGCTCAATACTTTTAGAAAGGAGTCACAGCTTGAACCAGCAATGATAGGCAAAGGTCAGTAGAGAGATGGTTTATAAAGTCTCCTGAGTCACAGAGAAGGTAAAAAGATTCATTTATCTTTTTCAGGAAAATATAATCCATAAAAAATCTTTAGCTTTTTTCTCATTCCTAGATGTGAGGATGACATTGTGCCTATTCCTTATATGCACTGCATTTTCCCATTTTTAGAAAGTTTATTGCCATCATATGACATTTTATTCTATCAGTTTTCCTAATCTCAGAAAATGCATTTTTCTTTTTTTCTGGGGAAATTGTTAAGGTAATGAGATGGTGCATTTTGATCTGTGAATGTATTCACTTCACATAATCATAAATTTTCAATCTTTATTTTAGCATTTATATTATGCTTGATGAAATAAGGAATCTGTATGTTTAAACCTCAAACACTCAGTCGACAGAGTGTCGGAGGACTGGCAGACTGGCAGACCAGCCGTGGTCTGGTCAGAGGTAGTGAGAGATACTCCAGAAGAAAGCAGTGTCATGGTAGCCCTTCTCACCCACAGATCATTGATGGTTAAGCCCCAGATATGAATGAATCACAGGAGCTGCCTACAACAACAGTATTGCTTGTTATATAGAGGCAAGCAGCAAAAAATAAAGAGCAGTACAGAGGAAACTGGATGACTCAGGGCACTAATGACAAGAGAGTGTTTCATCTGTCATTAGTTTTGATCTTGCCCAACTGAGTAATGAGTTGTTAGCATCTGATGACTGTTCAGTGCTGCATATGAAATGAGTTGATAGGTTTATCCAATTCAGTACTGAAAATTACCTACTGAAAAGATACAAGAGAAAGCTCTATCACTTGGATTGACGGAAAAGAAACCCCACTGAAGCATAATACTTCAGTCATCTGGTACCTCTGAAGCAATGTAATATTGCATTATAGGTAAATGCAAGGAGTTTTGAATTTCCATTTTTTTGTATCTTTTCCAGAATAAATTAACCATGCAGGAGAATCTAGGATTCCCTTATCCCAAGCCCTTGATTTTTATGTACTTTTTTCCCCCTTCAGTGTATCTCCAGTGCTAGGTTGGTAAGAAGTTCCTGCTTTCTTTAATTCCTTCAAGTCCCCCACCACCTTCCCCTTTGTACTGCATTCTTCTTCAGGTATAATTCAATAGTAATTGCTGTGTACTCTATGCCAGTTATTTGCAAGGTATGTTGTTTGCAAGCAGAGCCTTCAGTGTTAAAGATGCAAGTTGGTAGACTTGATTGGATTCAATCTAAGTAAAAGGTTTGATGAAATAAAAAGATCTTTGTCAGTACAGGAATGACAGAAGTTATCTTATTCCCTCTTTTCTTTTCTTCACAAAGACAGGAACTTGCCATCTTTAAAGTTTCAGTTTTCAAACCAGACCTTTTAAAAATAAAAGTTAACAACTCTCTATCCCCAAATGAATAGTTGGTTTGAATTTAAAGTACCAATCATTCTTGTGTAATGTACTCATTATTTTGTCAAAAGGTGACTGATTTGCATTCATATGTTCATGGTCTTTTGGGAGTTGATATTTTGCGGTAGAAGGCTCTTATATATTGAAATCATGTTTATGATTTTTCAAGACATTAGTAGAAGAACTTACTAAAGTTGCAGCATAAGATTGGATGTGCAGTCGTTTCAAGATACTGAGATAATGAACTGGTTAATGTGTGATGCTTTGTATGCTTTACCATATGGCAAAACAAAAGTAGATATTTAAGTGCTGTTTGCACATGTTTACCTCACAATTCCTGTTTGTATGTCAGTCTTGGCCACATCATGCATATTGGAAATATGGCCATTGAAGGGTAATCTTAAACTGCTTACAACTTGACAGAACTTTTGTTTTTTATCAATCAGTGCTGTAGCTGTGGAGCTCAGCTATGTCAGCTCTGTGTGATGTGCTGGGTTGGGCTGTGACCACCCTAGAACATTCAGCTTGTATTCCATTGGAATGAGAAGTAAATGAAAGAAGTAAAAAACTATTTTGAATAACCATGGTATTCAATGATAATTTTGCTTCCTGTTTTCAATTTAAGAAAGTCGTGTGTTAATATCAGGCTTTTGCTAATCTCTGTCAGAATTAAAATATTTTCAAAATGTGTAAGGATTTTCATCTGTTATTTTCAACAGAACAATAAATTCTTATTTTTTATTTCTTTCTCCTAACCAAGCAAAAGAAGAAGTACAAAAAAAGTTTCAGTTCAGTGGTGATTACCATTGGAAGCATTAGTAGAAAGAAAAAAAATACAGTAATGAAAGTCTGAGGTAATTTAGCAAAATTGTTCTAAGAAAGTGAAATATACTAAAAATCCATTGAGAAGTCTTTTACAGTAGTTTGTACATAAAACAGTCATTATAAATGTCTGTTCCCTTAAAGTCAGTAGATTATGAAAAGCTTAATTTCACAGATACTTGCAAAATAAGCAGGTCCAAAGTCATGCTTTTGCAGGAAAAAGATGTTAATAACTGCTCTTTTGTTTAGAGATTTGAGATCAATGGAAACATTCATTTCTTATTTGTGGTTCATCCATAAGGAGTGCACTGTTGGAATTAGATGATCCCTTGCTTCCCAAGTGCTGCATAAACTCTGAGCATGCTTCCAGATAAATAGCTCTGGGGCTTGCTGATTATAAATAATTCTTTTTTCCTAACTTCTTCTAATATGTTGTTTTGTCTTGAAAGTGTTTCCCTCAATCTTTGTACCTTCTTCTTTCAAGCCTCTTGTATGTAAATTTTGCCTGATTTTTTAATTATTTTACTTGGGGAAGAGGATTGTAGCTGTGAAGTCTGAGTACTTCTGAGCAGCATATGGGAAAACTTTTTTATGGTGCAACTACTTGGGTGTACTTTGCCATTTCTTGACATCCAGTCTCTAGATGCTGGACATGTGACATTCATGAAAATGTTGCGCTGAAAATGAAGCCCTGAAAGTAGCAGAATTTCTCCAATTTATCACAACTTCACTTTAGCTGGCTTGCCAATATTTTTCTGGTGTAATAATACCAGTTAATAATTATTTTGTTATGTTGCTTTTGTAGCAGTAAATATGAGCAGTAGTTACACAAAGAATGACCTCCCCCATCTTGCACATATGAGCATGTATAGCATTCATATGTATATCATATGTATTTATCCATAGAAATAGTGCATAAATTATCAGCTTAAAAAAAAAAAAAAAAAACACAACCCAACAAACTAGAAACCACTTCAAGGCTTATGGAAGGTTCTGTAGAAGCTGTTAATAATATAAGCTCACTGAAGTCTGTTACACTTGTAATCAATCCCTGTAGGAAGACGAGGAACAGAGCCTGTGATTCCGGGAAAGTCCTCCCTTACAAAATCCTCCATTATTAGCATGAGGGAGGATACAGACCTTGTCAAAACATGGATAAGAGGAGTCAAACTCCTCTGGAAATAATTGAGAATTCTATTTTTTTTTTTTAATATGTATATATATATAATAAATATATATATATAAATGTGAAGAGAAAATAAGTATTAATATTCCCTGCACCACATATGCATTTTGTAATGTAATAGTAACATAATAGTTTTGATTATGAGACCTGGTAGTGCTTGAGTGAAGGAGCAGAAAGTGGAACTTCTGGGTATTTGATGAGTGTCTCACTGTTAGAATAATATAATATCTGAAGGATTTCAGTTGTTGCTGAGAATTTGGCTCTATTATATCACGTGAAAAGCACCAGTCATGGGGCGTTTGCAGCAGACAATTGAACTACCTCGGCTCTTTCTGAAATACTTACCTTCTCAAGTGTGTTAAATACTTGAAAATAAAAAAGCTATTCTAAAAACTGAAGTGTGATGCACATCTTTCCTTGCCACAGAAAAGGTCTGTAATCTTTTGTACTATAACAGCTATATGTGTAGTTTTGATACATAAACACCAGCAAGGCATTGCAGGTGTTTGAATGTACTTGTTTGGATCTTGGTTCAGGCATCATACATGCAAATATTCCTTTTATTTATTTTTAATTTATAGTAAAATGCATGGATATTAGCTGTTTAAAAATACTGCATGGCATTCTAACTCTTGTTCAGAATATATTACGAGCTTGTGGAAGATATTGAGAAGAGTTGTATAGTAGTTGGAAGTGGTATATCATTAGGTTTCATTTTTCTTTCTCTGCAGAGCCAAATACCAAATTAGCATGTGCTCATGAGTATCTTATGGATGTTGGCACTCCATTTTCTTGTTTGATGTCAGTACTTTTGCTGTTAAACCTCTTATAATATAATGTGATATAGATAAAATATAGAAAAGCTTTATAGACCCATAGACCTCCATAGTTTTTGTTAAGAGTACCTTCAATTATATCATGGACTTGTTATAGGAGGAAGAATTTGTAGATACTAAGGAAAGTAACAATCCAGTTGTTACCCAAACTACTTTTCTAGGGCAGAAAATATTTTATGAATAGAGAAAAGGCACTGGGCCAAGCCTGCCTGTTAATGGTTTGTTTACATAAATTCTACCTTCTGCTTTTCTTCACACCCGTTTATCCTCTCCTGATTTTTCTGCTTTCAGTAAGTTCAAGATCTCCTTTTTTATGTACTCCTAAGTGAAAAAAAAGCCACTGTTCTCTATTCACTTGTTTTCTGAGCTATTAGTGTTCTTGTGTTCCTGTTGTCTGAACTGTTATTCTAAAACAATTTTATCAAGTCCTTTCACACTTACAAAGGCTTCCATTCAGTAGAATAGATCAGAATTATGTTTCAGTGAAAGGTGAAGGCAGTTACTTGTCTCTTTTGTTTTTGTGCTTTTGGTGAAATACTGTTTTACAGAAATACAATTGCATGTTATCTACATTTTTTTTAGACTGTTGATAGATTATCTAAAAAATTGCCATGAGTTCTAAATTGAGAAGTCATAAAAACACTGTTACAATGATCAACATTTGCAGATGGACCCAGGCTGCTCTGCTTGTGCGCTGGGCTGGTTGCTCTGGGCTGGAAGTAGATGAGAAATACAGCTGTGTTACCAAGACCATCACACTATTTGAGCTGGATTTAGGAGGTTAATCTTGATTTTGTCTCATGCTCAAATAGAAGCTTCTGTCAGGGATTATTTCCCCAAATCCTGGACCACTTAAAGACCTCAAATTGAGGCTATTGTTCCAGAATGTGTCTGGAAAATTGGTCATAGCAAATCACTCTTGTATGACAGTTATTGAAAGAAAGAGAGAGCAGCTTATCTCACTTTTCTTTGCCTCTTAAAAATAGAGTTCTCTGTGTTTAAAGAAACAACCAATCAACCAAAAAAGCTCGAGTGGTATATCTCTCATTCTCCCTGTTTTGATCATAGTTTAGGCTGTTCTGCAAGGGGCATAGAAAACTATGTACCATGTTTAATCTAGTCAGTCATGTAACTGGTTTTGAATTTAGTGTGATGTAACTGTGCTTTCTTGATGATGTTTAAGACTGCTATTTTTACTTTTAAATTATTATATGTAAAACAGAAATAAATTAATTAATAAAGCATCTGAAGAAATTTATACAGAGGCAGCTGTATTAATATGGAGTTGTATATTAGGCAGAACACCAAGCTGTGTGGTGTGGTCAGCACATCTGAGGGACAGGATGCCATTCAAAGAGACTTAGAAAGGATTGAGCAGTGGACCCAGGTGAACCTTGTGGGGTTCAGCAAATCCAAGTGCAAGGTCTTGTACCTGCGTTCTGGCAAACCCTGCTATCAGTACAAGGTGGGGAATAGAGTACAGCTCTGCTGAAAAGGACTTGGGGGTACTGGTGGATGGGAAGCTGGACAGGAGCCAGCAGTGTGCCCTCGTAGCCCAGAAAGTATCCTGGGATGCATGAAAAGATGCATAATCAGCAAGCAGGTCAAAGTAGGTGATCCTGCCCCTCTGTGCAGATGAGATCTCACCTGAATTATTGTATCCAGATATGGAGTTGTCAGTACAGAAGAAAAAAAGGACCTGTTAGAGTGTATCCAGTGGAGGGCCACAGAAGTGATCCAGGGGATGGAACATCTCCCCTATGAAAACAGGCTGAAAGAACGGAGCTGCTTAGCCTGGAGAAAAGAAAAGGGATTTAAGAAAGAAATGGGCAGTCTCTTTAGCAGCATCTGCTGTGACAGGAAATGGCTTCAGACTAAAAGAGGCTTGGTTTAGATTGGATATAAAGAAGTTTTTTTACAATAAGGGTGCTGAGGCATTGGAATAGGGTGCCCAGAAAGATGGTGGATTCCCCATCCCTGGAGGCATTCAAGGTGAAGCTGGACCAGACTCTGAGCTGTAGGTGTCCCTTATTCATTTCAGGGGAGTTGGACTAGATAAGCTTTAAGGGTCTCTTCCAACTCAAACTATTCTATGAAAACCCAACAGTTAATGACCCATGAAAAACCGTGCTAATGTTTTTGCTGACTAAATGTTAGACTGACTGTCTATGCTGACTAAAAGTTAGAAGTTTTTCTAGCTCAGATTCCCATTTCAGAGAAATATTAAACTGAAAATAAAGTGAACATCAAATACCTCTTAAAAATGTGTTTTAGTAAAGCCCAGATATGTTGATAAGAGTAATGAATTTAAGCTAGCCTGCCAACTAGAAAGTGTCAGCCAAAAAAGAGAAGGCCACCTGCATCTCAGGAAGAGACTCATGAGCTCTGTTACAGGGAAGAATTGCAACAGATTCCTAGACAAGAAAAGATGGAAAGCAGAATAAAATTTTAATTGAGTGAAGGAAACACATTGTGAAGCATTGCCAGTGAAAGGCTCCAGACTACTTGAAATACTCTTTGTTTGATCAACGATATTACACGTGTTTAGGAACAAAGTCTGTTTGAATTATTTGGGAACAATATTTACTAATTCAGGGATCAATGCCTTTCTGAGAGTACATAAATTATTTAATACAGAGTAAGAAGTAACTTAGTGTGGAAGCAGCAGTATTTTTTAAGGAAAATGTATCTTCTCAGAGTTTTGAAGAGCTTTGGTGTTACAATTTAGAGCATTCTGCATTATGGTCATCTAGGACAAGATACGCATTTTGATATTATTTGTCCTCATTCTCTGTGGTATTGTTAACTAGTTTGCAATAATGAGCTGTATCCTGACATGGCTTTGAAAGGGAGCCCATGAATACACTCTGCATTTCATGTATGCATACTCGTGCTTTAAAAAGTAATATTCTAGTTAGTTTCAACTGAAAGTAAGTCACTACTTGTTGACTGAACAGCTTGATAAAGGAAATTTCCTTCCAATTTTGATTTAAAATGTCCATGAAAGTCAGAGAATAAAGTAGCAAATCACTCCTATATATATTAGATCTATTTTGAATCAGATGATTGTTGTTCTTCTGAGAAGTTAACCTCAGTTTAAGGATTTTGTGCCAAATATCCTTTGTTCTAAAGTGAGGGAAAATCTGTGATTCAGTGATTGTGCAGTGTTCTTGTAGCACACTTGAGGAGCCTGGCTATTTAGTCTACACTGTCAAACTCAGACATCAAAACTTGCTGAGCCCCTGTGTTCATTGTAATACTAGTCAAACCAGGATAGAAACTGTCTATTATATGTGCTCAATAATGGTTTCCTGATGAAGACATAGTGAGAGATGTAGAAGAGCTAGGAGGAAGAAGAGTGTGAAGCTGATTTTCCTACTAAATATGACTCTTGAATCAGCTGAAATTGTGCTCGATTCCTGCTTGCATCTTTTCACTTCCATGGTTCTTGATTTACAGCAAGAAAAACAAGCTGATGAGGAAAAGCGACGAAAAAAAGTGAAGTTCTGAAGTTCTGTAAATAGGCTTTCGCTGCCTTCCTTTTCCTTGTGCTGTACACTGCTCCCACAAATATCAAAATGCTTTGTCAGTAAGACCAGAAGTAGAACTGTTCACATGAATTGCTAAACTGTCCCATGCATTATGTTGGCATCCTGTCTATTGAAGTCTGAATTTTAAAATCATTTAACAAATGTTTGAAAAGTGAGAATTAGAAAGAGGGATTCGAGAGTGATAATCCTTTCGTGAATTATGATTTACAATCTTCTGTTAGAGACAATATGTACTGGTAAGTTAAAGATTTGTTTTATAAGCTGAAGTGTCATTTTGGATTTATTAATGGATTCATTGAAATTAAATGCAAAATTATTTTTTTTCTAATATGCTGTCCAAATAGAACATTTAATTCCACCTTCCTTCCCTCCTACCCCCGCAAAAAAGAAAAATGAAGTAAGAATAGAGAACACATAGATCAGAAAGAATTCTTGCTTTCTGTTTTACTGCTTTGCAACAAGCATAAAAACAAGCAGAACATGGAGCAAACTGAGTAATCAAGTACATTAGTTTTTATATTTGCAGGAGATGTCCTCAGTCAGCTGAAACTTTGCTCAAACCAACAAATCTGTCAAATAAAAAGGAGATTATAGCCTTGTGTCTCAGATGTAATAAAGTTTTGGATCAATATTAGAAATATGTTGGAACTATCTTTTCTATTATTTTAGGAAGTCAAAACAGTCTTCGTGCTGACATCATTTGAAGATAAAATATGATTTTGATCTGAAATGAGTATTGACTTAGAAGGGCAGAACAGAAACCAAAAAATCCCAAATAAATTGTGTGCCTTTCCCCTGCAATGAGCATGGGTTGTTTTAGATGAATCTAAAATGACGTATTTTTATTGGGTATTACTTTTGCCACTTTTTCTCAAATTGAATAAAATACCAGCTTTTTCCTTGTGAAATAAACATTAAAATTGTAGTGCTAACAGAAGGAACAGATTGTTTAGAAAGATTTGTATGCACACACATTTTTAAAATATCTTCTGCAGAAGAAAAGCTTCAGTACAGATTTAACTAGGTCTTTCTTTACTCAGAATCCGCACTGCACTCTGTGCCTGAGCATTGTATAAAGTATGTGTGTCAGCATCATCAGAAATCTGCTTTTATAATTACCAGTAATTCATCTGCGAACATTAATTGCTTAAAAGTGAGACAGCACCTAGCAAGGCCAGAGAAATCCAAGAATGCCACCACCCACCCCTGTCATCAGGTCAGTCTGTGCTCCTTCTGCCAGTGCTGGGAGCTGAGGACTTGCCAATTTTATGGATGCGCCACCTGCTGAAGTGCAGAGCTGGGGATCCATAAACTACTTTCAACCAGTGTTGCACTGTGTGCACTCATATCAGAGACTTCTTCTATGGCTGTGCCAGAAACTTCTCTAATTATGTCTAGAATCTGACAAAATGTGGATGTGCCAGTTTGAATCTGGGGTTTTGCTTTGGGTATGTGAAGGCATTTTCCCAGAATCTGCAAGATACTTCTCTGCAGTTTCCAGCTGAGGGTGTTTATTAGGAGTATCAAACTTAGCATCAAAGGGCACAAATTGTCCTTTAATAACTATACATAGCTGCAAAATAAAGAAGCACATTTTGCAGAACAGTTTCTGTGCAGTACATCAAATGGAGTGTATCTTAGCCATTTGGGCAGTGGAAAGAAAATGTGGTGGGAATTAAAGAGTGACCAGTATTACAGAACTGCTGTAGTTTTCTCACGATCTTTGTATCTAGTAGTAATATATGTTGATGGCAGAATGCTGAGAGAAAGAAAGCCTGAATTTAAGCTCTTTCTATTATTCAAGTATTCAGTTTACATTCCCTTCATCAGTTCAAGAAAATGAAAACCTGGCAAAACAGTGCAATGCCTGTAGATTCCATGCTAAGTAGAATCAAAATTTTGGAGATTAGGACTGTATTTGAGATCAATATACAGAAAAATGAGTTAGGAAAATGAAGACTAGGTAGTGCAAACTCTCTGGTTCCGCTATTTCATCAATGAAGTCTGTGTTTTGAATCATGAGTCAAATATTAATACTCAAAATGTTACCTTAAAAATATATATATATATATATATCCAGAAATGTATTTTGAAAAGCGTTATGCAATTAAGCAGTAAGACACAAGAAAATGTTTTAGTGTGAGAAGATATACAGCTCAAGGGCATTGTTACCTAGGAAGCTTGCTATCTTGCGATATCAAGACCTTTGCACAGTCTTACTGTGGTTAATAAAATAGCAACCTGGGTACTGAGAAGAATGAAGAATTAGCTATAGGAGGCAGCTACAAGAGTAGAGAAGAACTTGAATGCTGTCTAATATGAATATATGCTAACTTCCAATGTGTTAACCCGAGAAGAGTAGATAAAGTTTTTTTCAAAGAAATTTCCTCTAAGCTCCTCTGGCAGGCAGTGGTAGTCGGTTGTGATGAGAAATCAATTTACTTTATCTGCGTGCTTGGTATAGCAGATCATAAAGCATCATTCTCTGGCCTGTCAAAAAGGTGAGAACATCACAGAATAATAAAGCTCGTCCATCTTAGTTGTGTTTCAACCTTCTGCATCTGCTTAATTTAGAAGAATTATCCATTAAGAGCTTTCTGTGAAGCTTTATGCAGAAATCAGTTTTCTGCTGGAAAGTGTTTTCACAGCCAGACTGTTTCATAAGAATTTTCATGAGAATTTTTTTGATACTGTTATCTGGAAATACTGAAATACTGCGTTTTGATTTTATTGTTCTATTTCACTGTTAGAAGTTTTTCCTATGAGTCAGAAAGATGAAGATGAAGCACTCTGTTTGTTTTATACTAAAAAAAGATTTTGCCTCTGTTGAATTAAACATTTTGATAACATTAAAGTATTTTGGTATTTTTCATTTTGTGCAGAGTCTGATGTTTGATGTTGGGCTTCCAGTTCAGAATAAAATGAAGTTTGAGAACCTCAGAAGTTGATGCATGGTAGAAACTTTGGTGTTTAATGAGTTCTGCAGTCATTCACAAAGTATCCTTTTGATCATCAACTGGCACCTTGGCTGGGGAAACTCATAGGGTAACAGAGAAGGAAGGGGCTATATGAACAGCTGTGGAATGCTGGTTGTTAGAAAGTCTTCATTATCCATTTAAATTATCACATCAGAAATCTGATTGTAGGAGAGAGACTTTTCCAGTGTATTTAAATTGCACTTACTATAAAATATTTGCATGCTAAAATTCTTGAACAAGCTCTGAAACTCCGAACTGCAGGGTAGCTTTACCTTTGCCAGATCTTATGCCTTCTATGATGTGCTTGGCTTCCTGGGTATTGTCTCTACTAAGATTAGAGTATAACAACTTAAGCAGCATTCAAGTACTATTTTTGTGTATATTTTTGCTTGATATGCAGCAAGTTAACAGTGGGTGCTTCATCTTAAAGAACTGTGCACAGATCTGTAATTTTCCTCTGTTTTCTCAGTGCGCATTTGTTCTTCTTTGTAAAAGAACTTGTCTATCTTTGTTAGCTGACTTGCTAAAAAGAAGAAAATGTCAACTTAGAAATACATCTCTTATAAGCCAAGTTATATGATGATTCTAAACACAGAATGAGGAAAAAGAACTGAAACTTATAGATGTGTTAGTTATGATGAAATCTTGTAACTTTGTTTTCCTGGGTGATCCTGATTTCTTGATGCATACCATCAGAGGGGAGACTCATTACTATTATTAAAATATCAAAATCAAAGTTGTAGTGTTGAATCTATAAATATTTTTTAATATATGCACCTAAATTAATAATCAGTTTATTCTAAAAACATCTCAGTAGCGTATGAATAGATGAGTAATGCCTCCTGTTTATTTCCTGGGAAACTACAACAGATACAAAGAACACAGAAGCACTGTTTGATAAAGCAAATTCACAACTAGAAAATACTGTTTTTCAGCATAGCCACCACCATTAGCTATGCAGTTTTTGCCAGCAATGAATGAGCCTGCATTCTGTGCTCAGAAAAATCTGCACTAACAGTGGTGACCTCCTGTGGACACTGCTGATATGTACCACCCATTGCCTCACTGGTGTCACATCCACTGCTTGATCTTCATGAACATTCAGCAAGCATTGATGAATTTCAATGGGTGCCATTTTTTCCACATGGCGGAATTCAATTATACACCTGTGCTTCATATGTACTTGCATGTCAGATGTCATTTTGTCAGACTGCCCTTCTGCTGCAGTTTGTCACACTGCAACAAAATGTAATGGAATATTGGTGGGAAGGTTCTGCCTTTATTACCATACCACCATCTGCGTTTGATGTTGTGGGTCAACAAAATAAAATAGGAGGCATTACTTTCGGAGCAGAACTCATATATTGCAGCAGGTGTTTCTTAAAACTATGGAATGTGTATGTTCCCGAAATAAAGGTG
Source organism: Centrocercus urophasianus (assembly GCF_019232065.1). NCBI lineage: Eukaryota > Metazoa > Chordata > Aves > Galliformes > Phasianidae > Centrocercus > Centrocercus urophasianus. Next base: position 68,196,061 of record NW_024884142.1, on the reverse strand, counting down.
ACTCTTTACATAGTCAATAACAGATGAAAGCTAGTGAATTTAAGCTGAACAAAGACTTCTGACTCTTCCTGATTGGTTTGAATTGCTGCTGTGTTTGTGTGTTTTGTGACAAACTAACCATCTCTAGGTGGTGTGTTTTACTAGCTGTTAGTGTTTGGGACTTTCACATCCTGGAGAAATGAGTTTATAGGAATCGCATAAAGTTCATTAAGAACTGCAGAGTTCTGTGTGAGGGAGGGCACAGCCTCACGTGGTAGTACATGCTGGGCACCACCCAGCTGGAAGGCAGCATGGTAGGAAAGGACATCAAGCTGAAGATAAGCCAGCAAAGTGCCTTTGATGCAAAGGAGGCTGATTATTAAGAGTAGTTTTATCACTAGGTTGAGTGAGAGGATCCTTCTCCTCGTATCCTCTCAGGTGAGGTCACAACTGGAAGACTGGAGTCCAGTTCTGGACTCCTCAGTACAAAAGAGACATGGACATACTGGAGTGAATCCAATGAAGGTACTGGATTCCTATTTGTATTATGTTTTGTTGTTTTTTTTTTAACTGATCCTGCTTTGTTTTCCCAAGGTAAAAATATGCAATCCATTTCTGAGTCTGTAATCAATGATTAGGGAAAAAATGACCATCAACAATTTGAGATAAAATATGTGCAGGTCTCAATACCTGAAGAGGTAGACCAACATATAAAAAAATTACCATGTATGTATGGAAGGTGGGAAAAAGGGGAGCTGGCTTAGAGATGTCTGTAAATGCTTTTGTGCATGTTTTTCATTAAAAGGTTCTTACTCTTGAGAGTGTAAACAGCAAAGACTCAACAGGTGCTAAAAGTAGTATTGACGTCACTGCATACTGCTAGGCAACCATATGAACTTATTTTTTTTTCTCTGCATTTTGTGAATAAGAAAAAAAAAGAAACAGAGCTACAGCCTCATCCTCACAAAGAGCTTCTATACTCATGAGATTAAGTTGTAAAAGACACATTCTGTGTTCACAGTAGGGCACCATCCCTTCTCAGCTGTTTCATCTAAATGAAATAAAACATGAAAATGTTCACTAAAATAATATGAATAGAATCCATGCACCAGGACATACAGTTGTCTATTATACCAATATTTACGGGTAAATCCTTTCAATGCACTTAACTGTTCTTTCAATCCCCTGAATCCACAGCACATTATGGGTAACTATTATCTTTACTATAGAGGTAAATATCCCTCCTTAAAAGCAAACATTTACACCACAGACTAATGGTCGAACATTGTTCAGAAAATTTGTTGATTTTCTTTTTTCTTCCTCTGCTTGATAATAGGTGACTGAAAATGGCTCTCTCCTACTCTCTCACATGAACTTCCAATTACTCTCTGGAAGCCAATGGATTAATATGTCAAATGGTAGTTATGGACATAATGAATGTGAAGGGAAGGATGGGAGAAGCCAGGTGGATTTTGCAATGGTCATTATTTTGTCCAGACACTAAGAAACTTTCCTAAACCGGAGCCTTTCATGGTGGCTTCATAGTTGCTCTCAGAAGCTGATATTGCTGGAAAAGAAAATGCTTTGCTTCTAAGAGACATTTGTTTACATGTTACCAAGTTACTTGTAAAAGTAGAAAAACTGCTTTTCAATTCATGTAAAAATATTGAAGAGCTGGTAATAGATAGCGAGCTATGATTAATATCTCAGAAATGCTACTGTGAATGTCCCCAAGAAAACTCATAAGAGCAAGAATGAACTTAGTGAACTAAAATGTAGAGGGATTTATTTTCTGTAAGTCAGTTTGCTAAGTTTACTGTGATTTGAGGGAGCACAGGTTTTTGAAAAAGGTTGGCCTGTATGAGCATTCACCATGCTTCAATTTTCAAATTTAGATGAAATACTGCACTTGTTAGGGATGGTATGATTAAGGATATCTTAAACTCAAGAACTGTTGATTGTGTATTAAAATGATAGTTCATGTTTATTTAAATTTTTGATAAATATACACTGACAGATAAATCATGTTAGAGAATTTTGGCTGTCAGTACACATTACATTTCTTTAGGAATTATCTTGAAGAGATAATACATTTTGCCTTCATTGTAATAGAACAGCTGAAGTGCGTGTGTAGAGAACTACTCTGAAAAGAACCAAGAGATTTATATTGCTTTGAGAAAAGAGCCAGTCATATTTACTTCAGACAGGAGAGCAGTGCAGTTATTGATATTGAGAATGAATTAATTCATAATGCCTAAAAAAAGATGAAAGGCTGCAAATGAATTTAGTGGAAGTATCAATATCAGATTCACTTCTAACAGTTCATTCCGTGCTGTGTGATGTAAATGATTTTTACTACGCCAGGCACTTGAACATAATAAAGTCTTGAAACAATTCCATATTTTGGTAAAAGCTGAATGGGATTAGATTTTCAGCCAGACAAATGGTCCAAATGATAGGTACTTGCAATTGTAGTTCATTAATTTTTCTTTTTGAAAATGTAGCTGTGCAGCAGATATTTGATATGTAAACTCTGAGACACAACAGTATTAAAACAGCCATGGATCTAGAGGAAGCAGCACAAAACCATCCAATACAGTGTAATCAGAAACAGAAATTCATTTGAACTTCCTATAGTCTATTGAATGTTAAAATATTTCATATTTCAAGTAGAAAAAAAGGAGCCGTGAGCAAAATTTTACAGGGAATTGGAACTTGATGATCCTTGATGTCCCTTCCAACTCAAGGCATTCTGTGATTTTTTGATGTTTCTGGTGTGATGCTTGAGGATTGGGATTAAGTATGAATCTAAGTTTGAATCCTTCTGCTCAGTTTCAGCAAACTTTCTCATATCTTGTACTATGTACTTATTGCTATTACCTGATAAACAGCTGGTCTTCGCTGGATGTCATGAAATAGTGGGACATATGTGTTAAAAAAGCACTGGAAAAAAAAAAATAGATGACTACTTTGGCAAAACAAAGTATTGTAATCCCAAAATTTTGTAGCAGTTCATCATTAAATTTGTGTTTTGGGACTCTTTGTTATAGCTGATGCCCACACACTGAGTGCTATCTCTGAATGCAAGTATTCTATGTGGTCATTCTACCATAGCTTCTTTTTTATCATGAATGAAATTGTGCAATGTAAATATTTCTGTACCTGTGAGAATGAGCTAAAGAGCAAATTTTTAAGTTCTTTATAAGTTCTCCTGCTTGTATCAGGAGTTGCTGTTTAGCATCACTTTATGCTGTTGTAATTAGCATCATTATCTCTCCTCGAAGGATGTATTCTATTCAGCATATCTACGTAAAACAACTTGGTTAATTCAGTAAATATATGATTATCAAAAAGGTTTTTTTCAGCATCAGTTTTCTTTCTTAAGCATAGAGTAAGAGCATGAGTCACTGAAAGAGTGTTTTGAAATAGCAGTAACAAAAAAGCCCATTTCCAGACCAGCTGTATAAGTGAACTGTTGTGTGGGAGCTCTTGAAGGAATCACATTGATATTATTGCTGGGCAAATGTCAAAACAGTAAGTTGCCCTGTCTCCACCAGCTTTCTTCCTGCAGTCAGAATCACAAGACAAATGATGTATCGCTTATGTACGTACTTTCCACTACCCCTGAATGAGAACTTCAGGATTTTCTTCAGTGGATGTGAAGTGCCTAGTAAAAATTACATTGCTACCTCACTTCCTTCCATTGCCATCTGTGTGTGGGTGTCTTTTGGGGCAGTATGGCAAGAATTAGAAGAACCGTTTCAGATGGAAAATACGATATTTCTTAGACATTTGTAAGTGAAAATATGAAAAAAATACAGAATTGTTTGAAGCAATGGTGTACTGAAGATTTTTACAGTGTCTTTTTGTTGGACCTGAAAACGGTTTTTAACCACTATTTTCAAACTGCTAACATAAAAACAAGAAAGTAAAACTGCTTATTTTGTCAGGTATCTCAATCTCAGGCTGCTTTTACTGCGTTTTAGAGATTATTAATGTGCAACTTGAAGACTGTTACTGATGTGTATATGAAAGGAAGAAAATATTTGACTAATGATAACATGCACTTCAGGACAAAATGAGAGGTCAGATGCTGCAGTTTGTGATGACATCACTGCAGAAAGTTAGTAAAGTTGCTTTGGATAGTGATACTTCAATTTTATTTTATTTTTTTTACCAGTTGTATTGCTTTTCAAGACTTTATAATTGTGAAATCTGCAAAAGCAGCATAAATAATGTCTCCAACTGGTTATGTGTTGGTTTTTTTTTGTTCTTAAAAAATTCCAAAATTAAAAAAATATATATATTTAAGCAAGTAGAAGTTAAAGTGATTGAGAGTTAAAAACTGCAAATAGTAAAATTAGATTTCTTTACTCTTTATGCAATGAGCACCAACAATTTTTGAGAAGAAATATAAAATACGTGGAAATTTAATTTAGAGTGGTTGCCCCCATCTACATTCACTGCCCAAAATGATGGTGTCAATTCGTCTGCTCAAACAAACCCACTCCACCCCAACACCAGGTCTGCTCTGCAGCAGTAGAGCTCTGGGCTCTCACTCTAGTGTATCGCTTGTGTGGTGCTCACTTCCCCATAGATAGAAAGCAATTCAAATGACTAAAGTAATAAGTATATTTAGAAATTTCAGCTACTGCTGAATTAGTAGAAAGAAGAAAGAATTTAAATGTGCAGGGGAAAGCAAACCCAACCCAACCCCGTGCCTTCGTGATGCTTTCCTTTGTGGAGACCTCTGTCATAAAACTAGCAATAAAATATTCTTATTTTAGTTTGAAACTTGCTTGCTAATTAACAAAGAAGACTTAGGAGGTGATCAGTGTAATGTTAGGGTATCTCTTTACAGTGAACTCCAAAAATTTGTGCTTATTGATTTACCTATTTTCTGTAAAAAGTTGTTTTCAAGACACAGTGAAACATTTAACAAATTTAAAAGTAAAGCTAGATTAACCATTTACAGTAAACAGCGCTTTTCTTTCTTCAAAAATGTCTTATTCAGATGTAAAACATAGATATTAGCTGAATATTTAGAGTGAGAGTTCAAGCTAAGAACAGAGCCATTACTGTACCCCTTTTACATGTTATTTCAGGAATTGAAGGGGAACCTTACCATTTCTTTCTCTACATCTGAATGCTTTCCTTGGCAGGGTGCTTATATATTGGTGTGTGCTGTAGTGCTCCATCTGCTGTAGTCCACCTAGATGCTGTTCTTTCCATTAAAGAGGAGGATAGAAGGGACTCTATGGGCTCCACTCCCTCCATGAGTATTCTTCCCAGTAAGATAGTAAATTGCATCTGTTTTCTCCTGTTATCTCCAAAACTATTTAACATAAAAGTGTTACAGCTCCAGTAAAGCAATTAAAATAAATATAATTAAAATAAATAAATTAAAGCAATTAAAATTACAATAATGCCTGAGGACTGAGATGGAGACATTTGAGTTAATAAGCCTGGAGCTGCGTGTATCTGAGCAGATTTGGGTGAAGATTGTGTTTCAGGAAATATCAGAAGCAGCAGGCAGTAGGAGAAAAAAAAGTTTGTACTCCTGGCTGGTGGCTGGGCCCTTACCTGCACATGGGGTGCATGTGGTCTGAGAGAGATGGACAGAGGATTCATTAGAGTTTCGTTGTCTGTTGAGTTGTGCAGTGCACACTCATGTACAGAAGAATGCTAGACAGTTGCACATGGTGTTGGGAGGATTCCCCAGGAAGACTGATGCAAACCAGAGGGTAGGTTTTAGCTTGAGAGTTCCCAAACATAATGGGGGAAGGGCAATATGATGGGTTTCAGAATTCTCATCTTTTTCTCTCTTAGTATTACCCAAATGTCTTTATGTGTGTTTGAAAGTTTCCTCTCTCAGGACTGGTTGACAGGAGAATACGGATAGGTTGCAGTGATGAGAAAACTTTAAGTCACTTAGCTTTTAATCTCTTATCGTTATTTAAGATTTTTACATGCAGGAAATCAAGTAAGTCTCATTGATAATCCTCCTGGGCTCCTGCTGGTTGATTGGAGTGTACGTCAAGTACTTTAGAATTAAGGCTTTTTCTTTTTTCTGTTTGGTGATGAAGATTTCTCAAAAATAGATTTCTTCAAGGTGACCTTACGGTGTTCAGAATTTTACTTACATTTTCTAATTCTTTTTTTTTCACAGTTAGTTTTTACGTAGACGAAATTGTACATTTCTGCTGCCAAAAGAATATGCAAAATAGTCTTTCCATTATCTCTGTCATCTGAGCACTGATATTTCTTGGGAGTCAAACAAGATCATGTTGCTTTACAACGTATTGAAAGAAAGCATAAAAATTCCTTTACTGTCAGAATCTGTTCCGGGTTTTCAGAGCACAGTTTTTCTAAACAGCATCGTTCTTGTCTTGCAAATGTTTAGCATGAAGCAGGAATCTTCAGCAAGATGCTAATCGTTAGTGCTTATTATAACAGCTTTGAGATTACAGAGGTCCCATCTGTGGTTACTGGTATGTTGCCAATTAAGCACAGCCACAGTAATCTATAAAACAGCCACTTGTGGCGGTTGAAGAGATCTGACTAGAGGATGTCTTTTGAGAAACTTTAGAGGCAAATGTTGGTGGAACAACGCTGCAGTTCCTTTTGCTTGGAGAAAGCATGGTCCTGTTGGTATTTGTGGTTTAGAAGAAAGGGTGGGCACAGAGGCACAGCCCTGATTAGACTAGTTGCTCTTTTTGTGCTTATTGAACAGAATTTCTGTTCTGAAGCTTGGACATGGCGCAGGGTGTAACTGCAGAATTCACATTACCGGAATTTTTGATCAGCACTAGTAGTGTTTTTGTGTAGATATGGGAGCTAGGAGAGATTTTTCACATCTCATATTAGCTCTTTTGAATTAGCTGATTAGTTTTTTTTGCAATATGAAAGTAAATGGATTTTCCTCTTTGAAGCAGTGATTCAGTAACTGAACAATATCAAGAGATGTATTATTCTTCACATGTTTATGCTAGCCAGAAGAGCATATCTTTCTGTCATTTTTGGCTTGAGTGTTTTTGAGAATTGTTTGGAGCTTGAAATGAAATCGTCTGATTCAAAGCAATAAGATGATTCATTTGAGACTATTTCTGCAAATTCCTTAGTCAATATACACTAGAAAAGAAAAAAAAGAGAGAGAAAAATCCTCATAGCTTATTATATTGTTTTTAATCCAGAAAACTCTATTTTGTGTGTGTCTGTGTGCTGCAGTAGATATCATTAGAATAGTTTGTATTTTCTGTACAGTTAAGAGTATTATTAAAATATGACTTTTAAATCTACAACTACAAGCTTCCTTGAGGAGTAAAGGGACTACAGCAGATGTGTGGGACAACTTCAACTGTAATAAGTCAAAAGAGTAAGTTTATGCATTTGTTTTCATCAGTAATTTAAAAGAGAAAGTGGCAGAAATAGATGTGTGAAAGTTGAGATGCAAATTTCATTAATTAAACAGCTCTTTGATCAGTGATGTCTTTCTTCTATAAGCCAGCATATTTAAATAGTAAAGGTCAGTATGTTAAATATGTAAATGTAATCAGCAATGTATTCAAATTATTACAAATTCAGCTCTATTGCCACTTATGTTAGACCATGATACTGGTTTAAGTCTATGAATTTGTCTTCCAATAATCCAAAGGAAAAGAGAAAATAAAGGCTGTTAAATAAAAATTAAAGGTAGAAAGCATTTAAATTAATACAAAGAATTACAGTCAGCCATTTCTCTTCTCTCTCTCTCTCTTTTTTTTTTTTTTCCCCAATAATTGGAACACTTTTTACCAGCTTACATCACTCTAGGAACAAGGCAATGAAAGAATCCTTGAATTCATTTTTTTATTAGACTGAAATCCAGCTTAGCACTGACTGGAGCTGTAATTTAACATGAAATAACTCATTATTTCTTCAGGCATCACTGCAAACCTTAGAGAGGAGTCCCGACACCCTTTTGTTGTTTACTTTTCTATCCATAGCCCTACCAAGTGACTGATGTGAACCTTTTTGCTTACCAGTGATTCACATAAGGAAAAAATAATCTGAAAATAAACCAATATGGATGCAAGTATGGAAAAAATATATTTAGAACGTTAAGTGTATCAAAAGAGTTGGCAGTGAGAGTTGGCAGCCATTGCTTATTTTCTCTCAACCCTTCTGCAATAAAATATGTATGGTACTTGATTTCTTTTAGATGTATGCATGCAGAATTGATACACAAACTATACTTCTCAGAAAGAAAGAAAGAAACTGTAAAATATATTTATGGTGAAATAATTCAATGGTAACCTGTGCTTTGGTTTGTGACCATGAAAACTTGTAGAATGTAGATCATCTCCCATTCATCAGACACATTCTCACAGAGTCCAACTCCATCAAAGAGCAATTTATGTGAGTGGGTAAAGAGAAAGAAGTGCGAGTGCTGAGAAACTGATCTACATCCAGTTTCTGTTTCCAGTTTCTGAATAAATAGTGAGGACTACATTTGCACATGATTTTTTTTCAGTCGTGATCAAGGATTTTGAAGTGTGTGCCAACAACTAAATTTATTCTCGTGTAGTGTTTCTCCCACTGTGACAAAGCAACAATGTTGAAGAAAGAAACCAAAATTGCACGACCCTGGTTTTTTGACAAAAACAGTAAGCCAATAGAAAGGCAGTGATCTTACCTTATTAATTAGTAACAATCACATTGTCATAAATTTAGAAACTGATGCTTTGTGTGTAATGTTTATTAAACTTTCCCTACTGTAAGTTGGTCTCCAGGTTCCTGCAACTTGGTGTGAAGCCCTTCAGCAAACGCAGCTGCTGGACAAGCCCAGCCTCCTGGCTCTTACAGTACAGACGAAATTCTGCAATGATTAGCTTACCCTTGAGAGTTCAGATGACAAAAGCTTTCATGAAGATACAGTATTTGCTGGGTTGTCAGCAGCAAAATCCTTTCTTTTGGTATCAGGAATGCAGAAAACTTCCCAAACTTCCCATATACTTCATTATATGTAAATACTCTGAAGACTACAAGTGAAAAAAATGAATAGAATTTAGTCACAATACCTGGATGTTAGCAGTAATATATATTTTTGCATGATCAAACCTCTCTTCTTGTGAAATGATAGATCACTGTAGCTCAGTTAAGCTCCTCAGTGACCTCATGGCTTGTGATTCTGGTGCATTTTATTAGAATTTCAATGTTCCTCACATAAATGCAATTTGAATCTTTGAAATAATAGAACTTTTTAATATTAATTTGATTTTGCAGATCTAGTTACACCTTTTTCTTGTCAGATCAGGGGTTACATGGCTCATTGCATTGCAAAAAACAAATCTATAATTCCCGTTAATTTTGTTGGAGTTTAGAATCAACACCTTTTTTTAAATGTATTCTGTAGAAGCTTGTTTAAATTAAAGGTTCTGTTCTTGAAAGATAACTTAAGCATTGCCCTGGCGAATCCTTAAGATGTCGTGACAGCTTCAGTAACTGCTATTTTCAGACTGCTTCATTTAAAATTAATCACCAGTTGGCATATCAGCAGATATTTTATGTATTTTTGCTGCTTTCTTTTAAAAGGTGGAAAGTCTTTCATATTTGTTGACTTGGATAAGATCTTGTGAATTTTATTTCCTTGATCTGATGAGCTGCAAACATTTTCTAATGTTTTCTGAGGATTTTCCCCTGATAATGTTCAGTTGTATTTGATGCAGGAATTTGCACGAAAAGTGAGGGTTGTTGGATTTCAAAATTGAAATGGTGATTGGTCTGTAAGGTCTCTTATACATTAGAAATCTAAAAGCAAGCTTCCCCTTTAGCTGCCTCCCAGAAGTGAGACATGGAGAGCTGGGGAATTTCAGTTGGGAATCTCCTTAGAAAATGTTATTACAGAGTATTTGTTATTGTACATTACTAGTGACTGCCACCTTAATCAACTGACAAAAACTGAATATCTTTGTGATGTAACTTTCTTTTTTTTTTTTTTTTCATCTTTTGGATTTAAATCAAATGTAGCATTTACAGTCTGAATTTCAAACTACTTTACTTTCTCTTCTAAGTAGAGAATTGTAATTCCTCCTACTGAGCTGCTTTTCCTTCTAGTTAAAAAGATTTGTTTTAGGTAATGCCAAATTATAAAAAGGAAATATCTTAAAAAGCTCAAATTTTTTAGACGTTTTATCATCGGACAACATCATCAGGCATTCCAAGTACTCTCTTTCAACTTAGGAAAGCAAAAGTCCTGTTTTATTTCCTTCTTGGGAGGCTCATTTACCAAGATAATGCTTCTTTGCAATTTCTGTCCTCATCACTTTGATAGATCCTTGGTGATGAGGACTCAGGATTTAAAGTTGAAGATGTGTTATCATGTAAGAATTAGCTCTTGCTTAGAATTTACGAAGTCTGTAACCTTTTTCATCCTAATTCTTGGGTGTTTTCTTTAGATACGAAGTACAGTGTATGAAAATTGACATGAATTTACTGGTCACCCGATTTTCAAATCTGGGACTCTAGTGAAATACCGTTTTTGCTCAAAACATTTACCTGTTTTGCTGCTTTGTCCTTTTCTTGAGATAAGAAATTACAGTACTGCCCTCACTTTCAGAAACAAATTTGCATGATTAGTAAACTCTAGAAAAGGGAGATGTGAGTGAATGAAATCACATTATTGATTAGACACTTAAAATAACAGCTAAAAACACTCAGCTATTAAAGGTGGCACTTTTATTATTCTTTTTAGAAGTAGAGTTGCCCACAAGATCTCCCAAAGGAATATGGACTGGACTGATAAATTTCTCACTTGTGGTGTGATAAACTACTTGCAACTTTGCTTCACTTGAATGCCCTGCACAATAGAGAGAATATAAATGTAAATATTTACTGGCTTGAGCTTTTGTCATCAAAGTCATGCGGTTCAAATCATGGCAGTGTTCAAATGTGATAGCTGACTTAAACTGCTGTTCTGGCTTTTGGTACTTGGGAAATGGCTTCAGTACAAAATAATATATAGTGGTAGTGATCTTTCAGAAACAGATATTATAATTGTCAATCCTATTTCCCACTGTTATTTAGAAGACAGTGTAACATATGGAGGTGAAATTTCTGATGTGTAGATCACATACACAAATACAATGCCAGGAGCTGAGGACTAAGATTTGCAATATGTCACTGTAGGAAAGTGTTCGGAAGAGGTAAAGAGAAATGAAGCATTTTAAGTTGAGATCAAAAGTGGAAAATTTCTTCCCATAGGGTACCTGAGGAATTTGAAGGAAACAAAAGTTAAAAAAAAATTCTATGTTTTTTTTTCTAATGACTTTTTCCTCTGACCTTTGAGGGTTTAGGGAAATATTTAGGGCTGATTATTTCTCTGTTTAGCTGATGGAAATATATGCTTAGGCTTGCGACTGTGCCACTGAAATCTATGAAGTTTCCTCTTACACCAAGCTAAAATACATCCTCCAACATCAGCCTCATAAACTTCATATGAATAAAGATAGGAATGATATTTATAAACATACACAAAAATATAATATTTTGAGGTAGGAATAAGCATCTGAAACATTTTGTTTATGTCCAACACTAAGAGCATATAAAGGTAGACTGCTTCACTTAATGTAAATGTGTAAATGTGTAATTTTTTAATTAAGTGTAAATACTATGAGAAATTTTGCCACTGAAGTTTAATCTATCCAAATTTAGATGTAATAAAGTAATGAAAATATTTCTCTGGAGACAGTTGTAAAATCTCCTCAGTTTTCACTGCTGTATAATCAATTTAGTAATGTGTATGCACATGAAAACTTATATTAAAATCAGCTAGGCTTTCTAAAATACATGATAAATCTGTTCATTAAATATAATAAAATAGAAGCAACGAAATTTTATTTTCTGCAACTAAGAGAGTAAAAATAGATTTTCTTTCTTCTCTGAATTGGTTTATTAGTTCCTTGTATGCTTTGTCTTACAAAGATAAAAGAAAATTATGCACTCTTAGAAGTGCAGGAAGAAATCTGAGTCTTGAGAGTGATGGGGAAATCTGCAGATTCTAATATTTTATATTATTGCCTATTTGTGAGATTTTATTATTTTGACTTTTTCACATTGACATATGTTGATTTTGATTATCTTTTCACTTTTCAGAGTTTGTTTTTTTTTTTTTTTTTTTTTTTTTTTAAATGAAGTTATTATGTTCGCTTAGTAATGGATAAGGAAACTTAAAAATTGGACACGTCTCTCCTTTAGATTGCTTATCTGAAATGGAGACATGCTGCAATGCAGAGAACATGCACATCACCCCCAACTGTCTAGACTATATTTTCCCCTTAGGCCAGTTTTTGTTTTTAAAGTTGCTTAAATCATGAATGTCTTTTTTTGTCTGCCAAACTGCTTCATAATCTATTTTGGAATTTAGTATGTTCAGAGTGGTGAAGTCCAACTGCAGCTTGCAGTCTGAAAAATGAGACATCCTTCAGCGTGGCTTGGTACGAAAAGTGTGAAGTGTGATAGGAAGTGCACGTCCAAGAGAGAGTTAGAAAGCAGGAGGTAGAGTTGGAAGAATACTCGTAAAATACAACAAGGAGTCTGGTGTCAGAATTGTTAAGAGGACAGCAATAACGTATGGCCTTAAGAAAGTGAAAGAAACACAGTACAAAGAAATGGATGGGCAGTAAATGCAGGGATAAAGAAGTACGGAGTCTGGAGTTGTAAGGAAAGGGCTTCAACACTGCAGAAGAGTAACTTCTATCAAGAGCTAGAGATAAAAAGTCAGAAGGCTAAGCTGAACACAATAGAGGTCCTTAAGTGAGCTCATAATGGTACGTATTAGTACCAAGGAGGCCTTTTATCAGAGATGGCCTGCAGCATACAGTGTCATATATTCCAAAATCATCTGTATTGCATCTGTAAAAAATCATTATCCCAAAATTATCCGTATCTGTATTTATTTTTTCTAGGCTTTATTTTATCTAGGCTAATTTGGAATTAGGAAAGTAGGGAAACTATCATTCTGACTTCTAAAAGAGTGGTTTTAATGCAAATTCTGCAATAATATCTATTTAAACTATAGGCTATCATCTGACATTTCTGTGTTTTATGAGTCTTGACCTAAGGAAAGGAGGGAGTAGTATGTTTCTTTGGCCAAAGCTGTGGAGAAACTAAAAAGAAAAGAAAAGAAAAAAGTAATATAGTTGTCTGAGTGCAAAAGATAGATATTTCTTTTACATGTAGAATAAAACTAATAGATCTAGGGAATAGAAGAATAGGAAGAGAAAACTTATTAATCTAAAAATATCTATTTCTTTGTTCCTAGGTTCAGACATTGTTCAGTGGTTGACAAAGAACTTATCTATAGAAGATCCAGGTAATTAATTTTTTTTTAATATTAGAATATATATTTTATACATATTAGAAAATTCTAGATTACCTTTTTAAAGGATTGCATTCTGTTTGTCTTCTGTTGCAACGTGGAGACTGTGTTTCATCAGTGTAATTTCTGCAGAAAAAAAAACCATCATCAAGCTTCTGAAAATTTTGCTAAGAATCTGATGATTTTGGCTATGCATTTTGCTGGAGCACATACTGGGAAGCAAGAGGATGTCCAAGAAAATGAGTGCTTTAATTAGTAGAAAATTAATTTTCATTCTACTCTGTTAGGAATTGACTCATAGTTGTACTGAATAGTTTCATAAGCACATGATGTTTTCTTAACAGAATTTTGAATAGATCAATGAATAAATAAAATTAATAAAATGTGCTCTAGTGTTGCTAGGAAGAACTACGTTTGCATTTTTAAATTTAGATGCTTTTATAGTATCTTAAACTGAGAGTGAACTGCAAATAGTATCAGTGCTCAATGAACTGTCTTGGAATGTGGAAGTAAAGCTTTGGCTCCAAGTGTGCCACACTTTTCTTATATGGCCAGGTTCTGGCTCAGTCTTTGTGCATGTCTGATATTTATTTCCAGAAATGAATGTTTTCTAGTAGAAAATGTTGAATATCTGAAATAAAATTCTATGGAACTCCTGTTATATTTTCTTCAGGGGAAAGATAATCTTCTATCTTTAGAGCATAATCAAAAAAATTCCAATTTTTCCTGTTCCTTTTTCAGACTTTTGGGAGTGTAATTTCTATCTTCATTTGTTTTTTAATTTTAAACATGTTATCTGACGTATTAGAAATGAAGTTTAATCGTTGTGGAATTCAAGGAAAGAGTAAAATCACTGTGTTTAAAATTATAAATTGTAGGTGCATAAACTGTAGGTTTAAACTGTAGATGCATAATTCAATATCTCCAAACATGCAATTCACAAATTATCTAAATTATTACATCAAGGAGAATGCTAATTGCTGCCAGATTAGTATTACTTCCTACAGAGTGTTATATATTTGCTTCCTGAAGACAACGTGGAGGTCACTAGATACACAGCTGTGATACTGTGTTTTTCAGCTGTCAACTAAAAAACACGTACCTCTCTATTCTCATCAGTTTGAAAAATCACAATTGATACAGAAGCTCAACCTTTATTTGTCAAACCAGAATTGAAGTCCTATGATAGCTGTCATTCAGATTATCTGGTTGTTGTGAAACTTTACAATAGAAGAAACCTTAAACTCAATGGGAAACACGGTTTCCTGTGTTAATACTCAATTAAAATTAAACAAACACACGTGCGACTTGCATATATAACCATTTTAATGTAATTTTATCTGAGCTGTATTATGTCCCCTTGGATTGCAGGAGTGGAAACACTGTCCACAATAACACAAATGTCTTATTCATGTTGGTTCTAGTCCAGGGACTGGACAGACAAAATACAGCGTTCTGGAGCTGTCTGGCTGCAAGTCTTTGGAAGGCCAGCCATCACAAATGTTGCCTTGTGATAGCACTCAGAATTGCAGATAACAGTGAACCTCACAGATAGCAAGCAAGAGCTGTCCACAGGGCAAAGCTTCTGATAAAATTCTGGTTTGTAAAGTCTTCGAAGATTTTTGACTTTTTGTTCCGGTTCTAGACAAAACTGTCCAGGATTTCCTGTGCAAAAGCCCTAACCTTCTGAGGGCTGTTGTCAGCATAATTTGGATTTCCATTATCTTCTGTCTACTTTTCACCAATATGCCAGGGTTTTACTATGGCTCTCTTTTAAAATTACTCCTTAAAGTCATGTTACCAAGCTGTTGTGCAGTTTTCTGATGCAGAAATAAATAAGCCTTGTGTTTGCACTGAAAGTTATACTCTCCAACTAATTCTCATATCAGCAACATAATGTAGACCCTGGTTCACATACTTTAAGAGTATATTCTGTAATCTCTGGAAAAAATTAACAACTATTTATAATCCCTCCATGTCAATATGAACTACTCACATGAGCAAGGCATGCAAATTCTCAAACACATAGGCAGATTCTTCTTAGTAAATCAAAGAACTAATTAGAAGTGGTGCCTTTTTCTTTGTTTTGCACAGAGCATGTAAATACTGTAACATTAAATGGGAAGAAATCTGCTTTTTGGAAACTGGGAGAACAAAAGAGAGGAGGATATCTAGCAACATTTCCTTTCACTCTGATAATCAATGTAAAGCTAGTATCTGGAAACAGTAATTTCAACCCAAAAAAATGTTACAAGTGTAAATTGCCAGTAAAAACAAAACAAAACAAACAAACAAACAAAAACCCACCAAAACAAAAAAGCACATTTTTCCATAGTTGAAAAACAGTGTGTTGAAGATTTGTAAGATTTTGGCTTGCTACACTAAATCTCTGTCAAGAAAATAAACTAAGGATGATGGGTGGATTCTGCTAAATTATACCAGATTTGAAGTTATTTCAGTGGAGTAGAACAGAGCTTGTGCCCAGAATAGCTGTGTGCAGTGTACAGTTGCTATTATATTGTTTACTTTTCAGTATGTACTTTAAAAAAATGTTTGTGTTTCAGCCTAAAAATTATCTGTAAAATTTTAAGGAATGGAAATTATCTAAGTTATTTTTAATGTGAAGCTTAGCTCAGTCATAAAAATAAGCCTGACCTCAACCTGAAAAGAAGCAATTAACTGAGTTTATAGAATTGTAATGGCATGTGGTTTGGCACTTAGACATATGTTTGTTGAATTGGCCATTACAGGGTAAGTGCTGACTCTTCACTGCTGGTGCCAATTAATCTCAATGAAGAAAAGCTATTCCATTTTTCTACATTATATTTTTCTCTTTTTAAGTAACAATTAGTTCTGTGAAATGTACCAGGCTGACCACACTGGAGATTGAAATCCTTCCAGTCCGAAAATAGAACAATTAGGGTTAGTGAACTGTTTTAAAGATGTCTGCTGAAATTTCCCAGTCTCTACGTACTTGGCTATGTACTTGGTTCTTACATGCAATCAGTATCAGTTTTTGGTTTAACAAAGAATAATTAGTGTTTTCATAAAGACAGGTATGTTAAAACACACAATGAAATGTGTGTGAAACACACATGCATACACACTGAAATGAGTGTGAAACACTCATTTCATTCTTCCCATAGTCCATGAAGTATTTCTATATAGGTGCTCACAAAGAGTCTGTAGGAGTTGATAACAGTTAAGCCATCACCTTCTTTCTCCATAGTACCTTTACTTCAAAGTGTTGCATAGTTAATTTATTGGTATCTGCTAAGCCAATGGAAATTATTTGGCTGAAGGCAGATCATTTTTGGGTGGTTGCTGCAGTAGAGTTGCAGTATCAGTGGCCATGTAAACTGTGATCACTAACCCAGTACAAGAAAAAGGAACAATTTGGTAGGACAACATCTATTTGTTTCTTTTGCTTTTCCTTCTATTGTTTTGTATTTAAATCTCTCTCCAGCAGTAGCTGTGTTAATAATATCTTTGATAATGCACTCTGCTTGCTGTAAGAGTTAACAGAAAAGTATTAGGGTTTTTATTTGAGTGTATTTTATTTGATTGTATTTGAGTGTAGCTGGAAACCTATTTCTGCCCCTTTCTTGCATGCACGTGCAGGAAGGCAGCAGCAAAGAGCAACAAGTCATTGTAACCTGGGACACAGCACCAGCCAGCTGCAGGCATAGGAGTGTTTCCGTTTCCAGAGCTTGCTAAAGAAGAAAATAGCCTGTTAGGAAAAAAAGAACGGAGTGGAGAGATCATACTTTTGTTTGCAGTTTTTGCATTAATCAAAACACTGGTAATAAAACAAGTGTGAATTTGATCTGAGCTTGTCAGGTCCTGTAGCATTTAAATTAAATAATATCTGTAATTTTAGATGAACAGAAAGAAGGCAGGGAATAGAAAATGCCAACATTTACAGGCAGTGTTTTGTACCAATTGTATTAATATTGTGATGAAACTGTATAGGCCAGTTTTTCTTTAGGTTCGTGTAACATTTAGTAGTCTGTGATAGTCGATGGGCTAGTAGCCAATCCTTAGGATTCAGAGCTGAAATGGTAAAAGTTTGTTTGCAGCAGTGATTGTATTTCTCCAAAGCCCTAGGAAAGACCTTACAAATGGTGAACAAGGATGTATTGACAGTAATTTAATTGCCATTGGAGAAGTCAGACTTAAAGGATACCATTTCTTTCATGCTTTTCCACTAAAGGTTCTTCCATTTTGGTATAGCATATTACCCTGTGTAGAGTGCAACTCTCAGGAGCACACAGAGCAGTAGAAGTAACTCGGAATGAGCTTTCCCTCCTCTTATGTGCCAGGAAGAATTTAAAAATTGAAGTTAATAATAATAATAATAAACAGCATTTTATTTGTAATTCAAAAGGTAATATGAGCATTATTTCACTGAGGTTTTTCAGAGTCTTGGTGAACAAGGAGTAAGAAAGAGGTACTGAATAGAATACAAAGTACTAGAGTAGAAAAGTGAGTTTAAAGAAGATAGTCTGATAAAAGGCTAATGCTAAAACTATTACTAGATACTGAAAAATCAGTAAGCATTAATTTCAAGTAATTTCACTGAAAAGCGCTTCAGATTCTCTGTTGTACCAATTTAAGGAATCTATTTTATCCTTTCTGTCACAGAAAAAATTAGTCTATAAGAAATCTAAATTACTCGATTGAAATCTTTTTCCATCAAATTACCTCCAAAGTACACAGCTTCATCAAAAAGTGTTATGATGAAGCTATTATTTTATTATATGTAAAACTATATGTTGAAAACTGGTGCTGAGTTCTTCCAAAAGAATTCTTTTGGAATTGGAATTTCCAATTCTTTTAGAATTGAAAAATAAATCAGGCATTTTTTTAATTCCATGGTTTTCAATTGAAAATATTCCATGTACTTCTAGAAGAAGTGGCAGACTTAAACTGGGTATCTCCTTGTGGGTACTGTATGCATCACTTGATGTCATCATTCAGCATATTGAGCCAGTATCTCAGAGTAAGAAAATACATTGCTAGCCAATATTAATTTCTTTCTGACACATCAGATTATAGAATAACTAGCTTTGGATACCAAATGGTACTAATTTAAATGTTATGTGTTCTCCATCTTGTCTGCTTTTTTTGTAACTGCACATTACTAGCTGCCACTTTTTGCTTATTTAGCATGGTCAGAACCTGTTGCATTACTATCACTGTTAAAAACAATGAAATGTAGTTATCAACTTAGCTAAAGTCAAAAATACAACTGAAGAGTCATAAGAAAGGTATGTCCTTGTAAGAAGAATTCTGGTGCCTCTTAGAAATAAAGCTTATTCATTAATGAATTAAACAGTAATAATAGTCCTAATAAAATATTTGATTCTATTTTTACTGAAGTTACTAAGATTTTTTTGTGATTTTTTTTCCTGTTTTTCATTTTCCTTTTGAACCTTTGGGATCATACCAAGTTTTAAAGGTTTAAGAGGAAGAATATTTAGTGAATCCCAATTCGTGCTGGCATATTTAATTAAAAGTAGCTAAATAATTGTCTAGAGACTTCATTAGTTTTCTGCTTCCTTGTTTCCCGGAGAACTCTGTTGTATGGCAATGGAAAGCACAAGTAGGTGGAAGTGAGATTATATATCTGAACAACTTAATTAAATAAAAGTAGTTGAAGTTCTGTTTCATCTTGCCAGCAGCTGCTGCAACAATTTATAACCAAGTGAACAAAAATATTTTGATATTTCTTTATTTTATGACTTTTATATCTTTTATATCTTTTTTTTAATATCTGTCATTTGATGACTGAATGGTTAATGTAAGGCATTTTCTTGATTTTATTAGTTGTTCTTAAGTGGATTTTCAATTTTATCATGGCACATGTAGAGAAATGCAGCTGTTCACATAAGAGCAAAGTGAAGGTTCAAGGTTAAGTGAACTGCTGGGCACTCTCTTTTACGAAGCAAAAGACACTGCTTGCTATGTCAGCATTAATGGAAAAATATTCCTTTCTCTCTCTTGTTTTTCAGTATTCTCTTCTCTTATTTTCCTCATTTTCCACCTTTTACATTTTCATCTCCATGGTTTGTCCCCTAGTTCTACCAGTGTGTCTTCTGGTTCTTGTCTGCTAAAACCTGTTGGTTATTATTCACATTTTCTTCTTCATTTACATATTCTTTAATTTCAGTGGTTGCGTTTGGTCACATTCTCAAATTTCACATATTTTCACAGGAAAACAGACAAATTGAAGCTGAATAATCAACAGTTTAACTGTTCCATGTCCACTCTGATTTTGTAGCTGAAATCTCATTTGTCTTTGGAATACTGGAATCCACAAAGTAAAAATTTCAGTTCCCTCTAAAGCTGTAACTCAATATAGTTAAATAGAGCCCAACCATGAAATATCCTATTTATCTCAGCTATATATATAGAAATTATAACAAGTAATTTACATTTGTTTTTGAAAGATTGCTTCTTAATGTCTAATTTAAGGAAATTCTTTTGTAGACGAACTGGAAAACTTGACCAGCTTTAAAAACTTTTAACAGCTTTAAAACTTGTGGGGAAGCTTATGAGGAACTATGAATTGTGACATTTTTGCATATTGCAATTGTGGAATTATTTACATCTTCAAATGTAATCACTAGCATAACAAATAGCAAAGCAAAATAAAATAAAAAACTGCTTTGTCACAGTAACTGCTGTATCAATACATTTTGCTGAAAGTCTTTCAGGATAATAACAAATGGTTGATTTGTTCTTCATAAAAAAAGTTGAAACTAATATTTCTTGAGATAGCTTCATGCATTTGTCACTTCACTTAACAATATTTAAAGTAGTCTGGTTTGAAGAAATTAAGGATGGGGATTTACAGTTCCACGGTTAAACCTGACTTGAATTTTTTAATAATAGTAACTGCCACTATCATAATAAAACTCAATGTAGAAAAACTATCTAGAGAACTTTGACTGTAAAATTTCAGGGGTTTTAAAGTTCATGTTAACGAGCTTTTGCAAAATTTATGCTCTCAGTTAGTTGAAGCAGATCAAAACTTATGCCTACAGGAAACAGATTAAAGATAATTTAGCAATCCACGGTTTTTACCATAGTAGTGATGGCTGATGGCTGAGAATAAAGTAGAAATGGAACGATCTATTTAAGTTCCTACATGGTGCATTTAGAAGATATTCTGATATATCAAAGATATGGCCAGGAAAAACAATTAACTTGTTGAATATATTGCAATTTCACTTCTAATGTAAAAAGAAACCGCTCTCTAAGGTCATTTAAACATAATAATGATCACCAATAATACTTTTTTTTTTTTTTTTTTTTTTTTTTTTTAATTAGTAAGGCCAAAAACTTCTGCACAGCAAGAGAAAGTATAGTAATAATCCTAATTAGTTTATATCCAGTGCATACTCCAGAACAGCAGAGATTAAATGAATTTTGTACAACAAATTCAATATGAACAGAAGACAGGCAGCACTGGAATCAGACCATCTGAAACATTAACTATTTCTGGCAGTGATCAGTCCCTTTTGCTTCACTGAAGGAGAAAGATGGTGTAATGGTCCTGACCTTCAGTTGTTTTCAGCTTCATGTTTAATAATACTTAAGTGACATATTTGCTTTTAAAACTTTCCATGAAAATATGTTCCAGAGATTGTTCTGATACTACAGATGTATTTTCTGTTTGAAGAGTATGCCTGATAATCACATTGATTCTGAGTTTTTGAGTTGTGAGAATTAGCAAATTATTATTCCTAATTAATTCAACTCCTCTTGTCTCATCATGATTTTATTGACTGCTTTAATGGCTGTCCTCCACCATCCAGTGATGTATTTGTGATATCTCTTGTTGTATGGCACTCTCACCGTCCATATTTCCCCTCTTCCTGTGATTTTTGACTTCCCTCTCTGTACATACACAGTTTAAGATGAAATAAACAAGTTCCCAGCTTGGAATTTATGGTGCGTTCATGTTATCCTGTATGCGAATGATGTCTTATGGTTTGTTTTCCATTTCAAATAATTGATCCTGTTTGACATTTGAGCAAAAAATTTCAAGTAATCGTATACAGTGATTCTAGTTTTTCTTGAGCAGCAGCTAACTTAAAGCCCCATGTGAACATGGAGAGTTTGTACTTTAAATGATTAGCATTTACCAAATATCAATTCCATCTGCTGTTGCACTGTCTACTGAATCAGTACTGTGAAGTCCTTCTGTGCCTCTTCAAAACTGACTTTCTACTTAACTCAGAAATTATTACTGTCAGCAAATTTTGTTATATCATAAATCACTCTTCTGCAGATAATCTCTGAAGACAGTAATCAGCTGCAGTGGCTGCATCCCTGACCTGTGGTAACTGACCTACTGTGGCTAACCTTTATGCCTATCTTTTTAACCATTCTTTTTCCGTGACTTTCTATCACAGATCCACTTAGTTCCTTTACAGAAACCTTCTGGGGAATTATATCAAGAACCCTTAGGAAGGCCAAGTTAATATGTTATGCAGACTTTCTTAACCTTGTATGTTCACTAATTCTACATAACAACACTCACACTTGTGAGCAATTGCATCATTCAATAACGGTGTGCTATCTTCCTTCTGTCTCATTTATATATACACATTCTCCACTTTATTATACTTTCTATCTTGTTGTCTCTATGGGCTCCTGTTCTATTCATGTGCCTCCTCCCCAGCCCTTGATTATCACTGTAGATCTTTCTAAAATCTGAGGACATATATTCCAGCTTCTTTTCTTTTCTTTTCACTTAGGGTCATTTAAGTGACAAATTGCACACTGCTGCTAACAGTTCAGCGAGTTAATATTTGACTTGCCTAAAAACATACAATCACCATTCTGAGTGACCACTATGTTGACCCAGCAAGATGTTTTTATTCATTTTATCAATTTGTTTTAAGGCCTTTCAATTTTTTATCGCTGTCGTTGTCACCAGTGCTATCCTTTCTTTCTATATTTAGATCCTGCCAATAGAGAAAAAGTAGGTCAGTCACTGAGAAGGCTTTTTTTTTTTTTTTCTATGGGAAAAGAAGCCCTAACAGAAGGGTTTTCATTGAACTATTTTTGCTGGTGAGTTTCTTTCAGTATTTCCATGTTTTTAACAGCAGAGTTCGTGAATGTATCTGGCTGAAATGTCAGTGCTCTGCAATAATCTGTGTAAATCTGCTACAACAGGGAGAAGTAAGCACTGGGAGGGGGATTTTCATGACAGAAAGAACATTTGGTTCAGACAATAGGAAAGAAAAGAAAAATGAAAAAATGGAGTCTTAAAATATCTTGAAAGTGTGGTCAGTGAAATATATATAATTTACCAGACAATAAATTAATTATGAGAGAACTCTCTAGAATTAAGTTTATATTGATTACCTTTTTTAGTATATATTCACCCCAGATGACTGTATCTAATGACATAGCAGATCACACTCCTATGTTAGTCTCTGGAAAGCTATCTCCACAATCTTTGTAGTTTGCTTGCTTTAGCTTTGGTTATTTCTCCTTGCTGTGTGTCTGAATGATACCATTTTACTTACAAAGCTTTTAACTCCTGCTGGACTTTAAATGCACAGCATTCTTCCCATTGAAAGAAATACATTATCTTCAGCTTTTTATGCCCTCAGTTAGCTGGAAAGTTGTTATGAAGAAGATTGAATTCATCTTTACTGTGTAGAGTGCAGTGAAAGAGGCAGCTATTATTCAAGGTGCTGCAGCATCTTTGTATTATCTGAACTGCCTGGTCATAAGTGGGTGTTCTGTGATTATGATAGCAATGTATAACAATGACACAAAATTAATGGTTGATGTAGTAAGCAACTGATATCAAAACAGACTTGGAGACTAAAAAAGTGTCATGATTCATTTTAACCAGCAGTAATCATAGCAAGATAGTGCTACCTATTGTTTACCCTTACCCAACTTCAAAAAAAACACATTAGCTGACATCCCTCTTATTCATCAATTCTATAGTTCCTTCAGGAACAAATATTTTGTACACTGAAAAAGCCTGTGCCAACTCTTGAGCAACACTGGTGGCCACAAATCCAAGTGCTACTTGATCCACACCAGTTTTTCAGCACCTTATATAGCTGTCTCCTCCCATGAACCCCACCCCAGACTGCTCATGGGCCTATGCTTTCCAAACAGTTGATTGAGGGAGGAGTTGCTAGCTGCGCCTTGCCTTGAGCATCACAAAGAAAGAGAAAAGTGGTTACATGGTAGCAGGGAAACATACCATCATACAGAGCAGCATGTCTGAAGGAGCCATGATGTAAAATGTGTTTTCCATTTGGCACATGCCAAAAATTTTTGAGTACCATATGCCATGGAGAATCACATACCTCCTCCAAATATATGCAGCCAAATGAATTGATCACACATCTGCAGTCCCAGCCACTGGAGGAGAGAAAAGTTGGATGATCTGGCATACAAACAGCAAGTAACAAACAGTACACAAGAAAAACCTGAAATAATATACTGAGTAGAAGTGATTTATGTCCAGTATTTTGTATCTTTTATCGATACTTGAAATTGTGGAGAAAAAAACAAACAACAACATTTGAGAAATTGAAGTATGGTATTTGCAGGAATTTTGATTTTGTTGTTTGCAGGTTCACTCAAAGGTGTGTGCATATGACTGTATAAACTAGAGTAGAGGGAAATAAGTGAAGCGTCAGGAAATATCTTATGAAGACAAGTTCAGACTATTATTAGGGGAAAAAAGACATAATTTTTTTTAATTTTCTGTATTTTGCCTTGAAGTAGTATGTGAATCAAAGCTCAAACTAAAAAGTTGTCACTTCAGAGGAAGTGCCAGTGGGAAAAAGAGGGAGGCAGTACTTCAAAGGAGTCTGGATTTCATTTTCTATCTTTTCAATTTTAGGAGACGAGAGATATCAATGATAATAGTAATAATCCTGAACTCTGTGATTTTGGCAAAATTGAGAATATAAAAACTCAAGAGTAGTGCTATTGAAATTAGAAGAAATATTTTTTACATGCTGAAATTTGTCGTTTGGCAAGAGAGCTCAATTCCCCCACTAGAAGGTCTGATTGCTAATGTGATATATGTAAGCATGTAAAAAAATTGAGGTGACAAAGAAACTAACAGCAAATTTAAATAGATTCAAGCTACTCTTCATCACAGTGAATGAACTGATTATCTAGGGGCCAACTGACACTGTATGCTATTTTCCCTGATATTAGGTTTACATAATGCCTGCAGCTTAGATGAATTTCTTCCAACTTGTATAACTACCGGCTCCCAGTACACCAAAAAAACACACCAGTCCTTTCAGATGTGGGGTTTCAGCAATGCTCAGTTTCAGAACCTCACTCCCTATTTGTCTGCCTCATGAGACTTCAAATTGCAACTGCCTTTTGTAGGGGATTGTCTTCTCCTTTCAGTTGGTCTTTCATAATGACTTTTATTGACCTTGTCTGACTAAAATCCTAGCAGGGTTATATCAGATAGTTATATTAGTCTCAATTCAGCCACATCCTGTTAGCATAAGAGACAAGACTGGTGGTGTTCCCAAATACCCGTTTGCTGGAAATTTTTGTGAATAAAGTAGTTATTTCACACATGTGCATATATATATAGACATCCCTTTATATGTATATATATATGTATATATATATATATATACATCCCTTTCTCTAGACCTGAGATAGGTGCATGCGACCTCACAATATAGATCATCAGACTGTCAAGGTGACCAGTCCCTGAGCAGGTGAGGATTCATGGCAGATCTCTGATATACTTTCCTCCTTACCTGCTGAGTGATATTCCTACTGATGCCTCTGACCTGCTGGTAGAAGCAGCCACTGTCTAGCACATGGCACATGGCACAAGAAAAATCGTCCCTACATGCTGTGGTGATACATAAAGAAGTTTGTGATGAGTATCTTGCAATTAATCATGGATCTCATTTTAAGTGTGTTTGAGTAAATAGTTCCTCTTCCTTCACTGTCTTTTCTGCTTCTCTGTGAAATGACTCTCAGTGACTACTGCGCCTTTTGCAATTCCATTCTTCAGATGGGACAAAAGAGTACAGTTTAGAGTCATGTGGGCGTTCAGTAACTTTTCTAGCTCTTTTGTTTTCCCCTTTTTAAATGCCACAGTCAGGCCCAGAGAGCGAGGCTCTCCTACGCTTTGTGTGAGCATCAAAAGTGGGTTTTATTTTATTGCCTTAAGTTAATTCTTACAGCCTGTTTTCACACTGGCAATGAAATGACAGCAGGAGTGAGGTGAGAGTAAGTGATAATGTCTTGGCATTCGGCACTTAAAATGAACGTGTGCTTGTGAAATTCTGAGTCATTAATTCTTTTTCCAGGCAGCCATGTGGCATAGCCATGCACTTGAGCACGGTGATGGATTTTAGATTAGAGAAAAAAACCCAAGTAACAAACACTTTATTGTGGAGGGAGGAAAGGGAGGCTTTCTTTTTTTTGACATGGCCATAATAAAAAGTGAAAGATAAACTTGCAAATTTGGGGTTTTTACAGTTACTTTTGTCATATAGCAGTCTTAAGAACATAAAATGCCCCAAATGATGTTCCTTTTAGGAAATTTTTCTCTAAGACTTGCATGGAAGCTGCATGGAACAACATAAAACAGGCTCTGAAAAATGACATTTTAAAGTGGAACATAATTAAGAAGCACCTGTTTCCATTTCCTTTGTCCCTCAGAGAGTACTGCAATCTACTTCAGGTGTGGTGAGACTGAAATTACAGTGGTGTGATACTGTAAGGTGTTTTATGGAATTAAGAGACTACATCACCTAAAACCCTGGGATGCATAAGAAAAAGCAGAATCCAATCATAGCCTTTGAGAGATTTCAAAGCAGAAAAACAAGTTTATTCCAAAGAAAAACAAATAATCCATCCACTTGAGTCCTCCCCTGTGAATATTATCATAAGAAACAATTTCTTACATGCATGTTACCACAGCCTGCAATTTAAGATGAACAATCACTCAATCCATACAATAGCTTGTACAGTAAGGAGAAAACCAAACCATGTTTGAAAATAAAATGAAAACTCAACAATCAGGGTGTATTTTCATTTTTCAGACTTCATCAGGTTTGTGTTGTCCCAAAGTGCTGTAATAGCCTGATTCTCTCTTATAACGAAGTACATTAGAAGTAACTACCATTTAATCCATCAAAATCACTCTCCTTGTAGTGGCATAGTGGATGGCAGGGCAGTGTTATTTCTCCCAGATGTGATTGCTAATCAATGTACAGTTGTTGTTCACTTCACCATTCAACTAAATAAAGTTCTACAGCAGAGGGAAACATGAAATTTTAAACTTCTTCTCAGCTTTTAGCCCAGCAACAGCATACACCTTAAGAGTCAAAATTCCACCCACAGCAATATTTTGAATTCATATCAAAATATTTCATATGCTGTTGAAATGAATTGGGCTGATAAAGACCAATTTTTGTCTTTCAGTTAATACTTTTCTGTTATATATTCTTAACTTAAAACTCCTGCAGTATAATGCCCTTTTTCACCCACAAAAAAGTAAGAGTGATTTTAGTGATTTTGGTTTTTGAACATGTTTTTCTACTTACTTGTACTGTCACTGCTGGGAAGTTATGCCTGGAACCTTAATTCATATAACTGATCATCTCCAAAACAAGCAGTCAAGAAGAGAGGAAACTGAAATCTTCACTGTTCTACCAGTTACACCTCTGTGAGATTTGCTTCTTTCAAATTTTTGTGTGGTATCTCTGACTTATACCTTAACTTAACTCTGACTTATACCTTCTCAGTGAGTCTATCTGGGTGAAATTGACAATGTAGTCTCATATGTATTGCATATCCTTGTGCATAGTGACTAAATACCTGGAAATAATTGTTATGTACATATCACATTGCATGTTTGTTTACAGTTGCCATGTAAGAAGAAGCTTTTTATTGCTTTTAGTCTATGTTCCTCCTATTTTTGGATTTTTTTATTCTGAATATAAGTAATTAAACTTCTTAAGTAGTAACTTTTATATTTTAAAGTATTTTTTCAGATTTGTTTTTTGTTTTTTCTTTTTTCAAATGTACTTTACAATGTTTTTAATGTTCCTAACCTCCCTTTGCTATTCTTCCAGATGTAAGATGCTTTTTTAGGTCAAAATCCCCTAATTCCACATGCAGGAATACCTGGGGACTTATGAAGCCGTCTGAACTGAACTTCTAGGCATTTAGGCATGTAGGACTAGTCTACTGCTGGCTGCATTCTCCTTTTCAAGCTCACTTTTTGTTTCATGTTTTGTTTCCTGAATCCTACAATTGTACTTCATTTGGATTTTCAGTCTGATTTTAGCAAAATCAGATGTATATTTAAACATTCCTTTTGTTGTTTGGAAATAAGAATCCTTTCATTCTATGTGGAAATTACATTGCTGTCCTGCAGAGAAGAGCAGTGTTAGTCTTGAGTCAGTCTGATGTGAGGCAGGGTTGCAGATTTCTGGACATTATTCACCATTTACAATTTTGTGAACATTTTTCACCTAGTTGATCTGTGTTTGATTTATGTGTTATTCAGTCTCTGACCAAATCAAAAACGCTTTGGTTATGCAGTTGCGTCATTGTCAGATAATATTAATAGAGAGGATTTTAGACTACCAACTGAATGGTTCTGTTAATATATTTATTATACCATACATTTATTTATTTTCTTTTTTTTTCTTTTTTCTTTTAATAGAACAGGTACTGCTCACCTGTGTGAGCTACAGAGGATCTTAGGTTGCTGTTAAAAAGGATATATTTTTTTCATTTATATTTATGCAGTGCTGGAATAAATTGCTGGATTGATAGTCATATAAATTTAAATAAATTGTCTATTAGTTGAAGGAAAATACAGGGAAGTTTATGTGTCCCTATTACCTCATAGTGGCTCTGCAGAGAGATACCTTAACACTGAGTCAGTGTAGATTCATCCTAATTGAATAAGGTACTTGAGGTGAGAGTATAACCTTCTTAGTCTCCATGCGTAGCTGAAGATGAGACACAGGCTGCTATGGCGAACAATTCAGATCTCAGTTGACCTTAATTGCTTTAATTGCCTAGAGAAAACCATCATGGTCTTTTCTATTTCTTTGTAGAGACTCAGTAGTGACTGTACACTTGGGTACACACTAAGTTTCTCAGCAGTAAGTTAGAGAAGTAACAACTCTTACTCCTACTGTAACCAGCCTTTCCAGGATTATAGGCTGCTCTGGCAGCTTTCAAATTATTTATTCTCCAGCTGTCCACATCCCTGTTTTCTGCTCTTTGTTTCACTTCTGCTTCATCCACTTAAGAGTCACAGAACTGTAATATGTTCCAGGTTGAGAGGGACCTCAAGAGGGCTCTAGTCCAATGCTGTGCTCTAATTAGCATAAACTATAAGATCAAGCAGGCTGTCCAGGACTTTAGCTCCTTCACTCTTGAAACTCGCCAAGGACCCAGACTATATGGGCAGCCTCTTCTGCTGCTTAGCTGCTCTCAGCATGAAAACGTTCTCCATATGTCAAATCAGAACCACCCCTGATTAATTTTGTGAACATTGTCTCTCTTAATTTATATTCTTTTTGTTTGTCATGCATCTTTTAAAAATCATGGCTCTGTTATTTGGTAATCTCTTCTAAGTAGCTGGAAGACTTTTGCTAGGCACACCCAAAATCTTCTCTTTTTCAATTTGAGCAAGCCCAGCTCCTCCAGCTTCTCACAGGGCAGAGATCTGTTCCCCAGCCAACTCAGCGACACACCACTGGACTCAGCCAGGTTCACTTATGTCTTTCTTGTATTGGAGTGGATGTGGTATTCACAACTGGGCATGGTAGTCCAGATGTGCTCTAACAGTTGCTGGGTAAAAGATAATAATATTATCTCTTTGTGTTCTTGAAAAATATTACAATTAAGAAACCAAGAAAAGCATGAAGCAAATCTGGAACATATTTAGTTTCTTTTATATCTGAAGTGAATACGTTCTCATCTGCGTCAAGAACTCTGTGGTAAGCCCTGTCACCCTTAACCTAAGAAATCTTTCCCTGAAAAAGTCAGCACGTTTTCTGCCTTTGTTTTTTTTTTTTTTTTGCTCTTATTCCACAAAGATTCATAATGCCTGGAAAAAAACCTTTTTAAACTTGCAGTGTGAAGAACAAAGAAAAGATTAATAAAATTTTAAAAAAAGCAAAGTAAACCAAAATGAAAAGAAAATCAGCAACTGACTCACCACGGAATGTTTTTGCTCAAAGTATCTTATCCAAAGCATAATATAATTCTGTAGCTTGAGGTAGATGAATAACAACAATACTTGGGGTTAAGCTAATTAGGATAAAGTTCATGTGTGGGTTTGCACATCCCAAGTGCTGGAAGAGATGCAACTGTATTCTTTCGTTGAATTTTCTTGTAGGCTTATAATTTGGAAAAGTCTTGTTAAGAGGGTTATAGCACTTTACAGTAGATAGGGAATTCACTGCCAGAGAGAGTGTGTTGGATTTTCTTAGATAAGAGCTCTGCCAAAGGGGCAGGAACCAGAGATCACAGACTGTGGAAAACACAGAGATCACAAGGATTGTTGGGTATCAAATAAGCCATTCTAGGGTTGTGTACTCTCAATAAACTACTGTCCAGACCCCTTTCATTCTTCTTACACATGCTTGCTGGCTTTGGGATAGCTTATGAACATCCCACTCTGCCTCCTGTATCTTCTGTACCTTAGTACAGAATTAGAGATACCTCCTGTATCTCTAATATTTCCTGTATAGAGAATTAGATTAGAGATACCTCCTGTATCTTCTGTACCTTATAAATATCCTTAGTTGAACTGAAACATAAAAGATTCTATCATCCTCATAAAGAACACAGGGCTGAGGACCCAGGTTTTTTTCTGCACGATAATACTGTGCACCTCTTCATGCTTGTATGAAACTGCTGAATCATAGCCTTAAGCTCTGATTGACCACCTGAGGTGAGCAATGAGTCAGCCCTGAGAGCACAGGTAGGTAATTCATGTGTGCTGCTGGAAGGGGTGGAGCTTCTGGCTGCACCTCTCCTAGACCCATTTAAGAGCTGACTACCAGTGGGGAAGGATCTCTTTTGGAAATTGCTCCTCTTGCAGTTTTCTCAGTGAGCCCAGGACAAGGGTAAGCTTTCCATCTATTCTTCTTTGGTGTGATAGCCTGTTTAGCCTAACTTCCTGTATATTTCTTAATTATAACATCTGTACGTTCACTGATTATATAACATTGAAGTCTTGTTTTAGATTTAAAAAAAAAAAAAAACCTTCCTTTATTAGATCTCACTACTTCTATCCTTTTTTTTATCATTTTCATCCTCCACTTTCCCCTTATTTCTAAGTTCTCCTGTATGGCTTTTGTTTTGATCTGTTTCTTTTCATATTGCTGGTGTTATGCTGCTGCACTGCTGCCCTCTCTATCACTCGTTCCCATAACTGATGGCTTTATCATTGAGTGCAGAAACCCTTGTAACCTTCTTCAAGCTTCATCTTTTAAAATTAGTATGCTTCAGTGGTTGTGCACTTGTATTAGTAGGTTATGCTAGGGAATATTTAACACAACAACAGAAATTGCTGCCCACAGATATTTTGGGGGCATGCACTACAGTTGTTACATTGTTGATAAGAGTATTCTAAAGAGTAAGACTTAAATACAGTATTAAGAGAATGACTTTAAGTAATAACCACCTCTTCCTACAGTACAACGTTATCATGAACCAAATATTAACAATAATGAATGAGACTTTAGAGATTGATAATGGTCAGTGGTTTAGTGAAAATACAAGCACACATATAATCATGACTGGTAGGTATGATGGTTTTATTCACTAAAGAGAATGGAGTTCAGCCCAGTTCTGGGCTCTCCAGTACTAGACAGTTGTGGACATGCTGGAGAAAGTCCAAAGAAGGTCATCAAAGACGAAGGGCTTGAAGCATGTCTCTTATGAGGTAAATCTGAGAGATTTGAGACTGTTTAGCCTGAAGAAGGCTCAGTGGGATCTTTTCAGATGTCTATAAATGCTTGAAGAGGGATGTGTAAAGAAGATGGAACCATACTCTTTCTCTTGGTACCCAACTACCAAGAAAAAAGGCAGTTGACTGAAGTTCTATCTGAACATCAGGATGTACTCAGGATGCACTTGTTTACTGTATGGATGGCTGAGCACTGGCACAGATTGCCCAGAGGGGCTGTGGAGTGTTGTCCATGGAGATCTTCAAAATGTGTTGAACACAGTCCTGGACAACCTACTCTATATGGTTCTGTTTGAATGGGGAGGGTGGGAGGGAGGAAGGTTAGATTAGATGACCTCCCTCTTCTGACCTTAATTAATCTGTGATTCTGTGATCCTTCATTATTGTCCTAACATTGAGAGATTTTTAAGAAAATTTTTGTTCTTTACTACTTTTCTGGTAAAGTTAGTGAGGAATATATCATATAGTTGGAGTCAACTA
This sequence comes from Centrocercus urophasianus, assembly GCF_019232065.1. Taxonomy (NCBI): domain Eukaryota; kingdom Metazoa; phylum Chordata; class Aves; order Galliformes; family Phasianidae; genus Centrocercus; species Centrocercus urophasianus. Next base: position 68,164,262 of record NW_024884142.1, on the reverse strand, counting down.
TTTAAACGTTGTGTAATCTGAAACTTCTGAAGAGGAAAATGAGGCAAGACCATCAGGATAAAAGTAATTGCTGTTTTCACCTTTGGAGCAAGTATGTGAATGTCACAGTAGCCACCCACTAATGCTGATGTGAAATTACAGCTACAAAATGGGATGTCTAATAGCCAGTGATTAAGGAAAGTAAAGACTTTTTTTTTGTTGTTGTATCATTCTATCACCAAGAAAAAAAAAAAAAAAGAATGCTTTCATGATGCCAGCACCTGGAGTGTCTATTTGCAGGAAATAGAAAACTGAGTTGCTTAAAATAAATTATCTAACTTCTAAAATGTTTTTCTATCTTGTTTTGATATTCAAACAGTGGAAGCTCTACATTTGGGAACGCTGATGGCAGCACATGGTTATTTTTTTCCAATCTCAGACCATGTTCTAACACTAAAGGATGATGGCACATTTTATCGATTCCAGGTAAGTGTTTTTGAGATGTTCTGGACTTGTGCAAAGGGAGGCACATGTTAAAGACCTCACACTAAGGTTTATAGTAAATTTTAACAATACTTTCTCTCTTACGTAACTCTCTTATGTAACCTAGTAAATGGTAGCAATTCCTCTTAAAGTTAAAAATGGTAGAGGGATTTAATTTAAAAAATGAAGACAATATCTTGTACTAAGATGATAATGACCTTTTAAGCCCCTAGATTCAGTAAATGTGATAATGAAAACTGTAGAAGAATTTTGGAAGTGTAGTAAAGGAAATGAAATTATCTTATAGACTATGATTCCTAAAATTGTATTAATTTAGAGGGGGAGGTTTTTTTCTTATTAAGCCTGTAGAAGAGATCTGATTAAAAATGAAGCGTAATGTAGATAGTCTTCCTTATGTGATGATTTCCATGTAGAATCAAAGAATCATAGAATCAAAATCCTTAGAGTTAGGAGGGACTGTCAGAGGTCATCTTGTGCAACTCCTGTGCAACGAACAGACATGCTGAAGTAAATCAGGAGCCTGATCCAGCCTCGCTTTGGAAGTCTCCAGGGACAAGGCATCAATTGCATCACAGGGGAACCTGTTCCAGTGCCTCACCACCCTCACTGTAAAAGTCTTTTTCCTTCTATCCAACCTAAGTCTACCCTCTTCGAGCTTGAAGTCATTTCCCCTTGTTCTATGACATCAGACCTTGCTAAAGAGTCTGTTCCCTTCTTTGCTGTAGCTCCCCTTTAGATACTGAAAGGCCACTATCGGGTTACCTCAGAGCCTCGGTTACTTCTGCCGACTGTAGAGCCCCAGCTCTCGCAGCTTGTCCTTGTAGGAGAGATGTTCCATTCCTTTAGTAATTTTTGTGGTCCTCGCTCCAACAAGTCAATGTCTCTCCTGTATTGAAAACTCCACATCTGAATGGAGTCCTCGAGGTGAGGCCTCACCAGTGCAGAGTAGAGCGGGAGGATCACCTCTGTTGACCTGCTGGCCATGCATCTTTTGATGCAGCTCAGGATACAGCTGGCTTTGTGAGCTGTGAGGGCACACTGCTGGATCACATCCAGCTTCCCGTCCACTAATACTCCCAGATCTTTTTTGGTAGGGCTGTGCTCAGTGCTTTCTTCCCCCAGCTTGTATTGGTAGAGAGGGGGGTTGCCTCGACCCAGGTGCAAGATCTTACTCTTGGATATGTTGAACCTCATGAGGTTCACCTGGGCCCCCTGCTCAAGCCCGTTTAGGCCCTTCTGGATGGCATCCCATCCTTCTGGTGTGTTGACTGCACCCTGGAGCTTGCTGTCATCAGCAAACTTGCTGAGGCTGCACTCAACTGCTCTGTCGGTGTCACTGAAGAAGATATTAAAGAGTATTGGTCTCAGCACTGATCCCTGTGGGACACCACGTTTTTAAATGAGAGGGATGACATATGGATGAAGGGGCTTACTGCTGAAGGAAAGGGGTTAATGTGGTTGTGAAGTAAGCAAAAAGTGGAAAGAAATCATGAAATAGATAAGGCTTCAGTTTCTGGCTCTTCCCCATAAGCAGTGATCAGGAGGACAAAGTATCTGAGAATTTCCTTTGCAAAGCATAGGACAAATAGGGGTGCTGAGCATTGAATTCTGTATTGCTACTAGTGTAGTAATGTTTCAAACATGAGAAAACATCACCTCTGCTAGCATGATATTTCTTTTGAAGGAAAGTGCAGGTGAATATTAGTTGCACTGTGGACAGCTGAGAGTATAAGAGTATAACTGAGCTATAAGTGTTCCCCATTCACTTCATTTTTAATGTTCCAAAGGATGACGCATTCACTCCTAACAGTAAAATTACTTCCAGTTTGTTTTAAACAAGCTACTGTTGTATAAAAGAAGCTAAAAGCAGTAGCAATTGTGCTTTATTTGCACAAATGCCCTTCTACAGGCAAAATTATGCTTTTTCAGTTATTACTCTTGCAACCAGGGTGGCTGTAAAATTGTAGTTTTATCTTCTCTTTTAAACAATGTGGCTTTAGAAATAATCATTCCTAATCATTCTTTTTACTTATTTTGTTTTAATTGGGTCAGTTCCTGCTATAGCATTTTAACTCAAAGGGGGTAGATCTAAATATTGTTTACCTTACATGGAGAGAGGTGAGCTTTTGTGTCAACAAAGCAAAGTGGAAGCTTAGGTTTAGTGATACTTTTTGAACTACTCTGAACGTAAGGCATATTGCCTTTGCATGTTATTTAAAGCTGGGGCCAAAGAATATCTACTACCTACCTTCCTGCACTCAGGCTAATATGTATGAGGGGTTTAGATAAGAAGAGCAAGGTGCACCTTGGAAAGATCTTCTAGGGACCAGGCATTACCCACTGAGTGCATTTCATCACTATCCACATAGCTGATAATATGGCTGACCTGGTGAGGAATGCTTGATTTAACCTTTCAGCTGCTATGCTTCTGTAATTGCTTCCTGGGGAAAGAATGTAGATTTTTTTTTTTTTATATTTTTTATTTTTTTTTACAAACTACATACTCAATATAGGGTCTTTCAACATTCATAATGAAAGTAGTGTTTTTTAATACTTCTTGTTTTTTAAACCAACTCCTAGAATATTCAGGCTTTTGATAATCACACGTTTTTTAAGAGATTGAATTTTCAGAGGTGAGGTTTAGGTTCTGTTGTTTTATGACTTTTAAGTTTGGAGGCATACATAGTTGAGAACAAATGTGGAAATGGGAACAAAACTTTTTGTTGTGAAAGCTTGATTCTGGTGAAGATAGTAGCAAAATTCATGGTTTTGGCAAGATGGTTTCATCTGTGATGTCTTCTACCACTGTAAGACTTTATTGATGAATACATTTAACTCTCCAACTTTGTTTTTCCTGTATCTGTAGTGGAAATTATATATAGCAGTCATTGTAGGGATCTTTTAATATCTGTTGCAAAACAGTGTTACTGCCAACATCACTGAGTCACCCTGCTCAGCTAACCACCTCAGGACTCAGTCATAATCTGGTGTCTGTTTGTTTAAGTTATGTTTGAATATCTCAGCTCTCTAGCTATTGTCCACTGTCTTGTTGGATCATCTGTGCCTTGAGAGAAGCATTTTATTGGAAGTCAAGTTTTGCAATAAAAAAGAAGTTATCTTATCCACACTTGACAGATTTTGTTTGGAAATTGCAAGTGCAAGAACTAATTCATTGTCTCTTCAGCTCATATGCAGCATATGCAGGTGCAGTTGAGATTTCAAAGAGGGAAAAATCATTTCAAAACCCTTTGTCTTCCTGACTCAGTGCCCTTTTTTCTCTTTTTTTAAATCTGCTCAGGCACACTTTTACTGTGATTCTTTGAGAAAAATCTTCTTTCTTTGAAGGTGATAAAACACTGAAACGGGCTGCCCGGAGAGGTTATGGAGTTTTCTCTGGAGATCTGCCTGGATGCTTTCCTTTGTAGCTGACTGTAGAGATTAGCAGGGAAGCTAGACAAGATGATCTCCAGAGGTCCATTCCAAGCCCTATGATTCTGTGATTTTTTTTTTTTTTTTTTTTTGTAATATGTGAAGTAAGGTTTATGGGTGATTTGAATATTCCTCCCATGTTCCAGTTACTGAATTAAAGAAAATGTCATGGAGTGGAGCAGCTTCAGAAACAATTCTTTTTACTACTATCAGCAATGGTAGCTGAAAGATGCTTAATGGTTTATTTCTGCAGTAATACAGTTTAATGCATAAAAATTAATCATGCTCTATAAAGGCTGACAGGCAACACTAATTTTTCACAAGTTGCTGTTTCATTATTTCAAATATTACTATTGATTAATTTAACAGTAAAGCCAAAACAGATCTATTTGTTTTATCACAGGATGTCTCACCATGCATAACAGCTACTTCTAACAAATTGTTTCAGGCACTATGTTATGAGATTTTGTTTCATGTGACTTTATTAAAAGGAGGATTATGGATTTCTGTGGTTCAAATTGGCTTATAAGTCTATACTTCAAGAGAAACAGAGTGCTTTTTTTTTTTTTTTGAGTGCAAAACCAGTGCTCTGCCAATGGTCACGAAGAACCTTATGACAGCCTGTTCTGTTCATAGTGCTTAACTGGTTCCACGGTAGCACATATTGTTCTTGGTAAGCCTCTTTTCTCTAGCTGCTTACTGGTTGCTTATTCAAATTGCAGATAAAGTTAAACAAAGTGCCTTATCAGTGCATACTGATAAAAACTGGCAGCGTTGTTTCTGCCTGCACTGATAAACAGTACTTGACTTTCTCCAAACTGTTCTACCACCCACATTCCTTCCGGCTATAAGTGGGATGTCATGGCAAAATGACAAATGTTCCCTCTTTAATACTTGTTCATGACGAACTGCTTCACATTTCCTGCTGAGGAAAAGTAAAATTCCATCAGGTTTTCTACATTTCACAAAGAAAGCTAGTTGATATTTTATAATTTTGCCTTTGAAAATGGTCATGTGGTATAAAATATTGTAACTGAACATCTGAAACCCTCCTGGGGAAGGTGTTTGCCTATGCAGATTTCTAGATCTTGAGACAAGGTACATTGGTTGTGTAATGTTTGTATTATAGGAATATGTGGTACTTAATGGATGTTGTAATAATACTACAATATTCTCTGAATATAATTTGTAAGAAATAGTTAAACCAATCTTTGTTAGCATTCCCCAGGTACAGATAAGTTCATTTATGTGGGCAAAGTCTCCTTGCATGGCTCTAGGGCTGTTTTAGTAGGTCAGAGAGAGCAGCCAGCTTTCCTCTTTGCACACACTTCCTCTTCTCATTCCTAACCTCATTCCTTGAGACCGGAGATCTTTCTATTGATACTTTCTTACTTCCTAATCTTTCTTTCTTGAATAAGGTAAAAGCATTGTCACATAGTCTTCATAGATCCACTCTCCAGCAAATTCTTCTATGGAGTTATTAGATATCTGGATTGTGAAACTACGTAAAGACTTCTGGAACAGAAGAGAAAAATGGGAACTCTTCCCTTATGTTATAGAAGTGGAGGAAAGCAGCCATGTGTTATGTGCATGAACTGAAAAACATAAGATGTAAGGGACAAAGTAATACTCTAGACGTCTGTTGTGTTTTCTTGATGTTTGGTTGCTTGTTTTTTTTTTTTGTTTTTTTTTTTTCCCTAGAAAAATTAGGGTTTTAAATCACCATAGAACCATAGAATGGTGTGGGTTGGAAGAAACATTAAAAATATCTAGTTTCAAATCCCCTGCCACAGGCAAACTTGCCATCCACTAGATCTGTCTGCCCAGGATCCTTGTCCAACCTTGCCTTGAATACTTCCAGGAATGGACCATGCACAGCTTCTCTGGGTAACCTGTTCTACTACCTCACCACCCTCTGAGTACAAAAAACAATTCCAACTGACATCCAAATCTAAATCTCCCCTCTTTTAGCTTGGAGCCATTCCCTCTTGTCTTGTTGCTGTCAGACTGTGGGTCTCTGTCTTGAGACCCTCAGTCTCCATCTTTGTGCTGGCAGGAGCCTGTGTGGCACTGAGGCTGAGGACTATAGCTGGAGAGCAGAGATAGCAAGGATCTACCTGGTGCATCACACAGCCAGCCTGAATATGGCTCATTGACACCCATTCCCATGAAAGCAGAATGTATTCTAATTACTGAATTGCACTATTGTGGAAGTCTTGTGATAAGGTATCTCTTTGGATCTTTTCTCAGCTAGCTTTTCTTCTATTATAACCACTTTTCAAGAAGCATTCCACTTTATCCATTGTGCATGACAGATGGCAAGGTAGATTAAGACCAGAACTTCATGATTGATAATACCAAACAGTTAAGCAAGAAAACGTTGCATACATCTTTGGGAAAATGTCAGTCATTTCATCTATGCACAAGTTTATTGTTGGTTTTTTTTTTTTTTTTTTCTTTCACAGAAACAAAGAATTATGAAAGTTCTTTAATAGAATCTGACTTTATATCAAGTTCCATTACCAGTGTTTATGCTATTTTAAGTGTGGGTTTTGGATTTTCTTTCTAAGTTTTAATCTTGCCCTCTATTGTCTTTTTTTTATTTTTTTATGCCAGGCCTTAGGAGAATTTCTCTTGTCTTTACCTCCACCAGTGCCATTTCCTGCATTGAAAGTGAATAATAGTTATCTAGTCTTTGTTTTGTGCTTTGTTTTCTATGAATAAACCGACAGCTTACCCATGTGATAATATGATTTAAGCATTCTGTTAGGTATTTTATCAGGCCTCAATCTGATCTCATATAGTATTTTTTCTTCCTGTTGTTTTTGTTTGTTTTTTTTTCTCCTTGTACTTTATCCTGTAGTCTTGTCTTCATATCAAAATTAATTTAGGGCATATTCATGTGGCTGGTTGTGAGGAGACTTGAACTTTGTTCCCACTAGGAGCCTGCTGGCTTGAGGCTAGCCCTGGCCACCTTGCAGTACATTGCTGTTGAGCTGTGCTTCTCAGCAGGTCCCAGTGAATGTATTCAAGCACTATGCAGACAAGGTCACAGCTTGCAGCTGGGAGGCTTCTTGTGCCTGCCTAGTTGAGAGCTGCAACAAGGAGATCTCATACCTGCTTTTTATTCCCTCGCGGAAAGGTTCTTGTCTTTCACAGTCACTTTCCTTTTGGAGGCTCAAACAAGGAATGCGTTTCTGTGCTTATATGTACTGTTATGTGAACCCCTTTGCCATGTTGCAGTATTTTCTTTGTGGTGAATTTTCTCTTTTGGCTTACCTTACAACACATTATAAAATCTTTTATAGGGATTTATTATGTACTTTGCTAATTAAAGTGTATGTTTTATCTTCTTCTTTTTATCTCCAAAGGGATGATGGCACGGGAATTCTTAGACTCCTCCTTACAAGCATACATATTCTTATTTGTTTTCTGAATGATTTCTTTTTGAGTTTAGCTAGTTGGAGATTGCTGGTGTGATTTTACTGGTTTGTCTCTGTGCTGTCTCTCTAAAGGTAACTGAACACTTAGTAAGGTCTCTTTCCATAACTGTGATCTCCCTTCCTCCTCTTCATCCCTCAGTTAAGTTTCCCAAGGGACCTTGCATGCCTAAGATAACCTCTGCAAAGAGACTTTCTTTGACATTGGCTCATAATGTAATGGGTTTGGGTTAAATTCAGAAGACAATTTATTTTTCAAATATCATCAGTGGGGGGGGGGCTCGAGAGGGGCGGGGTTGTTCATCTAATTTCTAAATAGAAATCCAAAGTTTTTATGGGAATTTTGCAACTATTTTCACAATCATAAGAATCTTTGACTTTCTACTAATGAAAAGGTTCTTTTGCTGTATCTTTTTCTAGCCCTCCTCCAGCATAGCTTGCTTTTGTTTCACAAACAATATCTGAACTCTAGCCAGTTTCAGCTCAGAACCTGTTTGAGTGGGTGAGGTTTCTACATACTTGATATTTCCCCTTGTTGGATTCTTCCTTGATAAGTTTAGTTGGACAAATGAAAGCAGATTTTGTTGAGCTTTTCTTCTTAGGTGCCTCCTAAAATGCAATTTATGTCAAAGGAAGGAGTGCTCTCTCTCCCCAGGTCTGAAAACTTAAATAAAAGTAACTTTATGCTTTATGTGATTTATATGGTTAGATTATTTTTATACCTTCTTGCTTCTCAAGTGTTTTCTGACTGCTACTATTTATTGCTGAGGAGTTTACTTTCTATTTCCATCTGTGCTTATAGTGCTCACTTCTAGTGGCACAATGAGGGAATAGTTTATAGGAAGAAATACTTATTGCTTCTCCATTAGAGAGAAAGAAAAACTGGCAAGAAACTTGTCTCAACTTTCGAAGTTAGTTTGTGATTTTATTTTTTCATCCTTTAGCTCATTGTTATTACTTAGTAAAAAGCAAGTCTTAAATTGCAGTTATTAAAGTTGATAGGCCATTTTTACAATGGAGAGATTTTTCACAATGTATGTTTAACCTGATAGTAGGTGTAAATGTGTCACCCTTCAGTCTTGTTGATTTCTGGATAAACATTAAAACAATTTCAAGATAAGTGGGCAGCAAGAGGTTTCCATTTGTGTAGCTGAGGGATCTTTGTGGAGAAAACAACAGGAAAGAGAGAGTGAAGCAGAAAGTGAGCCCAAGGAGGTATCAGTAGTTTGAAATACATCTGCTCTTACTAGTCCACATGTATTAACCTAACTAAATATAACTTCACAAATCATATATAATTCTTGTGGGCAGATATATATAAAATAATGCATTAAGTATAAATATCACAACCATTTAAATTTTCACTAGAAAGTTAGGTTTTTAAAATTAAGTTCTTGATGTGAAAAATCCTTGTATTGTTTTATATTCTTCATTTGATAGACAAGAAATGTTTTAGCAATGCAATTTGCAGTTTTCATTATCAGTGTTAAACTAGTTATTGGCTTTCCATTAAGAAATCATATTTTAAATGGTGTTACATAATTAGAAAAAAAAGTAGGCTTCCGTAAATGAAAACAAATTTGATAACTCTGAAGACCAGATATGCTAACTAACATTTTTTAACAAATAGCTTCTAGAAAACAGTACTGAATATTAACATACAACAAAGAAAACTCTCCACAATGAAGAACGCAGTGTGTCCAAAAGTATGTTCCATCTTTTCTGCTTCTAAAACCAATTCTTAGGTCATGTGATGAGTATGTTGCTAGGGAAGATGAAAAAATACCTCACTACATAACCTTGTTTTTTGTTCCCTTAACTTTAAAAATAAAAAGAACACATTGTTCTTCTTTTCAATGCCATTCTGACACTAGTGCAAAAAATGAGCATACAAAAGTAATTTTCTATTTTGATGCCTATTTCAAAATCATCACGTTAATATTATAGTAGATCTGCCAAAAATGTAAATCAATTTTGAGAAATTGTATCAATCCAAGAACTGTATAATGCTTGCATTGTCTAACTTGAATTCCCTACTTTTTTGTTTTGTCTATAGACGCCCTATTTTTGGCCTTCAAATTGTTGGGAGCCGGAAAACACAGACTATGGTCAGTGTGGAAATCTTTCCTCTTTATTTTGGGAATTATGTATTATATAAATGATCATATCATTGCAGTCTATCTTGTTTAATCATTCCACTGTTAAAAGCGTAATTAATGTCATGTAATTCCTGTGCGATACTTGCTGATATTGAAACAAATATGTTGTTACCCTTTTCAAAGTTTATTAAAGCAGAAGTCAGATTTGGTGTTAATTTGATGGGGGGAAAAAAATAATCCCCAAAGGGCATCCAATCTATTTTACTGTTTACATTTTCTATTTGTGTCAGGAAGTGTAATCACTTGCAATGATAAAGTCTTAGTGCAGCAGTACACATTTTATTGATAGTTCTGCAATAGTTATTCTCAGATTTGGACCCAAAAATGTAATGAGTTTAGGTCTCTTATTTTTGACATGTGACATGTAAAATTATTTGCTATAGTTCTAATATGAAGTGCATTAGAAAATACCTTGTTTGCTTCCCTATTTTTTGGTTTCCTATTCATAACTTGCATGCAACAGTTACTGATGTGCACTTAGACTTGCAAAAAATCCTTAGGCTAAGCTTTTCAAAAACTGATAACCAGGTTGAAATATCTCTGTACAGCAAACAATAACCTAATTTTTTCATTAAAAAAATTATCTATGTAGTTTCCATTCCAGTGCAGGCTGTAAGCACTCACTTCATCTGACGGCAGAGTCACTTATTTAGGGTACTAAGCACATACATGATGGCTTACCTTTAAAAAAACAAACAAACAAACAAAAAACCTAAAATCTTTTGGGAATTTAGGTAGGTTTTCACTTGTAAGGTAAATTCTGTCTCAGTGCTTGGGAGCTGAAAACTGTAGGGTCGTTGTAAGGATATGTCCTGTTTTCAGCTGGGACAGAGCTGATTTTCTTCATTTTGTCTGGTATGATATTGAGTTTTGATTTTTGTCCTGGTTTATCAGTATTCCATGTTAGGAGAAAAATAATGTTTAAACACACCAATGTTTTAGTTGTTGCTTAGCAGTGCTGTACAGAGCCAAAAGCATTTCAGTTTCTCAGCTTTTTTTGTTGTCCTGTCAGCAAAAAGACTGGAGGGCACAAATCACTGCACAGAAACAGGTCAGCTAACCTAAACTGACTGAAGAGACAATCCTCTGTGTATTGAAAGGGGCAGGAAAACCCATTTCATAAATACATGGCTGAGAGGCTGGTGCAATTGCAAACACTTTCATTTTATTTTATTTTATTTTATTTTTTTTACTGTGGGGTGGTTTACTCAGCCTGATGTCTGTTGATGGATCTCACCTGTCTCAAAGCAGGAAACAGATCCTAGCCCTAGAACTGCCAGGGTTTGTTGAGAGGGCTTTAAACGAGTTATGAAGGGGGAAGGGGATAAAACCAGGCCTCCTAGAGAGGAGTCTAGGGGAATAATGACAGGACTAGAGATGAGGCAAGCTGCTCAGCTGAAGTGCATCTGCACCAATGCAAACAGGAGGAGCTGGAAGCCATATTGCAGCACACAAACTATGACTTAGTTGCCATTATGGAAACTCCTGAAGTGCTGCAGTGGAGGGCAACAAGCTCTTCAGAAGGGACAGGTAAAGAAAGAGGGGTGGTGATATGGCTCTCCATGCTAAAGAGTGTTTTGATGTTGAGCTTAGGGCTAGAATGATATGGTTGAATCACCATGTGGAAGGATCACGGTGAGGACCAACAGGGTGGGCATCTTGATGGAGGTCTGTTATAGACCACCTAACCAGGATGAAGAGTCTTATGGGGCATTCTACAAACAGCTGGCAGAAGTTGTGTGATTGACAGCCCTTGTTCTCATAAGAACTTCAACTTCCTAGCTATATTCTGGAAATACAGTACAGCACAGAACAAGCTGAAGTTAACTTCCTGATGCAGCTGATAAGAGAACCTACCAGTGGACATGCCCTGTCAGACCTGCTGTTCACAAACAGAAGTGGACTAGTTGGAGATGGAGAGGCCAGGATCTGTCTTGGACAGAGTGACCATGAGGTGGTAGATTTTTCAATTCTTGGTAAAGTCAGGACTGGGGGCAGCAAGACTGCTACCTTGGACTACGACACTGGAACATGTTGCCCAAGGAGATTGTGGATGTCTCATCCCTGGAGGCATTCAAAACCAGGCTGGATGTGGCTCTGGGCAGCCTGGTCTAGTGGTTTGCAACCCTGCACATAGCAGGGGGGTTGAAGCTAGATGATCATCATCGTCCTTTTCAACCCAGGTCATTGTATGATTCTATGACTTCCACAGGGTGGACTTTGAACTGTTCAGGACACTGGTAGGGAGAGTTCCTTGGGATTCAGTCCTGAAGGATAAAGGGAAGGAAGGCGGGTAGCTCTCAAGAAGGAGAGCTAAAGGAGGTCCTAAAGGTGCAGGAGCAGGCTGTCCCCCTGAGCTGCAAGATGAGCTAGCAGGGAAGAAGACCAGCATGGATGAACTGGGAGCTTTTCCTGAGGTTCCAGGAGAAAAAGAGAATCTACCTCCTGTGGAAGAAGGGATGGACAATTTGGGGAGAGTATGAAGAACTTGTTAGGATGTGCAGGGAGAAAACTAGAAAGGCAAAAGCCCAGCTTGACCAGCTTTACCCCAACTTGGCTGCTGGGGGAAGAGAGGAAAAAAAACTTTTTTACGATGTATTAGCAGTAAGAGGAGGACTTAGGAGAGCCTTCATCTTTTACTGAATACTGCAGAGATTGTGACCACTGAGGATAAAGAAGGTGTTGAGAACCTCAGCCTTTCATTACATCTGTCCTTAAAATTCATACCAGTTATCACTGGGGTACTCTACCCTCTGGCCTGGAAATCTTGGGTGAGGAGCAGAACAAACTTTCCACTATTCATAGTTTTTATTTCAAACTACTGGTTCTGCTTGCTAGATTGAACCTCAAGATGATGGATGGTTCCCATGGACGCTTCTTGCTTTTCCAGAGCTCACAAAATTTGATTTAAAATGTGCTGCTACATAAAACAATTTCAAACTGAGATTCTCAGCAGAGATGAGTACCTTCAAGGGAGAGTTTGAAAAATGTACCAGTTTCCTCATCCTATAGAATGAGAAAAATATTAGTCTTATAAAATGCTGATATTTGAAGATTTCCTGCAAGTAGTTATCAAAGGCTATGAAGGAAGTATAGTTCATACTGCACCTGAGTGATTAGCCACTGCATATGAGGGAGTTAATCACTGAAGGAGGAATACTTGATTTACTAGTTATTAAAATGTTTTTTCTTTCCTTGAAAGTTATTTGTTTTCCTCACAGGAGCCCTTCAATGTAGTCTCCTAATGTTAAATACCAGAAAGTAATTTGCTGTAGTTCTAAGAGACATTTGAGTTCTTCAGCTGTAGTGTGTATGACATTACTGGGGGAATTTTAATAAGCATATACTTAACACACCTGAACTCATGGTTAGTCTGAGGAGATTTCCTTTTATGTCCTTTAATGAAAATTGTAAGAAACTAACTTTCTAGATGTAGCTTATTACTGGACTGATTGCCCAGTCCAATAATCCAATATATCAAATAGTCCAATATATTGAACAGAATTACGTGTACAAGTTTGTGAACAGAATTCTGATATAAACTGTGTAGTCTTTTCCATGTCAGAAATACAGAATTTAACTTGAGATCAGATTCTAACCCTCATTGAGCAGTAAGACTACTGGCTTGAGAGCCCTTGAGATTCAGTGTAAGACCAGTATAATAATTTCAAGTTGGTGAATTTAAGTTCTGTTGCAGTGGGGTGAAGGAAGGAAAAGCCCCAACCCTGCCATCTCATTGCTCCCTTCAAATCATGAGACAAAGATGAAAGCCTGTAAGAAATCTGCCCAGTGCTTGCACTGGATCTACCTGTGGAATCTGTGTGTTGCCAGAAATGACTAAGGCTAGAGCATTAACAGGAAAGTAGTCTTTTAAGGCTACTTTTCAATAACATTTTTATTGGGTTTGCATCTTCCCAAACTCAGAAGTTAGCCTTTGTTTTGTAGCCTGAGGTTTTTTGTTTTTCCCTAATGGCTTTCTGTAAATAGAAAAGACAGGGGGAGAACAGAATACAGCTGTTTGCAGAAAGGATCACATCTCTGTTGTAAACGAATGGTCATTAGAAGAATAAAGAAAACTCAAATAAATAATATTCTAAAACCCAAAGAAGGATAGAAATGATTTGATGACATTAAATTTCATCAAAAACACACTCCAACAAGGTTCTGCAGATTTTTCACAGTAATTGTTACCTACTAGAAAATAAAATAGATTTTTTTTCTATTGCAGGTACATAAATGCATTTAGTACTTGTCACATATTACAGTGCTGTGCATTGATTCTGTTTTCATGGATATATCCTGAACAAATTTGAATTTCTGCCTCCTAAAACAAATTAATGGCAGGAATTAGGTGTTTTTGAAGCGAGAAAACAAAACAAAAAATCTGCTTTCTGTGTAATCTTCCTATATCAAAGAAAAAAAAAAAAATCACTTTCAATGGGACTGATCTAATTTTGCAAGTCTATTAAAGCACACTACAGCTTTATTTTAATTTAAAAACTATGCCCCGCCCTTGATGTTTACTCACCTATAACTGGACTGCTGTCCAGAATGTAAAATACAGCCAGAAAATATTTAATCTTTAATTAGAAATGAAATGAGTTAGAGCACATGATAGTTTATTACTGAAACTAACTAAGAAATAAATATCCTTACTGCTTTATGAAGCGTGTTATCATCTGAGATAATATTGGTTGCCCTATATTAGCTTGTAAAAGAAAAGGCATTCATTAAGAATATATATGGAGAAAATGTGAGGAAAAAACAGTGTTCCAAAATTTCAAGAAACTTCAAGCTAGTTCTACTCATACACAGTAGTGCATTGCTGTGTCTCAGTGACTAAAACAGGGCTTGGATTAATATAACAGATACAAAAGTGGAAGTGTGCAGCCTTGGTTTTGATTTTAACTATTAAAGTAGTGACCGTAATTCTGAGACCACGGTTTAGAAAACATTAATATTCACAAATTGCAGAAAATCTCCTCTTGAAAAGCATGCTGTAAGATATCTCAGGATAGATAAATTGTAAATATTTTTTTTTTAAATTTGAATTATTTTATTCCATCTGTCGAAGACACCCATTTTAATGCCATATGTCTTGGAGTCCACCCATGCAGGGCATGTTGTTCTGTGCAGAATCTCATTGGTTTCAGTGGGATCTTATTGGTGAAAATAATTATGTGCATCTCACATTTTTAGCATTTGTGTTTCTGTTTGCTTGTTTTTAAAAAGTGATGGTGTAGGTTAAGTCACTTTGCATTTCCTGTGGGCTGTCATATTCTTGAATTTGTTTGGTTTTATGACAAATAGAATTGGATTTCAGGTTAAAAAAACTGTCTCTGAAAATGAATGGCTGAATGTGCTATCTGCCTACACTCATCTTCATTTTTCTTACAATTTTTTTTTTTGCTAACAGATTATTTTTTTCTGGCATATTAAAAACAGCTCACGCCATTAGGATAAAATTAAAGATGGAAACTTGAGTATGTTTCATGTCTGAACTGGTGAAGATTGGTTATGCACGAAATTATTATTCTTTACACATTTGGCCTTATGGAATTAGTCTGATTCTCTTGGAGGTGTAGTGACTCACAGCTGTTGCATGTTTGAGGGATTCAGTTTGCTGAATGAGATACTTAAGAAATAGAAGGGTCTAGGGGAAAAATCTACTCACACGCCAAGCAAACTGATTTTTATATTTGAGAATCTCAAGCAAAGTCTAAGCAAACTGAGGGAAATATTTGTAGCAATCATGTAAGGATTTCAGACATATACGGTATAAAGGGCAATTAGTAACTCTTAATCATTTTCTCTCTAGTGTACTTTTGCTGAAGTTTAGTCTCAAAGGTATCTGAGACATAAAGTAGTTCACTTACACTTTATATTAAAAAAAGATGTTCAAAGAGAGTCAGAGGAAAATTTTATAAGTGCCACAGTCACTTATGATGTAAAAGAAGTTTGAACTAATGCTAGAAGACAATAATCAATTGTATCTACATAGTTGCAGGAGGATCTGTTTCAGCCTTGTCATTGTGTGTGCATTTTCCCCAGGTGGGTTAGAAATGGAGGAGTTTTGCAGTTTTGATAGGTTATGGAGAAGAGGGTGAATGACTGATACTGCAGCATGAGTTTAGGAGCATACGACCGTCTGTTTTATAAGTTGCATTAAATAAGACTATTTTCTATATATTCAAAGTGATTTCTGTTGTGAAGAATAACAAATCTTGAAAATGTACTTATGGTTAGTAGCCTTCCAGGTAAAGACATTCTATAAATGCAGCCTTCTAGGAAATGAGAACTTACACAATAAAATGCCTTAATTAATTACTGTCTTTAAAATAGACATGCTGTCTATCTAGATAAAAACAAGTGCTGCCTGTAAACTTCTGTGGCAATTCCATAAATATTCATGATGGTCCTACCAGCTGAGTTACAGTAAAATACAGAAATCATCTCCTTTTGTTATGTGAAAGCTTTTGTCTCATAGATATTGTTCTCCAGCATTTCTGTAAAATCAAGATTCTGTCCTGTTTAAATTTTCTTGATAATTCATTTAACAAGTCAGACCATACAAAGCTTCCTTCCTAAAAGAAACTTTCTTACCAGGTAAGAGAAAACTGAAAAAGACCTCTGTTCAGCATCTGCTGCTCCTTTCTGAACATGAGCCATGGCAACTGGCTCATCTGCCTGTCCTCTACCAAGCTTGCAGCCACACATACACAAGTACATAGCATTCAAAAAATAATTGCTACTATGCATAATTTTTTTCACATCTTGAAATTTTTCACATAATTTTCTCTCTAGCGTTTGTTGCCTACTTACTTTTCATATAACCAGCTTCAAATCTCTATCTGAAATATTGATTTTTCTTAGGAATTTTTTTCTTATACATGTTTCTGCATTGTTTTGCATGGAATAACTGACAAGAAGGAGGACTGTGCAGAAGAGGCATTATGTCCTTTCTTTGCCCATATGCTCAGGAGGGATTCCCTTGGCAACAGCTTAGCAGTAAGCAATGTCGATTTGAGAAATATTAAGCCGTATTGCTTGCCTGAACTCTGCTGGAAAACTGCATGTGCTCAGCATCTCTGGAAATGAATCCATAAATATGAGTCAGTAGCTTGGGGCAAACTGGTAGCAAAGTAGCATTTTTCTTATATATAAATTGTCAGATATGAATAAAAATATCTTTGTTAAAATGTATTCCATAAGAATGGGGAAAAAATTATCAATATAGTGTAAATAGCTTGTGCATAGCTCTACAATTCTATAATCCTGAATCTTGATGCCCAATACCCATTTTTTCAACAGCTCATGTCAGCAAGAGTATGTCAGCAGTGACTCCTGTAAACAATCCTCTTGGGTCTTTAATAGAAGTCTTTATTGTAAGGATCTGCCTCAGGATATCTCAAAATTTCCTGGATTTTCAGGTGAAGTGAGAAGCAGTGCCTTCCACCCATCTCAAGTAATTTACCAAATTGTTGTACTACTTGGTTGTCACTCCTTATGTAAGTGGCTTTTCATTGAGAAACTAGATACACAGAATGTGTTGACTAGGATCTTGGTAATGGGGCTAGGTGAGAAATAAAATCTAACGAGCAGCATTGTCCCTCAAGAAAATATGGCTGGGTCTAGTATTTGCTATGCATAAAATGTAATCTGAGTAGAACCTCATGAAATGTGCTTTCAGGAGAGCTGCACTAGCAGAAAGATGGTCTAAGTAATCTACTTTTCCACTCCAGATTTTTTCCATTATATTATACTTCACAGCTACAAATTTCACTCATTAGGAACTATTTCTGTCATGTAAGTGATGAAAAGAATGTTTCCCTTAATAAGCATGTCCTGAATTTTGTTGTAAACTTTGCAATTCGGACACTGACAGCCCCCACCACAGTTAGGGCTCTTTAAGCAGGAGGTGTTTCCCGAAAATGCTCTCCAATTCCCTCACCTCTTCAGAGTTTTTCACTTACCTGTTTGGTTTTTTTTTTTTTTTTGATGAATATGTGGTTTATCTCTGTAATATGTGTAACATGTAAAGTGTGTTTGGCCAAGGCATTTGTATTCATATCAAAATAGGCAGCATTACTTTAACAGTGCTACTTTAAAAGCATTGATAATCTGCATCTAGGTCCTAAAAATAGAGATTCTGATATTTATAAACATAATTTTCAGAATTGCTTTCAAATCACCATGCTTACGACATTAAATATGTTTTTCTTTTTTTTTTCTTTTTTTTTCTTTTTTTAATGTTTCATTATTAATATCAAAGTTAGAGCTTTCAGGCTGTGACTACAAATGTCTTTTTTAGCCTTAACACTGTCAGCACTCTGACAGTGGGCACTAAGTAATTGCCATCCTTGCAGCTGGGTTTTGCATAGCAAATTCATGGGAATTTAGGTGACTTGGATGGCCTTTCTTCTGTACCATTTTTTTGTCACCTTGCACAATTTTACCTGGCAACATAATCTGGAGAATTTTGTGTATAAAAAGATAGATTTGCTTTTTCTTGAACTCTACCTAGTTCTTGAACTCCCTGGTATTTTGAAATTGGGTTTCTTTCTTGTCCTTGATTTATTTAAGAAATTTGTAATTAATTGGCTCTACTTCTCTAAATTTATTATCATACAACATTCCTTAAATTTTATGGAAATGTTGTGATCACAGAGTAAAAGCTGGTGAGTGGTAGGACTGTTACAGAAATTTTGTTTTGGACCATTTGCAGATTTAGCACACAGAAACTGTCATAGTCTTACTTAATGTCACTAGCATTTACTGAAGGGTGCAGTACGTTTACTGATAAATGAGGCTGACCCATTTGTCCACCTAAAAAAGATAATTTTCTTTTTTTCCTATGACTAAGAGAAACTCAACAGCAGTCACAAATACCAAAAATTAATTTTTTAGAGCAGATCTTAAAATGGCATAAATAGCCCTAGAAATACTGATGTTAAAAAACAGTTGTTTTCATTATCTCTGTTCCGTAGTTATGCTCAGTGCTTATTGTCCTGTAATTCTCCATCTGACGCAGATACTCACATATGGAGAACTTCTGTTTGCCCACAGGGCACTTTGAAACCCTTGGAGCTTACATTACTTTCTGTTTTCTTTGCACTTTAAATACTGACTAGGCATGACTAGGCGCTGACTCTGAAATGAGAGTTTTGATTCAGAGAGGCTATAAATTTAATCTGGCTTCAGTGAATAAAATGAAGTTCACAGAATGTTACACCCACCATCTAAGGGTGAATCAAGCTGTAACACTGCTGGCGCTGGGACAGTTACGTAAGGGGTTTTAAGTTTGTGTATGTGGTGGTGGATGTGTAGGTGGCATTATCTGTGGTCTTCAGAAGTGTGGATATCTTCCATAGGATTCAGCTGAAGCTTTTTTTCTCTGCTCTGTATAGATTGAGACCCCTTTTAGAAACAACGTTAAATTCCCAGCTTTAACTTTCAGTTGGAAGCTCTGTGTTTTGAGGTTTTTGTTAGTTTTGTTTCTGTCAGTATGTTTGTTTAATACAGTGAATAGGCAGTCCAGCTTATTGCTTCTAGAATAAAAGTTGCAATTATCACTGTGATATGTAGAAGTTTGTGTGAATTTTCAAGTACAGTTGAACAGTTGAGCAGGAAACAGGTAATTAACCTGAAAATTTGCTATTTTGTATGTAACAATTTAAAAAATTTGGAGGGGAGAAAAGTCTATACGCCCTCTCCAATTTCTGGTTTTCACTTTCAACTCTCTAATTGTCTGGGTTTTGTGAACGTCTGAACAGAGTTTTCAAGAGCAAGTAGTCTTGCTTCACAGATAACACTGTTTTTCTTAATTCCAGTTTGTGGTTCAAATACCCATTTATATAATGTAGGTCACTCCAAAAGCAATGCTTCCTGTTTATTTCCATGGAAACTACAACAGGTACAAAGAACACAAGAACACTACTGGGTAAAGCAAAATGCCAGCTATAAAACATTATTTTTGTATATAATTACCACCGTTAGCTATACATTTTCTCCATCAGTGAGCAGCAGCCTGCGTGCTGTGCTTGTAAAAATCTGTGTAGACCTCCAGAATGCAGCTTGTCTTTCACAGCGCTGTTGCTGCTGCTGAAACATACCACCCACTGCCTCACTGTGCTCACACTTACTGTTTGGTATCCAGAAACGTTCAGTAAGAATCAATGAATGTCAGTAGGTGCCATTTTTTTTCTCAAATGGTGGAATTCAATCCCATACCTTTGCTTCATATACACTTCCATGTGAGATGCCACTTGTCAGAGTGCCCCTCTGCTGCCATCTGTCACATGGCAACAAAATGTAATTAAATATTGGCGGGTTGGCTCTACTTCTACAGCCATACCACCAACATCTGCATCTGATGTTCTGGGTCAACAAAATAAAATAGGAGGCACTGCTTTGGAGCAGCCCTTTGGGATCTTTGGCCATCTTCCAGTATGAAATGTTACATATTCACACTGCATTTTAAATTGCTGGAAAATCTGTTTTCTTATGCTAATCAGTAACTTGTAAAGCATATAGCATTTAATACATAGATCACTTTAGTGGAGGCAATTCTGTTGATTGCAAAATCCATCAGAGTACACTGGCACGAAAAAAAGATTGTATGTGGCAGTCCATATTTAGTAAATTGAGGTTATTAATCAGACCCTGTTCCCAGTGTATCATTCATCCATATGTTAAGAATTTTTCAACACCCTG
Organism: Centrocercus urophasianus; assembly: GCF_019232065.1. Lineage (NCBI taxonomy): Eukaryota > Metazoa > Chordata > Aves > Galliformes > Phasianidae > Centrocercus > Centrocercus urophasianus. The sequence goes on along the minus strand of NW_024884142.1, from coordinate 68,144,038 downwards.
TGAGGGAACAGCAAGCACAGGCAGCTCTGCAGGAGAAGATATATGAGGTTTAAGGGTGGCAACAGTACAGCAGAGGCTAATCTCTCACCAATAAAGTATTGAGTGACTGTGAAAGTCCTGGCTTAAGCTAGGAAGTCAGGACAGCATTGGTAGTATATAGGCCTGTTTACAGGCATACCTTGTACAAATCAAGCAGGGGCAATGGAATGTAGCTGTGCTTGAACACAGCTATGGGTCGGTAGAGGTCCTGGAATGGGTTGCTTAGAGCACTTACAGCTCCATGGTGAACTGAGGGTTGAGAGCAGGGTCCTCGGGGGTCACTTTCAGTAAATGTCTTTTTTTATTTATTGCATATGCTACAAATTAATGGACCTACCCCCTGTCCAGGTTTAGAGTAGTGCAGGCTCAAAAACAGATTCTGCTTCAGAATAAACTGAAAGAACAGTTGCAGCCCTATATTTTTGGTTTTTTTGGACAGTCAATTAATAGTACTCATTTTCAAAAAATTTTGGCTGAATTCAGATACAATCCCCCTTCTTTGAAGTCTTTCAAACTTTCTTTATTATCTCAGCGTACTTGCTTTTATTTAAGCATAAGGATTCCTGGCTGGGAAATGCCTGCAGTTCTAATGTGGAGCAGTAGGATCACAAGAAGATATGTAAGAACAAAAAGAATATTTTGACAACTTGCTTCCTTCAGGCATAAAAGCAATCTGCAGAATTTTACAGATTCTGTCAAACTGCCAATACACTACAGTTACTAAGGACCATCTGATAATGATGCAGTCTGGTAAGTCAACCTAAGATGCAGTTCCAAAAATCTCCCATTAGCAGATCATAAATGAACACTGATGAGCTGGAAATGTCTTCTCTATTATTGTAATTTCCATTCTACAAATGCAGATGTTTGTGTTTTGGGGAAAAGAATGGGAAACACAACACTGGGTATGTTGTAATTAACTGCATCATCTTTTTGTGCTGGAAAAGCATATGTGAAAATAGAGCAACTTATAGTTTGAGAACCTTACTGCAGATTGTTGTTCCAAATGAAGCTGTAAAAACACCAGAATCTTTTTCAAGTGATGAACATAGAAAAGCAGACACTGTCATACTCTGAAATGCCAAGGGATCATGACTGTCTTTTGGTAGAGGACCAGGAGATGCATTGCTCGATGTGAAGCTACATTTTTTTGGCGCAGAAAAGGAGTGGTACCAGAAAAAGACAGCAGCATCCATATTTCAGGTCTCATTGGTCTGAACTTCAAAGGCATGAAACATTGTTTCTCTGTATTTTCAAAGTCTGTCTGAAAATGAGAGCTTTTCACATTTTTTCTGCATTCCAATAGATTAGTGAATTTTGTTATGGACAAACCAAGGTTTTGTATTGGCAAGACTGTGAACTAATGAACTCAAATTCCTGAGCTGCTGCCCACTTCTCTTCTGTCTACAGTAGCTCTTAAAAAGATCCTCAAACATGCACTTTTATAAGGATGAATTGTTAGCACACCGCAATGACGGTATATTGAATCACGAAGTAGGAATGTTCTTGAGGACTATTTTGTTCTGCACTAGTGATTTCCCAGGTAACTAAATCCTTATTGGGAATATTCCAAACCATCAATATTATAACTTTTATATTCCCAAAAGGGAGGTGATCTAGATACTAGAGAAATTTTTTGCTGGAGAAAAATGTCTAGGAGATGAACATGATTTGGCTAACTATGTACATGACGAGAAACAAGTGTTCTTATAAGGACTCTCTGCCAAGGTGTTGAAGCAAAAAGGATAATTAAGAGAACTGCAGGAAATATTCTGTGGTATGCTCACATAGTGAAGACAGGGATTTTCTCAGACACAGTATTATATTAAGAATCCAGAAAGCTAATTCTTCTGTCCGCATCTGCTCCTGGTGACCTAGTGGTTGTCTTGCCAGCTCTGAGTACTCTGTGATCTGAAGATGCCTCTTCTATTGAAGCCTCCTCTGGCAGAAAGGTGGACAGTTGGCTGCCTCTACAGCAGTGACTTTTGTTGAAAGTAGGAGGAGATGCCAACCCCAAAATCTATCCACAAGGGGATTCAAGGAAGTGCTAAGCTAATTAAAGGTGCCTATAATGGGGAGCATGAAAATATGACTTAGAAGAGGATAAGCAAGTGCAGAGAGCAGAGTTAGAGAGTTTGTTTTGTTTCTGTTAAAATGGTTGGAATGGACAACTTCTGGAATTCTTAGAACTGTCTACACATTTCTATTAAATATACACTGTATGTATACATTTTATTGATGATATTTTCAAGGATTTTAAGAATGTTTTTTCATGTTCAGAAAAATAACCTATTTTGAAGGAAAAGGGGAAAAATGTTTCACTATCAGAGGAGTTAAATATTAAAGACCACCTCTGTCCTTTTTATTTTTCTAGCGCTGTGAATACAACCTCACTACAAAGGGTCCAGAATTCATTTAATCTTTTTGTGACATTTCATTATGTGTTCCAATGCACTAGTGTAATTGTATGGTACTATTAAAATGTATGGAAACAGAGGGTATAGAAATTCTTTGCTTGCTGTACTGGATGTGTGATTAGTGTATTTGCATCCGTACGTATTGAAGACAAAGAAATTGCACTGGAACCAGAGAGGATGCAGGAGCATAACAAACAGAGGAAGTGGACATTGCTTCTTAAAGGAATTAAAAAAGTGTGAAAGAAAATAGGCCAGGTAATGTATATTAAATGAGGAAAAAATAGACAAAAAACTGTATCAAACAACTTCATCTTATGTCAAGTAACACTTGTAGCTGCTGCTGGAGTTATGAGAAGTGCTTGTCATCAATTGCACCAAAATAACATCCATCAGTGGGGGTTTCCATGCATTTGCAAGTGATTTGTTTGACATAAATATATTTCCTTCAGAGTTTTAAAATTTATATGTAATTGGTTTGATTACCTTAAAAATCAAAGCTAAATACAAAACAAACAGTTCCTTCCTAGAGATTGCAGGAATGATGTTCCTATATGCAGTTATTTCAGTTATTTCTCTTTGTGACCTGTAGTGGAGAAGCTAGCAGTTGGGAGTTCGGAGTAATTGCCCATTCCTAGCAGAACCATTGGCTCATTTTGCTGATCACAGAGACCACTGTTAAGGTTTTCTTACCTGCACTGATCAAAAGATTCTCCCGTGTTATATGTGAGAATGTGCTCGGAAGTAGTGATGTGGGTAGACACCGCTGCCAGACTTTAGCAGAAGGAATTGTATTACCCTCCTTATCTTTCTGTTGGGGCGTCCTGTGTAATGCTTTTGGGGTGATGGGAAGTAAATAAATCTGTTGGAAATATGCTTCATTTTTAAAGAATATAGAGACTGAAGAAGTAAGAATCAAGCTTTTATTCAAATAGAAACAACTGTGCTGTCTATGTAGCCTTAACTTTCATTTTCATGTTTTCAGTATTTAGTTCCATTTTACTATTCTGTTCAGTCAGGATGAAGTGGAGGCAAAACAGATCTGCTGAATGATTTTGGTTTTGGAAAAGAATGAAAGATTTTGTATCTAATACAAGCTTCTCCTTTTTCATTTTTTGATCTAATCTTGTTTTAAATGGAAGTCATTGCAGACTGTCCTGTATGATACTTGAATTTTTTTTTGAATCAATTTTTAATTAAAAGTTTATGTACACAATTTTTATATTTCCTGAGGAATGCACACACAGTTAAAGATGTTTTTGCCGTTTTGTCTTTAATTTGCCATGAAATAAATTCACTGCAAGTATCTCGTGCATTTTGTATGTGACATCTATTACATGAAGCAAATTTTAAAATTATTTAATGAACCTTTGTATCTGACCTGTAATTTCAGTTAAATTACTTGTAGCTTTGATCCCGCATCTAAAGCTTTTCAGAACTGAAGAATTCAAAACGAAAAAGAGGGCGAGCAATAAAGTATAGATGAAGGCTCTAGATTTCTGGTCTGCTGTGTTTGTGAGACAGTAGCAAATCCTGTATGATTTTTATTCTGTTTCAGCGGTTTACCTCTGCAAGCGGACAATGCAAAATAAAGCAAGGCTAGAGCTAGCAGACTATGAAGCTGTAAGTACCTGGGGAAAAGTAAATTTCTTTGCTGATCTTAATTAGCATGTAAAATAATGATAAGTGTGAGAACTGTGGGCATTCTGTAGTTATACAACTTTTGCCAGCATGTGGGTTTGACATTGCTCAGGAGTAATAAAAGGTGTTTGAGAGGCAGTAGCAAAGGCTGGCTGGGCAAGAGTTGACATTTTGGCTTGTCTCTAATACTGGATCATCATGCAAGGATCAGAAACAGCTGCTTGCAAATCGCACATACACCTCGTGTTTGAAAGCAGTTGTACTCTACATAGTGTAAAGACTTGAATGAAAAGTCTCTGGCAATGTTTTGAGAAGCGTTTAGTAGCTATAGATATATGAATCTCATTCTTAAAAGTGTTGCTGGCACTTGAGCTTACATCTCATCAGTTATACTATAGGCAAAGACTGCTAGAGTCTATAGTTTCCCACTATAAATGTCATGCTCTGCCCCAGGCAAGAAAGTGAGGTAATTGGGTCTAGGAAGAGCAGTAGGAGGAAGGAGTTTGATTAGGTGAGGAGGATGGCACTGACCAAGGAGATGGGTTGGATTCCATCCCTATTCCCCCTAAAGTTCTTGAATTTTTCATGAAAGTGTCAACATAAGATTCATGCACAGTCCTGTCTCTGCACTGAAAACTGTCCAGCTGTGTTACTATGACATGATAGCAGGATAGTCAGCCAGACCTCTCAACATGCCAAATACTCCAGCCTCAGCATCATGCTGACAGACTTCATTGCCTCTTCTGGCACAAACTTGCTTTTCAGTGTACTGCGCTGTGAGGTATGTCTGATTTTATATTTGCATAGAAAATTTACCTCCAGTATACTATTCATAAGAGCCTTTATTGGTATTTACGAGATTTCCAGTCTATGTAATCTTTATTTTTGATAAGAATTTAGTTGAGAGACTTTTGCAATACATAGAAATACAATTAACACAACACTTTTTGTTAGGAAGTTTAAAGATGTTTTTTCACTTAATCTCAATAAAAACAATGTGCAGTGGCAACTGGGACCTTTCTTGATGAATTTAAGTACCTCATTCTTCTCCATGTTATCATAATGCATGCTGCTGCCTCTCAAGCTTGAGAGAGATAGAAAATCTCTGTCACAGACCATGAACCTGTTCCAGTGCCACCAAAATAATTTTCTCAAGGTTTGGAAAATCTTCTTCCTGTTATTAGTAGTGGAATATAGCATATATATACATTCCTCATGCAGTACTGAATAACTTTAGTCTGTATTTCTTTTGAAATGAGAATAGCTGTGGATAGCTTCAGAGACTCCTACATTACAAAAATATTCCTACTTTCTCATTATTGTATTTTAAATACATTTGTATGTAGCCAACATTATCAAACACAAGTCACTCAGAGAGGCAACTGGTGGAATTTGTCATGTAGATCATTCAGTATGGAAATTTCTTCTGTTACCTTTCATGAGTAGGTATAAAACAAGAATGTGGTTTTGCATTATTACAGGATTACCCTGTCCAACACCCAGCACATGGAAATCTTTCAAAAATCCCATGTTCTTTTAGAGGATTTCATCCACTCTTATCATCAAATTTTTGAAGCAAAAATAGTGAGGACATTAAAAAGTAGACTGATGTAATGTTCTATCCTCTTTGCATTTGTGCAAACACTTTAAATCATAAGGTGCATTTACACTGGTACACACTATGGCTTGCATTACGTCTTTGTGGGGGGGAAGCATGGGAGGAGGAGAAGGTAAGTCAAAAACTATTAAACAGTAAATTGCTACCTAACTTGTCAAAACTGTGATCTGTTTTCAGGAGAGCTTGGCCAGGCTACAGCGAGCATTTGCTCGGAAGTGGGAGTTTATTTTTATGCAAGCTGAAGCACAAGCAAAGTAAGTTCCTTTCAAGATGAGTTTTGTGTGTACATGTGTGTGTGCTTTTAAAGGGAATAGGGGATAAATAAGATATTGGAAACCTCTCATGTTTCAAATCACTAACACAGTTTCTTTTAAATATCTCACAATAATGACAGAGTTGACAAGAAGAGAGACAAGATAGAAAGGAAAATTCTTGACAGCCAGGAGCGAGCGTTTTGGGATGTGCACCGGCCAGTGGTGAGTGCTGGTGGAGTTGTGCTGCCTGGGAGCAGGACTGATGGTGAACATTAGTCTCTGCAGGGTGTTCAGGTAGTCTGGAAACAAGTAAAAGGTTTGTAAAGCATGAGTTGGGGTCTGCCTTCCTATTTCCAATATCAACAGTTTCCATCATTCTGCTATTTAAGACTGCTTTTAAGATTACACACAGTTTAGGGTTTTCAGGAAATAGATTTCTTGTGTCTAATTTCTTGAATCAGACAGTAACTTTTTTTCGCTATTACAGTCTCAAATGTTTTGCAAGGTATGAGTCACGCCATTAAACTATCATATCTAAACTGCTTTTAAATAAATCAGAATATATTTTAATCTAATCATTTGCTTGCTAAGCCTTCCAATTTCACTGGTCATATTTTCAATTTTTTTTTTAATGTGCATAAAGGTTAGCTGTTGTTAGCTTTGATATGTGAAAGCTGTAGTCTTAACAAGATTTGTCAGATTTCTCTTTCAAAATCCATCTGAAATTTAAAAAAAAAAGTCATACTGCTTCAGAGAGTGAAAAATAGAGGGAAAACACCAAATGCCATAACAATTCTGATTGATCTTTGAGAAGTGAATAATGACACTGGTTTGCATTACTACAGAATTATATCTGCTTTTCATATGTAGCATTAAGCTACATATACATTTTGATATAATCGCCAGTGAAATAGAATACGGACTGTATCTTCCACTGACATTTTAATAAATAAGGAACTAAAGCTTACTCATTTTTATTCCTAGTTGTTAGATGACTTAAACTGTAACAACAGCTGGTGCTATGTTGTCAGTAATTGTTTTGAGGAAGTAAGGTCAGCTTGATTAAGCCTGTAGAAGAGGTGGATGGGGTGAAAAAGTTTCAGAGAAAAAATAATGAACTTCAACAGGGTCAACTTGCACTTGTGTAGAGTGGTATTGGAAGAGCAGTAGAAGAAATGGATTTTTAGGTAGGATTTAAAACGTCAAGTAGGGAAAATCATTTGAGGTGAAAAATTCAGTCTGCAGACATTAGATACAAAAACATTATTGTCTAGTCACTGGCATTAAACAACAAAGGAGGGCAGAAAAACAATCTGCCACCTGATGTTCATGGAAGCTGTCAATAGAAGAGACACAGAATGTTTCTACGCGTATGAGAAGTTTAAAAGCATACAGCATTTATCTTAGCTGCAGAAATGGATTTAAGCGATTTGAATCTGGGAATGAGATGCTGTTTCCATGTTTGGAAGAGAAGTAGTTGAAGGTTTGAGTTAAGGTATGGGCAGACAATAAGGAGAGATTTAAAGGCATCAGAGCAAGAGGAAATTGAATCTGATTGAGAGCTTTGACTGAACTGTGGATAAATCTGCCTACTCTTGTTGAGATTTTTAACCTGGCTGTAGATAGACCTAGGAAATATCAAACGTAAAAGATTGGCTTACTGTCAGCAATCTAGGCTCCTGACTTTGAGAGATGATATAAATAGAGATATAAATACAAGAATGGAGAAAAAATCATTGGCACTTGGGCTAAACCTAGCAACATATTCTTGGGCTAAACCTAGCAACATATTCTTTTTTTTTTTTTTTTTTTTTTTTAATTGTGTGTGTGTGTGTGTGTACTGGCAGAGTAAATATATCTTAAGAGCTTTGCTTTTCTTTACATCTTCCCTGAAAGAGCATTTCCCTAATTTTGAAATTTCTATAAATAGCGGACTATGGAACTGATTGAATGAAAATTGATTAGGAGAATTAGGGTTTCAGTCAAAAAGCAGTAACTAAACAGCTAATGCAGGGGAGACGGTTCTTCTAAGATGAAAAGAAATTGAGCTGTTCTTTGAAAAGTAATCTTAAATGTCTGGATTGAAGCCTTTGTAAAAGAACTCATAGCTTTCCTGAATCTAGGCAAACTCTGTTAAGATGAAAAGTGACTGTAAGACCAATACACTGATGATATAACATTTGTGAATACTTCCGATTTCAAGATTTAGGGGTTTCATGACATTGTTGCCTGGTAGAAAAGTAAGGAAAAAGTAACCTTGTCATTTCTTTAAGACCTTGACACACATTCCACACCTTTATCTTTTTTCCCTGTTAAATTCTTTAATGGATTCTGTTTCCATTGCTCATTTTAAATGTTTATATTTTAAAATTGTAATTTATGTGGTCTGAACATGATCCTCAGTATCTGTGCCAAAAGGTAATACTACCAGGTGTTCAGGGTCACGCAGTGGATAACTGTGGTTATTTGTTCTGGGCTTTCCTTTCTTTTTCTTTTTGTCATTTATTCTGCTTTTAATGACTTTTCCATCCTGTTCTTCAAGATCAGCCTCAAAGACTTGGCAAAGGACTGCATTTAACTTGGCCAAGGTGGAACAGTCCTTTTTTTCACACTTCATGTGCTACAGACCTTGAGATTTTCTGGGTCAGTTACTTGTTCAGCCACAGAACACTTCTCTCTGCTTTACCTTTTAAACGTCTGTAGGAAAGAAACATAAATTATGCCATCCAATTTATCTGGTGATGTATCATGTCTCCTTTTGCACCTGCTTCACTGTGTACCTTTACAAGGGAGTTACCCATCCAACAGTCGGGGAATATGGCCAACACAGCTGTTGGCAGCCTCAAATAATCACACTTCTGGTAATAAAATAAATGTATTGTACAATGTGTTATTTTCAGAATTGTGAAATAAAACTGATGAGGTAATGGGAAGATGCAGAAAAATGAGATGATCTGGTTTTTAGTAAGACTCAATTCTGGTAGCAACTGGGATAATAAGCTGAATTATTAAGTGCAGTACAAAACATAGATTTAACAGATTTCCTTATGCATTAGTATTGCAAATACTGTATTTTTCACAAAGATCATATTAACACATTCTTAATTAAAATTCATACTGCTTAAAAAATTTTGAATCTATGCAATTTATGTTATTTATGTACAGTAATATCTGGTTCTGAAAACTAGTCACTACAAACCTAAAACAACCTGTTGTAAATTAAGAACAATCAGAAATTGGATTAGCTTTCAGAAAGAATTAATCATATCAGTTCTGTCCAGTCATAAACTCTTTAGCACTGTTTCTAGTTTACTTTTAAGTGCCTTAAGTCTTTAAAAATTACATCTCAACATCTCTTTTGTATGAATTTTATATATTATGTCTTTTCTGTGACAAAGAAACCACTATAAGAATTATTTTCAAAAGTGAAATGATGAAATCCTATTCTCTTAAAGTGAAAACCCAGTTTTGTACTAAATCTTAAACAAGCAAGGAAATGAGAATGTGAGCATAAATGTCACGATTCAAGATGCTCACATATGGATTAAATTTAAGGCTTAGTTTATTATATTAAATTTCTTGAAAATCTCTATGTATCTCTTCTTCTCCTGTCCCAAGAAAACCCTTTATTTGCAAGGCCACTGAAATTCCTTTTGTGCCTGATATTATTCAGGGAAAAGATTTGAGCTGTAGTTTGAAAGGACAGGTATAAAGTATAAAGAGAAAGCTCATGCAGCTCAGGTGCTTTTTTTTTTTAAGATACTGGAAAAGATACTGAAGTTTTAAGCAACCCTAACTTTGCTGTTGAGTGGTTGAGTGTGACTTCCCATCTTTTACTTTTAAAAACAATTGGTTTTACTGTACTGCACATGCTATTTAAAGCTTGATCAAACTAATTGATCATTTCTTCTGTATCTGATGCTCTTTGAACCTCATTTTTCTTGTCTAAACAAGAGAACTTGACAACTTTTAGTTATGTTTTTATCCACTGATTGCAATCTTATTCATGCTTTGATTAATTTTAAACTGCAGAACAACAGGGGGCCTTCTGCCATTTTAATAGTACTCTTCAAATAATATATATTTAATGGTTATCTTCAAATAAATCCTTGACTAAAGCATGTATTGATTTTACTAACTGGTACAAATGGCAAGTTGTCCTTTACAAGAGACTTGTCTATAGCAGGTTTAACTTATGCTTATGCCTGTTTTTGCAGTTTATCAAGAATTCATTATTTCTGAATCAGTGTATTTCCAGTGGATGACACAATCAGGATTGTTGCTCATTCGTTTCACTTTAATAAAGAAATTTGTAACCGTACATCTCTATTATGTAATAACTCAAAATGAAATTAACTAAGGAGGACATATATTGAGCATTTAAATTCTCTGTGCTTCCTGCATAGTTCTCTGTTAAAATCTTCAACAGGAGAGAACACTTAATCCTAACAAAGCTTTTATTAATTATTAGCAGGAAGATCCTTTCTTTTGTAGGAACCACTCCAGTAAGGTTTGACATGGGATATACTGAGGCCTGAAATGCCATTTCAATAAATGAATAAGAAAGCATGAAAAGCTGTATTTAGGAAATTAAAAGCCAACAGATTGTACATCATCAGCTGATATAGACAAGTTTTAGCAGCTAAGCTGTGTAATACTAATTTGTTTCCATAATATTACTTGAGTGTAGATCACTATTTTCAAAGACAGTTCCAGCATCTTGTCAGATGTATCATGTTTTAAAAATGCATTCAAATTAAGGAATATAACCAAATTTGCGGCTGTTCTATGCAAGTCCACTTCCAAATTGTATTCACTTATTTCAGTGTCAGACTGAATTCATAATACTGGAATTATTTACCCTATTTGTGTTCCAGAAGGATTGTATTTATAGCATAGTACAGGTGTTTTAAGATGAATGATTAAAAGCCTGAAGAAACTGTGAAAAATACTTCAGTAGAACAAGCAGGTTTTAATCATTTTTTCCTGATTACGTGCCAAATTTGCAAGGCGTCCAGGAATTAATTTGAAACGTAACTGCTACAGAATTTATCTTGTAAGAAAATCTTGGGATTTTCTTCCTGAACATTAAATATAATTTATCAGTGTTAATTGGAAAGCATCACTGTACTTCCCAGATGAGCTAACTTACAACAGAAAAGAGAGTCCTTGGGAAGAACTAGGAAAAATGTGATACAATTTTAGAGAAGTTTAGTCTGGAGTTGTAGAGAGTTGAAAGAACTTGGTAATATCTGTATATAAAGTCATAATCAAGCTAATCTACTTATTGCAATTTCTATAACGTCCCCATGGACTTTAATCTATGGTTACTGGATTATTTTTTTTTGTCAGTTATTTGGGGCTGATTGATGTAATAGTTATAAAGTTAGCAATCAGATAAACATTAGGAAAACAGTTATTTGATTTTCTTTTAAAGGATTAAAAAGAGAGCAACCATCCTTTGACAAGACCTTATAAAAGCTGTTCCTCTAAATACTTTTAAAAGAGCTGACCAATTGTACTTAGCACACTGGGAGTGTTTCTATAAGACTTTCCATTGTACCATCAAAGTCATTAATAGCTGTGCTCCTGCACAGCAAAGTCATCTTACCCATTGACCCTGAAGTGCATAATGTAGAGTAAAATGAAGTAAAAGCAAAAATATAAAAAAAATCTCAGCCCTTCCTTATAAGTCCTCACAGGTTCCACATACTCCAATAACTTGCATCTCTGGGAAATGAAAAATTGCTGCATGGCAGAAGAATGTCTATACCTATACAATAGCCTGTGTTTTTCTCTGTGAGAAACACTCCTAGCCATTACTGACAACTTGCTCAGTAAAGGATTTTAATGTCTCCTTTGGTGCTAGATGTTGTCTGAGAAAAATAAACTTTCCCACATACCCGGGGTCAAACTGGGGATTCCTCTGGCTATCCTCATTTATTTTTTTCCAGCTGAGCATCACTGGCATTTTTTTCTTTGCCATGCTTCTTTCATCCTCTTATTCTTGTTTGAATTTCAACTATGCACAGTCCAGCTATCTCCACAAGTAAATTGGAATATTAAAACAACAGATAAAATTTAACTCTGATATTCTTCAAAGTATTTATTATCTAATTATCTTCGTTTCCCTCATTTAGAAGTGAGAAATATTAATAGTGACTGCTGAGGTTTAGAAGACTCCTTTCCTAAGAAAGTAACAGAAATCATGACAGAAATAACAGAATAGATAGTTGCAGAAAGCAACACTGACGTTTGAGACTTTGGATATTTCAAATTTTAAGCTTCCTATATTTGTGATAATCTGCTGTTAAAAACGGTTCAAAAGTTTTCAACCTCTGTATTGTCTTTACATTTGTGCATTTGACTTGCTCTAACTTCTATCTTTTTTTACTCTTTTTTTCCAACTGAGATACTTCATGTTAAATTGCATAAATCTGAAGCATTAAATTTGTTATTTTTTATTACATTTAACCAGTTATTCCCCTGCTTGCAAAACAAATGTAAAAATCTATTTCAAAATGAATTGACATTGAAACCCAGGGAAATTTTACATTTACTGCTTTAATGTACGCTGAATTTATGGGCATGCATATTGAAAGGATGCAATTATTTTAAATATCACCTATGCTTTTCTAGGTGAAGAGGCTGTGAGATTTAGTTTTTCTTGTCAACACTTAGTTAATTTTTATGAGTTGAGAACACACACTGCTGGCTGTTAGAGAGCATAGAAAGCAATTACCAGTCTTGTCTTTCCATTCTGCTGTTGAGGAAATCGGAGGACAGGATGATCAATTTCACCCTGCCATGAACTTTTCACTGGAGCGTTCCACAGTGTGGATTATTTTTATTTCATTCCCTGCTCTTTGTAAAGATTATAGCCTATATCACAAAAACGTGGGCTGAGAGGGACCTCTGGAGGTCCTTGATTTCAACCTCTGCTCATAGCAGTGCTAAGTTGAATAAAATGGTCCAGGCCCTCGTTTACACAAGTTTTGGAAATCACAAAGAATAGAGATTCTGCAGCCCCTCTAAGCAATTTCTTTCTATTACGAAGAATATTTCCTTTGTAGCTGACAGCACTTTCCCTTACTGCCATTTCTGACTGTTGCTTCTTGTGCTTTTACGGTGCACGTCTGGAACAAGTTCAGCTTTGCAAACCCCCTTCAGTCATCAGAAGACAGCAGTTAGCTGTCCTCTTTTGAAGGATAAATAAGTCTGATTCCCTCATCCTCTCTTTGTCTGTCATATGTTCAGCCTCCTGATCATCTTGCTATTCCTTCACCAGATTTTTCCATTTTGAATTTATATCTTGCGTTGTCTGCGAGGCCCAAAACTGGTCTTGGGATTCCAGATATATTATTCTCAAGATGCTAAGCAAAAGAGTTAACCCCTTCCTTTGCCTGCTGGTTGTGCTGGATGTGCTAATTCAGCTGGATGTGTGATTAACCTCTATGGCTGCAAGGGGCACTCTGCTGACTTATACTTAACTTCTACCTCAGCTTCTACAGAGCAGCAACACAGGCAGGCAATTCCCACCCTATTGCAATGGATGAAGTTATGCTTTCCCACATACGTGTGAGTTTATTTGTATCAGATACAAGGAAGCTTCTGGTTTAGAAGAGTTAAGTAGATTTACAGTTAAGTTGCCATACTCTTTAAGAAAAAAGGCAGTATCTCAATTTACTTTTTTTTTTTTTTTTTTTTTTTTTTTAAGATTTTGCACTTATCAGCATTACAAGTAGATCATACAGAGTTTGTTACATATAAAGATGACTGTAGCAATTGTACATTTTTTAACTAAACATACCCTCGAGTGTTTTTGTTCAAATGTTGTCTATAGTCAGATTCACATAAAGTCTTCCACCCCACCAGTCGTGGGATGCAAAGCAAGAGAAGCTTCATCCTTCTGCTGTGTTTCTTAGTGGATTCCTACCATGTAGCCTCCTAGACAGTATCAATAGAAAGTAATAGTAAATAGTAAAGTAGTGTCGACAGGGATTCATACTAATGTGATTGTTCAATAACTGAAGTAGGGATAAATAAATCTTCCATATGTGTTCTGGCTTTTATTGTTTTGTTTTTAAATATTTATCTGTATCTGTTCAATTCAGCACTGGATTTATTGTCATTGGTCTGTTAGCCTGGGGATTAGAAGACTGAGGAGGGATCTAATTAGTGTTTATAGGAATCTACAGGGAGGTGGGAGGTAAACGGATGAGGCCAGGCTCTTCTTGGTGGTGTGTAATGATAGGACAACAGCAGTGGCCTAAAATGTGAACATAGGGAGTTCCATAAAAGCATGCAAAAGAACTTATTTATGGGAAGGGTGATGGAGCACTGGAACAGGTTGCCCAGAGAGGATGTGGAGTCTCCTTCTATGGAGATATTCATGACCCATCTGGATGCCTACCTGTGCAACCCATTATAGGGAACCTTGCCTTAGCAGGGAGGTTGGACTCAACAATCTCTTGAGATCCTTTCCAACCTCAGCAATTCTGTGTATATTAACAGTGTCATTTATACTTTGAGAGTGTGTCAGCTGATGGATGAAAATAAAATCAGATTCCTTTAAATATGTGTTAGTATTTCAGACATCTTATTTAATATCAGATAAGGGCTTAATTCTATCCTGGTTATGATCTTGCTGAATGACAATTTCAGCAAGGTCACAAGAGCTTCCTATGTGTTTGTGACTGTGGGGGACTGTTTTCATATAGTATATTAGTCCTGAAAGAAATAAGCGTTCTATTTACTTTTATATAATAGGCTTCAATTCTTCCAGGAAGTCTGTTTGAAAACTATTTATGGTATTAGTATGGAAATTATATATTGCACACTAAATGGGAGTCTTGCAGCCGAGGACTATGACAGGCATCTCACTATTTTAACTATGGTAGCCCAGTTGAAAAACAACACAAAACACAGCTGGATGTAATTGTATTGAAAGACATACTTATTATGTTAATAGGGGCATGTGAATAAAATGAAACATTGTCCAGCAAAGCAAAGGTTTTCCAGCAAAGACTCTGAATTACTTTGGCAAGATGTTCAAATGAGGCAACCTTTTATTTTTGTTTGAATTGAAAATATGCTTGGTATTTATTCTTAAATACTGACAGATGAACTGTGGCAGCACCACAGAAACAAGAGACTTATGTCAAGAATCAATTTAATAAATATTCTTTAATTGAGAATAAAGTATGAATTATGACCCTGAATCTTTTAGGTGCTGTAATTTGAATCACATAATGAAAACACTCTGTAGTGGTGACATATGTGCTAAGCCCCTGTTACCCTGGCTTGTGATAGTACTGTGATAATGCCTTTCACTGTCTTCCCCTGCTCAGTGAAGCTTACTGATTTTCCTGCCTGTATCATTCTGGTGCTGCTTCTGCTGTGCCACAGCAACATAACATCACCCCAAGAGGTTGTAAACAGTCAGGTTTCAGTAAGATTCTACCAGATGCTGTAGAAGTTCAGTATTGGATTGGCTTTCCTTCTAAACAGTGCAGGCATTGCCCTTCTTCCAATCCTACAAGTTTCCCAGAATTTCTTATTTTCATCGGTCTGCAGAACTTGTAAGTTACCTGGTCAAAGTGCTAGATCTGGTTATGCCAATTCATTGCTAGTGCACTTGAAATCTTTCAAAACAAGACGCCTCCAATGAGTTTTATGTTTTGTTTTGTTTTAAGACATGTTTTTAACAAACCATAACTGAAGACTAAAAAAAAACCTATAACAGTTTGTACCTTATGTAAGTGTGCCTGCTATTCAAATAGCTGCTTTCAGGGGCTGAAATACTGTTAAAAGCTCGAGTCTTCATGGCCAGCTGCTGCCATCCTGAAGTAGATGAAATGTTTTCTTTTTAACTTTGTATCTCAGTATACTGTCCTATGAAATTGCTTTCAGCCTTTAAATTGATTGTCATGCGGAATTTTGTACTTTTCAACCTATTGTTGAGTTTGAGAGTTACAAAAGCCATTCTGAGATTTAGTACTCAAATTAACTTTTGTTGCTAATTAGAAGAAATGCTACTGTGGTGAAAAAAATGTTGTTTGTTATATTTTATTTCTTTATTACATAATTAAAAGATGAAAATGTCTTTGGGTAGAGCTTTATTTCCCCTTAATAATACCAACCCAACTACAACAGTGTAGATATAATAGTGAGATGTGATTCTTGACAGTCTAATCATTGGTTAATCTAGCAACGCTCACAGAGTCAAAATATTGTTAAATCACTGTCCTTCCCTACTGTGGAAAGCCACCAGGTGAGCTGTTTCAGTGATAATAACATTAGAAAATAGTGTGAAAGAATTTATTGCTAACAGATCTGCAGAGGAGAGCAGTGCTGAAGACAGCGTATTGATTGCTGTAGGAAAAAGAAATAAACCCACAACATTTCAAATGCACCCTGCAATGGACTTATACAATTCCTCTTATGTAACATAGATGATGTTAAATTTTATGGACATTATATTTTAATGGAAAAAAAAGGTCTCAGAAAATGGGCTATTAATGCTCTGTGCAAATCCTACAGAATAAGAATGCATTTGCATGCAAATGCTGCAATAAAATAGTATTCCTGGTACATTACACAGATCCAGTCTTGATATTATCCCAGTAGCTATGTATATTCTTTGTAATGAGGAACTGTTTATTCTTGAAATGTAATATGAATAAAATACATATCATTGTAATATTTACAGTTTAAAAAGTGTAATTTTTTAAAAATACTGCATTTAAAATCATTCAATTTAACTTGTTTTCATTTTAAATTAAATTAAATTTAAAAGCTGTTATTTGAAATAGGTTTCTGGAGATAAAGTACCATCGTCCTGTTTAATGAAATGTATTTGTTTCTTGGCTGTCAATATAAGAAAGATGTAAAAGTTTTTTTTCTGTGAAGATTTACACCTGCACCTTATCAAGCATTTTGCAGAATGATGAGGAGACATGTAGGTTGCTCTGAAAGTAATGTCTCCTATTTATTTCCATAGAAACTACAACGGATAAAAAGAGCACAAAAACAGTAATTATGTAGAGCAAATTCTCAGCTACAAAATACTGTTTTTCTATGTAATCACCACCATTAGCTATGCATTTTCACCAGCACTGAACAAGAGCTTGCTTGCCAACTGAGGTGAACCACTGTTGCTGTTGCCAGTGCTGACAAACACCACCTGCCACCTCACTGTGCTTACAACCACTGTTTGATCTCCATAAATTTTCAGCACGCATTGATGAAGATCCAAGAATGGAATTTTTTCTGTATGAAGGAATTCAGTGACGCATCTTTGCTTCATTTGTATTTCCACGTCAGACTGCCCCTCTCCTGCTGTATGTCACATGGCAACTATTTACATGTAATAGAATGTTGGTAGGAGGGTTCAACTTGGGCTTGGTCAACTTGGTCATACCATCAACATCCACCTCTGATATCATGAGCCAACACAATAAAACAGGAGGCATTACTTTTAGAGCAGTCCTGGTGATTTTGCCATTAGTGTGTTAATAATTCCACTTTGGCAAGTAAATTCCAAATTCCACTAAAAGTAAAACAAGACAACCTATTTTCACTAACACGTGTACTCTCACTAGAGAGTAGATTTTTTACTTCCCACTCCCAGTGGGATATCTAATCCCTTTAAAATCAATAGGTAAAACTCGCCTGAGAGGATAACAATTATTAGTGGCTTCCAGAAATGAATAAAAAATGGACTTCTACAGGGAGTTTAGTACTTAAAGAAAATTATGAAAGATGAATTGAAGGAAACTAGTTCTTTCTTTTCTTTTTCTTTGAATAGCCTGGATGTGTAAACACTACTGAAGTGGATATAAAAAAGTCTTCAAGAATGAGAAATCCACATAAAACAAGAAAGGTAAGTACTGCAATTAAATAAGAAGCAGGAAATGGAGGTAATTTATTGCAAGAAGTTCTGTAGTTTATTAAAATATTTTTTATTACTGCCGCAAGGAATGAGTACATGAACATATTTTGTTACTTAATAAGGTCTTAAATTAATTACTATTTATGAATTTTCTAATACTAAGTAAATGCTGTCACATAAGAAAGTGTTTGGAGGAATACCCAGAGATTATGAAAATAATCTTTTTTTTTTTTGCTTATGTTATTCATGTTGTTCAGTAGTTTGAATAAATGAAAATGTTTATGTTATTAGTTAAGGAAAAATAAATGAAAAAATGCAGTGTAAACTATAACAGTAGTGCTTCTTGTGCAACCTTTAATGAAAAGGTTGCCTCTATTTTACAATTTTGCATCAAACGGATGTACAAAAACTGGACAAACTAAGCTTCATCTGCACTAGTATCCTGGTACAAACTGTTTTCAGTTCTCTAGGGACATATAGGTGGAATGAAACAGTATTTTCTATCGAATCCTCTTTATCATAATGTAGACTGAGTCCAACTTTAAGTGTGCCTTTTGGGGTATATTTTAGTGTCTTCAAAAGGAAACTATATTATTTTCCAACTGACTAGTTTTTCCCACTGACCTTATTCTAATAGCTGTATTTCAGTGTCATCCCCCATGTTTGCTGTGTCATTAATATAGAGACAAAATACAAGTTGATGTTTAGTGACTTTAGGAATTTGTGGTTTTGTACAGCTTATTGATACATAGAAACAAAATTTTATGTGAGCACGTGATTTATTTATAGCTTCTTTAGAAGCTGGTGATCTGGAATAAAGTCTTGAGCACTTTATCCCAGTTATGTACTGTGGGTTTATGTAGGAAATGTTGTTTAAAAGCAACTCTCATTGTTCCATATTTTTTGCGTAGTCTGTCTATGGCTTACAAAATGACGTCCGAAGTCACAGCCCTACTCACACACCAGTACCAGAGTCTAAGCCTCCCACAGAAGATGAACTACACCAAGAGGTTTGAAAAATAACTACAAGCATTTACTTTTAAATGAACTTTTTAGGAAAGTAGGTAGTAAACCAAAAATTGTCCTACCTGGGAAGTATGTTCAGAGTAGATCTGTGAATTGCTTAGTAGACTCTTTCCTTGCACCATGTATATGGACTTAGGTATGTAATTTCTATTAAAATTAATGAGACAAAACGTGACATGTTTTATATCTCAGATGAAACAGTTGAAGGCAGAAACAGTCCAGTTGGTGGGTTCTTTGCATAGCTCAGCCCATTAGCTCCTTTAGTATTACACTCCTCAATCACTCTTCCTTTCACCACTTTGATTTGAGCTATGGGGGCACACTAACCTTTCATTGTGTGCATATATGGGTTCACACATTTATCTGTTGTTAATATTTCATTAGTCTTTCCTGAGTCATTAGAAATGGGAGAAGGTAAATGTCTGAAGAGTTAGTAGCTTTCTTCAAAAATCTAAAAAAGGCTAATTGAACTTCTTTAATGAACCTGTAGGGAAAAATGTTACATGTTACAATGGGTCTTTTTTCTTTTTTTTTTTTTTTTCCTCTATATATTCTTTCTCTTTGATGGAAAATTCCATTTATTTTAGAACTACACTGATGAAGTGTTGTTTTATTTCAGATATACTTCTTTTCTGTGCCCCAGGGTAAATTACAGCCCTAATAAAAAAGTTATGGAAATAGAGCCAAGCAATGAATTACTCATAACACTCTGCTTTCCTTTCTCACAGATTAAACACTGGCAAATGCAATTAGACAGACATCGATTAAAAATGTCAAAAGTTGCAGAGAGGTAAGTATATTGTCACATCTTCTGTTTTTTCAATTAGACTGATAACTATTTGGAAAATGTCAGCATGAAATAGCTTGAAAGAAAGAGAGGCAAGAGAACTCACGTCACAGAAATAACTGAAGAGAGTTTAAGTGTGAGGTATGAATTTTTTTTTCTGATAAAACATGGCCCAGATATTCCTGATAAATTCAAGTCACTGTAGTGGCCTCTGACCAAGTGTTCTCAAGTTTCCCCTTGCATTGACAGGGAGGCTAACTAGAAATAGGTCTGTGGTTATAGTTTGATATTTCGAAAGGGTAATCACTGACAAAGCAAGGGATCTGATTGATAGAGCTTGCTGGGTAATGAGCTCTCAGCTTGAGCAACATGGCTCTGAGCTTACATCCAACAAGAGCACATAACACCAGCAGGAATCTCTTTCCAAGTTGGAACAAAATATGCAAGCAAGGGGCTAGACACCAAACCATTCAAAACGGCTCTTTAGAAAGTTCACCTTCAGTTTAGGTAAAGAAAATGTCTGCTGTATCTTACGGATCATGAAGTGATCCGTACATGGATAAAGTGAAAACTGCAGAAAGATTAAGCTGCATAAGATCAACTGAAGGAGATAAAACCAAACACATCTTCATCATATCATATAGGTGTGTCCACATGTGTTTGCTTATATATACATATTTATGTATTCACATGCATTGTGTTCTGCTTGCTGAACAGTAGAGATTATGGACTAAGTACACTGTAAGCAGTAAACAACAAGAAGTAATATTTTTCCTCACTTTTCAATGATTTTCAATAATTATTAGACAAAAAGAAAGTGGGAATTAGAACATGGGAGACGTAAAGTAACAGAACACAATATAAAGAAGTTTTTGGTTTGTTCATGGGATTCAGACCTATTCATGAACCCTGAAGTTTTTTGAAAAAAACAACTTTGTGTTTTTTGGGGATATTTTTGGACATATTAGGAAAGTTTGTAATTTATTTTATTTCAGCTCTTGGTAAGAAAGACTCGAAGCACGCTATTTCTTCAAGGATCCACAAGTTCAGTGTTAATGGAATCATTAATTTTTTTAAAGCATAGCAAACATATTTTAGCTTGAGCTTGTAGGTTGTTTTGGAATGTACATGTACCTGGTTACAGCGGTTTGGTTGAGGCATAGTAGCTTCTTGACTGGATAACACAATAAGGTTTTCTCTCCTCCTGACATGACAAATGTTTGATGCTCTTGTTTTCCTAGTCTATTAGCTTATACAGAGCAGTATTTGGAATATGATCCTTTTCTTGTGCCCCCTGATCCCTCAAACCCTTGGATATCTGATGACACCACTTTCTGGGAACTGGAGGCAAGGTATATATTTTTCCTTTGTCTTTTGGGTGAAGGGTACTTAGCAGGCTTCTCTTGAAATGTGAAAGTTTCAGGCAGAAAGAGGCATTGAAGGAAAATACTGAAGCAAAAGTAAATGCAATATCCTTTTAGTCTTTCTAGCTTCAGAAGATGTGAAGAGCTATGGATTAATAAATCTATGTAAAGTTACTGTAACCAGTCTATAGGATTCCAGTGTGGGGAAGAAAAACATGACTTTTTGAAATCTGGTAACATTTGCTAGTTGGAAGTCCTTTTTCTTCTGCAAAAGTGAATGCATTTTATCTTCATCCTGTCTGAGCAATAACAGCCTGGTTACTCATTGCTGAACCTTGCACTGATGTGAGCAATCTGGAAAGTGAGAAATTTCTGGCTGAGCTCTAGGACTTTATCTGCTATATTCTGTACATAGAGCACTAAAACACTGAAGTATTGCTGATTGTGGGTTTTATTGCTTCCTTTCCTGTAGCAAAGAGCCAGGACAGCAGAGGGTGAAACGATGGGGATTTGGCATGGATGAAGCTTTGAAAGACCCTGTGGGAAGAGAGCAGTTTCTCAAGTTTCTGGAGTCTGAATTCAGTTCAGAAAATTTAAGGTGAAATACTTTATGTTTTAGTAGCTCCTAAGAAACTTCTTATTTTCTTATTAATATTTTTGGATGACATATTCTTTCTTGATTTCAATCCCATCAAAAGTTATCTTGTGTCTTATGTTTTGGAGTCAATTCATGTGGATTGCTGCTGGTTTTTATATTTAGGTTGAGAGAAAAACTAATATAATTAGCAGAGACTCGCATGAAATGGTCTCCTATTCATATTCAACTTTTGGTCCAAATACCCACATAAAAGACTTTCTCTCAGCTCATTCTATTATACAGCATTAAAACACTGACCCACTTAAAACCTATGCAGTAGCTTTTATTATGTTTGGTTTTATGAAAAAAGTAAAGTTTTAAAGAAAAATTGTTAAAAAAAATAAAGTATTTAGAAATAAAAGTTAAAACTTTCACTGTTGGTCCCGTTTATGTGGATTCTTGGTCTCTTGAAAAGCTCCACGAAGATCATATGGATCAGACACAGAAGTAATGTGATGTTCACCTTTCAAATTCCTTACTAATTGCAAAATGCAAATTTGTTTTTAGTGTATGAATCTTAAATCACACATGTATATAAGCAGTATTATTTCAAAAAGATTATTCAAAGTACTATTCCAAATATTTCAAGAGAAGTATTCTTTGACTTAAAGAAATAGTATTCCATCCATTGGCTTTCAGCACATCTAGTATTGCTATTCTGAGGAAGTCTAATGGTAGGGATTACTTCAGAGGAACCAATAGCAGTATTTCGACTGATGAGTCAGACTGTATATAGCTCATAAGCATGTATGCCACTGTTTTCACTATGTTCCATCTTGTCAAATGTCATCTGTTTCACTTCTCATTCACCAATAGCATAAGGAATATAAAATCCTATTTACTTACATTACAAAACTTAGAAAATTCCTGAACCTCATTTTTGTGTGTGTATGTGCCTGCACTTAGTCCTAAGCGGTGCAGTATAACCTTTCCTTTTCCTTTACATAGCATTAGAGTTACCTTTACATAGCATTTTACAAGAGGCATTTAGCACTTTGTGGTGTTGGTTCCTTAAATGCTCAGTAATTGCACAAACCTCCTTGTTGTTAATTTAGGATTAACTGCGGAATAACTAGAGATGGATTTCTCTAAGTTGCTGACCATGTTCATACTTTGAACTTTGCATCACAAGTATATATTATGTACTCTATACCTTATATTTCCCAAATGACTTTTTTTGACTTTATCTCTCTGGAAATATAGCTCAAACATGGAAATATAGCCTGATTTCCATGCTGATAAGTTCATTAGTGACATATAAAGATTTTTTGTTAATTAACAAATCCAGTGATGAACTCAGCATGATACCTAAAGAGGGAAAAAAATCCATTTTTTCACTCACAAAACATCCTGGCAATTCCTTACGCAGAGCAGCTGTTCAAACATAAACCTATCCAGCCTGGTATGTACTGCAATTTCAGTGTGTTTCTGTGATTCATTTGTCTCTCTGCCAACTACAGTGTTACCCACATAATCCCCAGCTCTTTTCTCTAATCCTATTTACAACACTAACCACAGGCAAACTGCAAGTGACTGATCCAGAAAAATACACTGGAGAAATTTGTTCAGAGCTGATTCCTTGACATGCCATCTTCTCTTCCATCTCTCTAGATTTTTACATCAGTATTATAAAATACCTAACAGCAGCAGTGAATGTGAGCTTAAAGGCTTCATTGGGAAGAATCGGGCAGAGGATCAAATTCTTACTTTAAAGGGGCTTTCTGTGATATTAACTGAAAACTGTCTCACAAGCTCTGAATTATATTTATGCGTTCTCAAACTGGGGAAATCAATCCACAGTTAAGCTCAAACAGTAAAATCAGGTTACAAAGCATGAATTTGTAAGGCTCATTGCATATGAGAATAAAAATATTACAGGTCACACTAAGAGAAATTAAAAGCATTTGGGGCATGGTGGTTTCAAGCGTTACTATTAGAAAAACCTTAAATTTAAAAGACTACCTGTTCGTTTGCTCAGTTATTAACCTCACTACAGCAATTTGTTTTTCCTTATTTTTGAATTTGACAGCCACCTTGAACAAAATGTTTATTTCCATTCACTCTTCCAACTGCAACAGTGTGAATTCAAGTCAATAGCTAGCTCTTATCCTTCTAAAGTCATAATCAGTAAGTGCCATTAAACTCAAGGGAGGTAATACAGCTGGGACTGTGGATTCAAGTTACCCAGTACAGTACAAGAGATACTCAAACACTACAGAGAGAATCTAATTGATTAGAATTCTTATACCTCACTTCAAAACAAACAATCACAAAAGCCTGAAATGTGAATCAGTTGTTAAGTCTACCATATACACCATTTGTATTCAAGTGTAATTGTCTAAGTAGTTAAATGTCCCAGTATTACTGTTTCATTGACTTGAACTGAGAGTGCCTAAACCGGCTGAGAACCTGAGTCTTAGAGGATATAGATTGCGTTTTGAGAAACAGAACAGGGATAAAGAAACTTGAGTCATGAGTTAAAACTAAGAACTGTGCAATCTGATCTAAATGTGATCCCTGATCTAAATGTGTATGTCCTGATCTAAATGTGTATGTTTGGTGGCCCTGCTAGGCAGGGGGGTTGGAACTACATGATCCTTGAGGTCCCTTCCAACCCAGGTGATTCTGTGATTCTGTGATTCTATGAATCAAGGGGAATGCAATCAGAACTCCTTTTTTTCTGTCCCTCTCTGTTGTTTTTCTTTCTTTGCCCATAAATTGGAATTAATAGTATTTCCCTCTCCAGGGGTGTTGTGAAGGGTAGCAAAGGAATGCTCCTTCTGAGGGAGATATTGAGTAAAACTGTAAGCCATCTCATGAATCTAGTTCTGCTTGATCATTTAGCAGTGAGCTCTTCAGAAAGCCTGATAAGGTTTATCAGCATGGCAGCTTAATTGCAATGTGATTGAGTTTTACTAACAGCCAGAATGGATTCTTCATTCACCTAACATATCTACGAGTTGTAATCTCTCCTTATCATGCAGCTGTTTTGAATGCATCACTTTGCATACAGTTCAATACAAGAGAGCAAACACCTGAAGTTTGGATAATTTATAAAAATTCCCACTGAGTATTACAAACATGGTGACCAATATTCAGAATTCATGAGACTTCAGTTTTGGCATGATCCAGTGCTACTGAATTCAGTTGCAAGGCAGTTCAAGCATGGGAAAGGAGATTTTCAAAGAGTAACCTAGTGAAATGAATCTTATGGAAACGTGGCACCTGGAAACTGAATTTCTTCACCTCTATAGAAAATTTCCATTCCTCTCCCTACCCTTCTTTTGTCTTCATGCTGCAGAATTTTTTGGAAAAATAGCATTCATGTGAACTGTACGTTTGCTCCTACGTGGTTGTTTTGTAGGATTTACCAACGATTGGAAGATCTAAATAATTTCAGTGCTGCCAATCTGAAAACCTGTCACAGTCTATTATGCAGTACTGCAGTAGGGGTGATCTCCAAAGTTGCAAAAGCCTCACAGGTTAATGAATGGAGGACAGTGACAGAGCATCTTCCCTGATACACGGAAGCAAAAGCCACTGGACCTGTTGCCCTTTCCTTTGACCCTCATTTACTATCTTCCATATTGAATGAACAAGTTAAGGAAAAGAGGCACTGAGTTCTGTCTGTTCAGAGAAAGGAAAGGGACTGAGAAATTAGTTAAATTAAGTTTTCTTTAAGTGTTTTCTCCTGATGAATTTGGATGTGCTCAGACCTCTGCAAGCTGAGATTGTGAGAAATTTTTATCATGGACTCCTAAATTGCTGTAAAAATGTTCTACACTGGAAATAGAGGCTGTGATTATGTCCTATAAAATAAATGAATTAAAAAGTATTACCAAAATGTGTAATTTTTGCCCACAAATTGTTTCAGTCATGGTGCTTAATTTTATGTTTTATTTACTCCAGGGTACTGATAATTTTTTTAATTACAGCATGACAGTACTTTTCTAGAGCACTAGGGGGAAAATGGTGCAAGAAGCAAAGTTCTTTTTCTTAATCCAGCTTGTTTCTTCTTTTGTCACTCTTTGTTATTGATGACCAGTCTTCACTAACAGGGAAGTTATAAAGGTATGATGAACAATCAACTGTACTTGATAGTGTAGCAAATCTGAACAGAAGCACTGGTAGCTACTTTCTTTGAGGTACTGCTAGTGTTTATATCTCATACCGTTGATTATGAGACCTTGTTCTAAGTGCTAATGTGGCCAAAATGTTATCTTTGAGGCTGAAATTACCTGTGCTGTACTTCCGTTTTAGTCAGAAGTGTAAACTCCCAAGTCCCCAAAATATTGTAATTTCTGCAGATCAGAAGACACTAATTACCAGATTTAATTCCCTCCCATTTTTTTGAAGAACTCGTGTGCTACTATATTTGAAGTTGTATTTGGCAAGAAGGTGGTTTCTAGGAGTCAAAAAGTAATCTTTCATGCAGCCAGAAAAAAATGCTAGCTGTTTTTCTCAATGCAATTTGTTAATGTCTTGCTGAAAGTGCTGAGGTCTGTCTCTGACCTGTTGTGACACATACATGGGTTGCAAAGCCCATGGAAAACCCACCTTGCTTTCTCAGTGTTGCTTAATTCTCACACATTTGTTGAGAATCACTGCAGCTTTTTTCCTCTGTCTGTGTTCTGATGTTGCTATGTGCTAAATATAACTGATTAGCTTAATCTGGGATCTGCTGTTGGCTGCCTCAGTCATTTAGGTCAGTTAATGGGACAGAAGCTGGGATGCAGCTGTGCTATTTATCTGGCACGGCCACCCACACTTTGAAAGTTTTCCAGCTGGAGGACGTAAGCCCCAGATGTCTTTCAACATGTGTCCTATCATGTTATGTGGCTGGAGGTACAATTCTCATGCTATACACTCTCACTCAGCCATACATCTGGCTCGTGACCTAGTATGACACAGCCTAAATGCTGGGATGAACAAAGCAGCAAGGTTTATACCCTGACCCTCAGACTGTCTATTCAAATGGTACTGAGCATCCTCTAGCGATGGTCTCCATGACTGAAGCTAACCTACATGAACAGGATTTTCAAGTTTCATTCAAGGAAAGAGACAAAGCTCTAGTTCCTTCTGTGAAATGTACAACCAAGTCTGTGCATAGATTTGTCCAGAAAATGCGCTTGGAATTCCCTCTATCCTCTCTTCCCCTTTCGTGTATTTACTGTTGCAGACATACCCTTTGCTACTGGAATTTTACCTTGCTCTAATCACAGCCCGCAAGGCAGAGGTATAAAAGCAGACAGGTGCATCTTTTTGAGGCCTCTGCTGAGGTCTTGCAGAATCCATTTCCACTTCCTTCAATAATCTGTGCTTTTGGTAGCCATGTGATACTCAGAAATGTTATTTTAGAAAATGCAAGAGGTAGCAGCCTCTTTTTTGGCCTTTCCTAATTTTGCATATTTGACTTTAACTCTTATGTGGGAGGAGGGTAAGCATTTTTTCTAAAACATGGATTAAGAAATTGAAAAGTAGATTAAATTAGTGAACTCGGTTTTGGCTGTGAATAAGCTTCTTAGATGGAGCATGCTGCAGAAATCAGCATTTTCTTCATGCTTTTAAAGTGTTTTCTATATTTAGAGCCTCGTATTTCCAATAGAGCTTTTAAATGCTAATGTTAGAAGGGTGGAATAAAATTAATTTATTGAAAATCTGATGTTGAGCCTCTAAGAATGTATCTATGCAACCTTGCTGTTCCATATTGGAAGCTTCTATCTCCCATCTATTTTCCCATAATTGAGTATAACCTACTGTATGGAAACAGTTCATTGAGAAAGAAAATAGCATCCTAAGGCATACTTGTAGTGACTTCCAGAGATACTGGCAGTCATATAAAGGAACAAACAAGAATGTGACAGCTTTGAGCTAGATACTCAGGCTGTCTGCAGGGTGATAGAAAATGTATGTTTACAAAGAACATCCTTCTCTTTCATTTTTCTGTTCCTTACCTGACTTTGATACACATGAGTAATCAGTCAGTCCCAGAAGATGCATATAAAGGGGTTGGCACTGCAGGATATGCACTTTTAGATGCAAATATTAAAAGTAGCTTAAGGAAACCAAAGTAGGTTGCCCAAATTTGACAGAGTGAACTGAGTTAAAGTTTCTGAGCTGTGCCGTTTTAAAACTTGAGTTATGAGGCCTTTATACATACTGCATTGCCGTCAGATTCCCAGAATATATCTGTGGGCTTTGTGCAGAACTGTTTTCAATTCATATTGCAGATCACACAGATAAGTGGTTCTACTCAGAATATTTGAAACTAAAGTTTTTTTCTGTGTTGGCACAGACTCTGTGACCTTGGAGAAAACACTGTACATTATTAATGTATTTGCGAAACTGGGACAATATTACTTCTTTATCTCTTGGAGAATTTTATGGAATTAACAGGCTGAGAGGCTGTGTGTAAATACCATGCAACTGGAAGGTGCAGAAGTGCCTAAAATAGTCAGCTTGGTATTGTGACACTGACTGTAGTGGCTTGGAACCCATGAGCACAGGCTCCTTCCATCCAGCACACTATAAAGCAGTTTTGAAACAGAACTGAAGGATTAATTGCTGCCCAGAAGGTAAATTATCTCAACTGAAGAATGTGTCATAATAGGAATACTCTAAGTTTTTCTTTAAAGTGCTTTACTGTCTCTTATGATTTGTTGCAGTAACTATATTATGACTTGGACTTAGTGTGGTATTATTTCATTTACCTTAACACCCATCCACAATTCCTCTCTCCAACCATTCACTCTTGGACAAAGCTAGGAGATTTCAGATTGATTTTATGTTTTAAGCAGGATTGAACCACATCTTAAAAGTCCACCTAAATTAGCTGTCAGCCTTGTAAAAAACTGACTTGTTTCACACACATCAGCCGACCTGTTTCATAGAGCCAACCATATCAAAACAATACTGAAAAGTTGTATCTTTTGCAGTGGTTGCATATGTAACATGATAAAAATCATACTTCAATTGAGCTCTCTGAGGAAAAAAGAACACAACAGTGTAAGGGTTCTGTAGTGTACATAAGCATGACATCCTGATTTAATTTAATTGAATTGTGTGCAGTGAGAGTTCTAATAGCTGTAAGAGAGGTAACAATTAAGAGCTCCTAATAGGAAATAACAACAGAATAACAAAGTTCATAGTTAGCTGGCTGTGATCACAGCTCAATCAAGCCCATTCTAGTGATCCTTCTCTAGAATGAGAAGGATGACTGTCACTGTGGTTGCCTGATGCTGGTTTGCTCTGCAGCAGGAGAATGGGTGCTTCTGTTCAATGCTGCAGTTAAAAAAAAAAAAAAAGTTTAGAAATGCAATGCTGAACAAATAAATGAAATTATAGAAATGCTTTTCTTTTATATACATAATTTATGGAGTAAAAGTAGGAAAACTGTCAATACAGTTATTTGGCTGATAGCTTAGCAGGACTTAGATTTACATAGATACCAGGAGCATGAGTTCTTATTAGCTTCTGAAGGAATGTCAAAAAGCAATAGGTTTATAAGTGATGTAAGACCTTGTGACTCAGGTGAAATGAAATCTCAGTTTAATTCCAGTTAAATGAAAACTTCCTAAGAAAGCTACACCTACATAAGAAATGAAGCATTTCTCACCTCTCTTGTCTAGGCTTGTAATTGCTTTTTATGGCAGTTGGATTGCCTGACATGGCACCAGTCTTGATCCCAGAATACATTGATAGATTTTACCTATTTTCACATGTTTTATATGAAACCTATAGTTACCTTACTCTTTTTTTTAAGAGCAGAGAAAACTATCACTATTTCATTAGTGATTATATTGAGCTGGAAGTCAAGATGATGTGTTGTGCCATAGGTTCTGGTTAGCAGTAGAAGACCTGAAGAAGAGGCCTATCCGTGAAGTTCCTGCTCGTGTCCAAGAAATCTGGCAAGAATTTCTTGCTCCAGGTGCACCCAGTGCCATCAATCTAGATTCAAAAAGTTATGACAAAACCACGCAGAATGTAAAAGACCCTGGAAGATACACATTTGAAGATGCTCAGGTCAGTTTGCAATTCTTTTTATGGAAATCTGAAACAGAATATTGGCTACTGAGATGCATATGCATAAAATAGGATATATTTGAGAATTAAACAGTAAAGTTCTGTGTTCCAAACTGATATTTTGGAAATTCAAATGTGTAACATTTATTTGCATCTGGATGCTTCAAGCTCAAAAAAGGGATAGGTTAGATATAAGGAAGAAAGTCTTTTACAGTTAAGATGGTGAGGCACTGGAACTGGTTGCCCAGTGATGTGGTTAATGCTCCATCCCTGGACGCTTTCAAGGTGAGGCTGGATCAGGCCCTGGGCCACCTGATCTAGGTGTGCATGTCCCTGTTCATTGCAGGGGAGTTAGACTAGATGGCCTTTAAAGGTCCCTTTGAACTCTGAGGATTCTATGAGTCTACGATTCTATGATTAATTCTGTTGATGAAACTTCTGTATCCGGAGTCTTCAACTGGGTTAGGTATGCATCAATTTCTAGTTCTCAAGATCTGCCCGTGAAGGACTTCCCTTGATACATACTCAGTGTCTTTTCTCTCAGTGCTCATCCAAAACTGCTGCTGTCATTTATAATAGTGAGGCTTCTCATCGCAAAGAAAATCTGACTCATGAGAAAAAAACTTGATAGTGGCTTATGCAGAAATATCATATTCCATGGATGTTGTATTAAATTATCATCTACAGAACATCCTAAGGATGTATTCTTTGATAAGCAGTATAATAGGAGTAAAGAACAGTCTGTAAATGTCTTATCTGGCTTTTGGGGATTTGACTTAGTACATTTTTGAATACCATAATCAAAAGATACTTTCAATCAGAGCTAGGTTATGAAGATGCTTACTTTTTGGGATGGGAGCATAAGTTAAAACAAAGCAGTAAAATACAAGTTTCTGTTTTCCTCAGGGGAAAAAAATAAAACTGAAAAACAAAATTCCCCCCCACCCGCCAAAAAAACAAAAAACCCAAAAACAAAAAACCCAAGCACCTAAATTGTAAATGAAATTTCATTTGACTCATAGCTTAATATTTTATACTTGAAGACTTCTGAGAAATACAACAGAAATAACTTGTTTCACAATAAAAGCTGTAGAACTACTCCTGCCCTCCCTTTTTCATAAGCAGCCTAGTGATGAAAATTTAATTATTAATACAAAGTGAAATGGTGTCAAAAGGAGAGATTGAGATCATATCCCTACAGAATATTCTACAGCTTGATTATTAGGACATCAACTTGGAAGCCAGGAGATACTGTTCTAAGACCCTCAAAGCAGAAAGGAAATTGAGTCTGACAATCTTTCTACTTTTTGGGAAAGTGCCTCTGCCCTAAGTAGGAAGATGAATAATTCTACCAATATAAAAAGAAAGAAAATTTGTGTGCTCTCATATTGCTGTTATAATAGCAACCTATGATGAAACAATAATATTGTCATTAAACACTATATCATTCATAGTGATTTTAATAAGCCAAACAAGTGGGTGTTGCTTACATATACTGAGCCACTGGAGATTTAGGAATTTAGCATACAGCAAAAACAAGTTGCACAAATAAAAGCTCTAGCAAGTTCAGAGGTTGAAAAGAAAATACTTTTTTGCAATTGAGTCACAAAATGAAAATTTAATTCTTTGCCAGCATCCAATTTTTGTTTCATAAAAACAAAGTTTCAACGTAATTTTACTTCCAGATTTACTTCTTTTTTTTTTTTTTTTTCTTTTTTTCTCCCCTTCAGTTTCTGAAAGAAGTAAAGTATGCTGTCCAGATGCAATAAAGGATTTTTTCCTGCATTCAGGCTTCCGTGTATTTGATGCAGTTCAGCATACAGCTCGAGCCAGGAAGGATCCATTTTGCAGAGTAAAAGGGGCAAGCCTAACTCCAGCTTGATGCTTTACCACCTCTCATATTTGTGCCCCACCTGCAGTGGCAGAGTTCAGCCAGTAGTGGGGCTCTGCCTCTTGGGAAAGGGACCACTGATAACTCATTTTTGGCAGACATCAATCATTTAATTGTGCTTTAAAATGCTTTGAAAAGCATTTCTGGACTTGAAAGATGGTACTGTGGGATTCCATATCAGATGAGAGTGACACAAAAGTAAAAATAGACCAATTGTGCTAAATAATATCCATCCTCAATTTCCGACTTATTGTACACTAACAATATTAATGCAACCTAATTTAGTCTTGTTTTTATAGATTTGTGCACAGATATAGCATTTTAATGCCCATCATCAGTGATATGTACGTCAGTACCAGGGTCCCTTCTGCTCTCAGTTGCCTGAATCAGCTGCTCTTGTATAAACTGAATGGAATTAAAACTCCCCAAATGAACAAGCCTGAGTTCTGACTGTATGCCAGAACTTCTTGGCTTAGTGTGGGAAGCACAATGAAAGGCACTTAGAATCATTCTCTAGAGTTTCTAACAAATCAAAGATAAAAAAATAAGCTTTAATTTTACATCACTATAATTTTAATTTGTTTTTTTTTTTTTTTTCTTTTCATTAATTGCATGCAGTACCAACCTCAAAACAGTATTTACTGTAGAGTTTATTGTTTCCTGTTTGCTCTGCTAAAGTTTCCTGTGGTAGAAGGTAGGGCTTAAGTGAAAAAGAAAATGGAAACGGCTAGCACAGTGCAGAACGTTTCTTAAAATACTTTTGTGAAAATATTTCCTGTTCAGATCGCTTTTTCTAAAAATTCCTCTTCTAACATTATAACTGGAATGAGATTATAAAATGTTTTATGTTGTAGATTTTTAGTGAGGGTTTTTTTTTCCCATTTGTTTCCTTGTTTATTTTGATTAATTTATTTTAAAGTGATGAGAATGTTGAGAAGAAAAGCTCTATAAACTGCCTGTGTCACTTCTTTCTCCATTAGTGCTATCAAATTTTTATATGTCTCTGAAGAATAAATATCTTGAAAATTCGATTAGCCTGGAACTGTTTTTCAGTTTGCATGTGCATTTTCCTTTTTATATTATCAGCTGGGTAGCAGAATAAACATCTCTCAAATAATGCTTCCAAGAGTAGCCAGGGGACACCCTCTCTAGGTTAAGCACTTATCTGTAGTGCTAAATTAGAAACCTACCACCTTTTCAAGCATATCAAGTCAGAAAAGCATCTCCAGAAACGAGCTGAGAAAATCTGATGGGAAAGGATTTGAGTTAAGCAATGTGGTCGCTTAACTGAACTGACTGATGTAAGGAAGGTTTCAAACTGGGCTTTAAGATAGAACTAAGTTATAAATTCTCAGAAAAAATAATTCTGTAAGAAAATAGGGACAGTAAGTTTAAGGAAGGTGTGCTATATCCTTTATATGTAACAAATAAGTGGAATTTCTGGTTTAATGAAGGAAAGCAACTCATCTTCAGCTGAGGAACTGCAACCTCAGCTAACCTTACCTCATAACACTGCCTATTCTAAATAGTGGTAGCTGGCTAAAGATATACAACTGCCTCCTGTTTTACCTATATCTTCTTTTGTGGGAGTAACAACACTTTCTTTTCCTTTCAGGAGCACATTTACAAACTGATGAAAAGTGATTCTTACCCTCGTTTTATACGATCCAGTGCCTACCAGGAGCTGCTACAGGCCAAGAAAAAGGTATTGGTCCATCTTGCCTTTGTCTTGCCACTGTGCAAAGCAGTGGTTATGTTTGCAACAATACTCAGTCTTCTCTCCCCTGTGCCAGTGCAACTGGATATCTGGTAGGTGACCAACTTGGCGTATTTGGAGGGTCACATATACACAGGAATTCAATATACATATGTGTGTATATATCTGCATGTGGGCATGTTGCAATAAGTTATTCTAGCAAAACGTATTTTTATTTTTACATCCCATATTGTACTGTTTTCTCTGTTATGAAGCACCTTAAATTGCAAAGTGCTTTACAGATTCATTAAAAAAATAAAATAAAATCCCAGAAGAATAGTCTTTCATGTTTGCAAGTTTGCTTATGTAATAACTGTTGTTCTCTTTATTCCACCTGTAAAATCGACAGAATGTGTTTAGAAACAGTCTCACTCATATGAATAACTTCTGATTCCAACTATAAAAATAGGGGCTTCCTAATCCTATTTCTTTCCCTATTATTACATGAATAGTTTCAAACAGATCAGAAATATGAATTGAAAGACTGATCATGTCACACTTGTACAAACAGAGGCTCATGTATTGGCATGTAATGTTTGCTTAGAGAAGCCCAGACTCGGAATTGACTCCTGAAAAGGCACAGCCCAGAGTATGTGGAGCAGCTTGTGCAATGCAGAATCCTATAAAGATAAATAATTTTATTAGAGGGCTCTAAATAGTGATCTCCTAGAGTCACCTGGGAGCCGTGTGCTTGCAAAATCAGGACCCTGTCATTGCTGAAATGAGGTAGTTATTGACATCGTAGCATTCTACTGTTTATAATGACAACCTAAAATTATATGAAAGTACTGTGTGATTTTGTTTTTTGTTCAAACATTGATTTCTGAAGATCCAATATAGAGAGAAATGTTGAAAATACCAGAAAGCTACAACTGTCCGTGTGAAGTCCTTAAGTTTGTGATTGTCAGTTCATTAACACAAGATGTGCACTTCATTATTTCTTTTTATTTTCAGTTTTTCTTTTAAATCAAACCGTTTTGATTCCCATGAAAAATGATTTTTGTCAAATACTATATCTGCTTTGCCCATCTGCTGTTTTGCAGAGTCCCATTACAGCTTCATACCTATGTTTGCTTCCTTATTTATACAAACTTTGTTTTGCAGTCCATTGTTTCATCAGTCCTTTTCTACTCCATTTTTTCTTGCTTTTCTTTTTCCCCTCCTTTTTCTTTTAATT
This sequence comes from Centrocercus urophasianus, assembly GCF_019232065.1. Classification (NCBI taxonomy): domain Eukaryota; kingdom Metazoa; phylum Chordata; class Aves; order Galliformes; family Phasianidae; genus Centrocercus; species Centrocercus urophasianus. The sequence goes on along the minus strand of NW_024884142.1, from coordinate 68,109,519 downwards.
TTATTTTAAATTTAAGTTGGAAAACACACTGGATCGTCGAACATCTTTTGAGAAATTCACACGCAATGTGGTAAGTTTGTTGCCTCGGAAGACTAGTAAACCTGATGGGACATCCTTCTCCTTTCCCCCTCACCGAACCTTCCTTTCCCTTTTTGCTTCTCTAAACTGACAGTTAAAAGTCTGTTTATCACAGTTTGTGAATTTTCCTAGGAATGTCAGCTTTATAATCTACTTTCATTACAACCCCTCCTCCCTATTCCCTTTCCTGCTGACCTCCACACATGGAGCAATGGAACTTTGGAACTTTGGGAGCCATGCTTTTTACACTAGGAAGCATGAAATGATTTGCTTCTTTTTTTTAATTTGTAGTAAAGAATCTGTGAAAACCTGCTTGATGTTGTTCCTTTTTCCAGTGCCTCCCAAAATACTAAGCCTGATATAGTTTAAGTATAATGGATTTCATTGCTGTCTCTTTTTTTTTGGTTTTACTAGAAAAGCATTTGTCCCATTTTTGTAATTGGGGACAGTGAAAAATGAACAATAATAATTTCCCTTTCCCTATCCTCCTTAATGCACAGCTTCTTTAGGACCAAAGAATTGATGCTGATGATGCAGAAGGGTTTGATTAAGATTTCAATTTGTTTAAGGATACAGCAACCAATTATTTTTCTTTTTAATAATAATTTTGGAAATATATTTCACCAAGGTAAAATTGTGAAGGCTGTTAAATTTGCTGTGGGCATTATGTTGCCACCAGCCAAAAGATCCACTGATTGCTTGAAATGTGGGATTCTTTTTACTTTTCCGGTTTCTTTGGATTTTTTTTTAAACTTTGTGAAAGTTCCAACTAAAGCATTCAACGCATTTATTTTTGTAGGGCAGAAACATCCCTATTTTCCCATGCCATAAAAACTGTACACCAACACTGAGGGCGAGCACTAACCTGTTATGAAAAGAGGTAGAAAGATCTTGGATTCTACTCAAGTTTGTCTGCATTGTCTGTTGAATTGTGCAGTTGATGCTGCTGTGTGTGTGTGTGCATCTGTGGCTTTTTCTGTGACCTGATTAGTGGAGCTGTGTGCATTGAAATGACAAATCTGAGAGCTTTCAGCAAAGATTATGGTTTTTGTTTTTAGTTACTAGGGAAGGAGAAGCAGTTCTCAGAAACTGCCTCCCATATAATGAGGCTTAAGAGTGTTTCCTCAAGTATTTAAATTGCATATATGTTCCAGTAATCAGAACAAGAAACAAACACAGTGAAAGTGCAAAGTTCTGTGAGGTTGCAGGAATATCTCACATGTTGAAACAAAACTGTAATCCTTTGACTACTTTCTTATAGGTAAAGGCTTCCTGTAATATGCTTTGAATCCACTGCAATCAGGATCAAATTTGAATTCAATGGGACAAAGTCAGTAAGACTAAAAAGTAAATAAACAGCCGCAAAGGAAACTATCTCAATGTTTGAAACAAAAACCCCTATTTTTTGCATGGTGGTGTTGCCATAGCATGTTGCAGTGTGATTTGTGTGTTGTCTGAACAGGTTGATCTATACAACGTTATATGTGACAACATTATACGTAACGATTCTACTTTCTTCCATGGAGATGTTTAACAGGAAGTTCCACAGTAATAAACGAGCCTGGGTTAATGAGAGAGAGCGCAGACAGTACATCTGGGACTCCTGAGAGGCAAGATTTTGCTCATCACAGTGCCTGGCAAACTACAGTATATAGGCTGGGTGTTTAAGTAGCCAGCTGATCAGGAACTGGTTATGATAAAAAGTATGTAAACAAGTGGCTGTAAGGAGAGAAATAGCAAGCTCCAAGCAGGTGCAAGGAAAACAATACAAAAAAGTGTAAAAGTGAACACAGACTGGGAGGCATTAAAGTTATTCTCTGATAGAGCATCAGCCCTGTACACCAGCACTGGAGCAGCATAGTGCTCTGCTGGCATGCCCAACATTCAGCGGCTAATTTCAGGCAGATGAGATGAGATCAGCAGGATGCTGGAGATGTAAGGCAGGCCCAATAACAAAGCTGTGAGCTAGAACAAGGGGAGTGAGGATTTCTGAATATGAAGCATTAGTACTTCATTAGAAGAGGGTGATTCTTTTCTCATGGTGTAAGCTATAATGTGAATACTGTGCATTTGCTTTTTCTCAAAGTACTGCCCTATGAATTTGGGCGGAATCTGTCAAGTTAGGTCAGCTGCAAAAGTAAAAAATATCACTTCTAAGCATACATTCCTGATGAGACGAGCAGCTCGGAAGGTTGCAAACTTCTCCAGAATATCAGGGTTCTCAAGTATAAACATTTTTCTGTGAGAGATCTGAGTTTTTAATCCCCCACAGACCCAGGACCCCTTGCCACCAGGGATCCTTATTCTTCCATTCTTGTTCTCAGTTATGATGAGTTTATAATGTGTAATTATGTGATTTGGTACACTGGTTCTAACATGCAGGGATGAGGCAAGTGTTTCTCAGAATATCCTACTGATTAACTTGTTCTACTGTGAAGGGACAGACTGTGGTAAAAGACCTGCTCTTCTGATTAATACAGAAAACAGATGTGAAACAGGTCTTCTACAGCTTAGCCAAATGTCTCTGAATGATTTATAAAGAAGAAAATTGTATTTTCACTTATCTTCTGACAATTTAGAAAATTTAGACTCATTTCCACCATTATTTTTCTCAATTACACCCAAGTGGCTTTGCATTGAACTAAATTAGACCTCAGTATTTTTATTTGAAATGTTAAAAAAAACCAACCAGTTGTATATAGGGACTGAACATGAGAGGATGATCTTGTGATTCATAACCTGATTTGTTAAGCTGAGACTATAAGAGATTTCTGAACCTTTTGTGAGCAGTAATTGGAAGTGGGTTATACTTGCAACAGAAAGCATTTGCTAAGCTAGAAAGTTTTAAAACTTTCTACATGCTATCTCTCGGTATTAATCAGAAAATTAAATTGAAGTCACCTAAGATAATCACTCATTATTTTAGTTTGGTGGGAAAAAACAGAAGTGAATCTATCCACACATAAAAACTAGGCTTAGCTTTGCATTTCTTTGAGACAAGAGTTTTCTTTTCAGAAAGCTTTCAGTAATTCAGTGCACTTTATGAACGCCCTATATGCACAACTAAAAGCACTAGTTATTTAGCTTGCTCTGTAAATTATACAGCACAGTTGCTAATGCTTTTGGCAGTCTGCAACAGTGTGAATAGTGTCAGAAACATGTTTATATAAGATACAACATAGGTAAAGTAATAGCAAACTTGTATTTGCTGTGTGTAATATTTTGTCCTAAATAAAAAGTTAGGAAACTACCTCAAGTAAAACATCTACACAGCATAGGAAAAAAAAAACAAAACAAAACCCACAAGTGAAGGAAGGTGCACTGATAACACTGATGGGAGAAAAGAGGTCCTTTAAGGAAGACTTTAATTTCTCCTTCCCATCAGGAACTGTGACAGTAGCAGACTGGTAGTCTCTGAGCAACACACCTTTGTGAACACCTGCCTGTGTTTAGCTGTGCTCAGTGGTCCGGAAACCCAGAACAAAGCATTTCATTTACAGCACAGTAGGCTCATTTCTTTTCCACTACATGCAAATTTTCCTGTCTTGGCAGGAGACCAGTTAACAGGGCAGTAAGGTGCACTCTTTTCCTTAGAACCCCCCTGGGGAGATGCTCCATCACTGCATGTGGGTGTGACAGCTTCAGATGCCACCGCCAGTGTCAGAGTTTTATCTGTTGCTGCTTAACTGTCGAGGTGAAAAAATGGGCTTTTTGCAAGTTTGTGGTGTTTTATGAAAACAGTCAGTACAAAACTGAGCTAACTCAGTCCATTTATTAAACCAGAGTCATCAAATGATAACAGTCTTCACTCATAGCCTCATAAGCAACAACCCCATTTAATGACACTGGGTTTAAAACTACTATGTCTTACATTACCCATGCTCTTTCCACTTAGAGCTATCTGCTTCCACTTAGCTTAGAACTTGCTTACCAATTTCTTCTAAGGATTTTCCTCTCCAAACCAGTAAAATTATACTATTTAATGCATGAGATAAGAAATATGAAGGCCATGCAACACAGCACATTTTCACAATCCACTGTCCAGTGTAACTTAATATGAAAAATTGCGAATTATGGTCTAGAGGTGGAAATTAAAACTCTTTAAAATAGCTTCCTCTTTTCTTTTCAGTCTGGTATAGACTTTATAGATGTTTAAACTGATGTTGCCGTATTAAGAACTGCGCCTTTACTGAGAAATGCAGATATTAATTTCCCATTAGCCAATAATTTTTTTCTCCAAAGCTTTGAAAAATAAAAAATAATAAAAAAAAAAAACACAAAAACACAAACAACTCAAAACCCAAACCCTAAAAACAATAAACTTTCATAGAAGTGAGCCTTCTCTTTTTCAGGAAAGAGATGGCTTAATGAAAAAAAATATATATATATTAATTGAAATTTTGAGTTTGGACTAATAATTAGTCCAAAAATCCAGTGTTGGGTTGTTTTTGAGGAATGATTGCCCAGCTTAGTGAGAAAAATCAAAAGGAGAATCCCTGGGAGATGCCAGTGAAGGTTGGCCTCTTTGCCCAGTTCTGCAATGATGAGCTGAGCTGCCTTGCTTTGTGCTGGGGCGGAGGGGCTGCTGTGTGGTACTGGCACAGCTGGGTCTGTCTCCATTAGGAAACAGAGCGCTCCCATTCAGATTTTAGGCCAGTGACTGCCATTTCCCAGCTGACAAATATTTGCCTGTATCCTAAGCTACTGGAAGACTGAGAAGTACAAAGTGATAACGAACTGAACTGTTTGTCGAATGCATTGGCTCCTTAGAAAAATCTTAGATTCTACCCCATCCTTCCGATGGTTTTTCAAGTTAAAACTATCCCATCTGGAAAGAGCCTGCAGGTTAAGCAGGAATTAGAGCAGCTCATCAGAATATGCAGATTACTGGGGAAGGAGAAAGAGGAATTATCACCCAGTTTGGAACAAGCCAAACCAAGACTATGCAATTGCTCAGACACTCCTTTTTGTCTATGAACTGCTCCAGGAAAGGAACAGCTGCAGTGTAAAATTAGGAGAGGACTGCAAATCCTCACTATAGGCAAGAGGATTTTCCTGCACATGCAACCACTGAAGGTAGTGGTGAGAACTTGTCCCCTAAACTCAGTAAATGCTAACATCCTCCACTTCACCACCTTCCTGAAAGAGAAATACATTGGCACAACTGGATGAAAATCAAAGCAAAATCCTGACCCCCTGGGCAATGCTAAATCCATTTGCCTGCCTTGGAGGAGCAAGGGCTGGCTAAATCCTGACCAGAGACTTACTGTTTCTGTTCCTGTGCCTCTCCAGATGCGCTCCTGCCAAGGGCTGTTTATCTCAGCACTGCGAGTGGCACCAGGGATATCACCTGGGAACTTTGCCTGCTGATGCTGGCCAAGCTGCTGGCATTCAGCATGTTTGCCACACACAAGCAGATCAGGAATAGTGAGAGCAAGGAGGGCCAGTCCTCATTTTGTCTCATTTTGCTCCCAGTAGGGTGCATGGCATTCTCCCTATTGGATATGTGGTGTTCCCCTTTCCATTTCTATGAACTGGAAATATAAGTCCTAAAGACAATAAAGAAACTTGAAAAAGGAGTGACTGAGGTTGCTTAGCAGAAAGGATAAGAATTTGAAAACTATTCTTTTAACCTTCATATTTTTCAACTCTGGTCCCTATATAAATTTCACATTGGTCTCTTATAAGTCACATATGAATTGAAGTTGTTGCTGACTTGCCAGATTGAGTTGTTGGTGTCCAGCTACATAAATAGGTCAGTCAGCATACTTGTGTTCATAAATCTGCACATACTTTTGTAATTTTCTCCTCAAGCTCTCTAAAAGTACAATTGGAAGGACAACTCTGCATTTAAAAAGTTAATACATTAAGGTAGGTGAGAGAACGCTGAGGTCAGTTATTTGGTTTTCATCAATGTAATTGACTCCAGTTGTTCTGCTGCCTGCTTGTACTCTGACTCCCTTGTTGAGATACAGAATCACAGAATAATAGAATCCTTAGAGTTGGAAGGGGTCTTTAAAGGTCATTTGCATATATGCATAAAGCTTCATTTGGCTGGTGTGTTATAATAAAATTGTTCAATTGTTTCAATTCGTATGTCCAAATTGTACCTAAAAGACCAAAATCCTTTTCTCGTTTAGAATTTGGCCCTATACTCCTACATGTTGATGGCAAGAATACAACAAAAATATTAAAGATCTTCTTTTCATTCTTCAGATGAAAATCTAGTACTTTTGAATTTGTTTTCAAACATTCTTTAATCTTACTAGCACAGCAAACAATTTCCTATGTGTGATTAGTTGTATGCCACACCTTTTAGAACTTGCCCGTTTGTTGTAGGTGACCAAATTGAAAAATTGGCTTAAGGAACAGTAATTAGCATTGTACCTGAAAGAAATAGATTCAACCCTGGGGAAGGAAGGGGGTGAATAAGACATCCAGAGAAATCCTTAACTTAGGAGAAAAACTACCCGAAGTCTTTCAGCTTACTGTGGTGAGCAGTATCTGGGGAAGACGTGATGCCAAATAACAACAAAATTTTCATGACATCTTAATGCATCTATAGGGAAAAATTCAATTAATACATAGAATAAGATTATCAAGTCAGATCAACTAATTAATGAATAGTTTTTTTTGCCTGCACTTAGATCAAAAATTCCTACTTTATATAATATCACAGTTCATTCCACAGATGCCAGAATGGTTCATCTCAAATTCCATGGAATTACAACTCCTAAAGAAACAGCTGCTACAAATAAGAAGACAAAATTAATTCACAGATTCACAGACAAAAATCTTCATAAGATGGAAAGATCAGCATATGCTGAATATTTTCTTAGCTTATGTACAAGGCTGACAACCCTGCACCACCTCTAAAATCACATAACAAATTTGGGCTATCATCTTAAATTGTAGTAGTCCAATGCCACATAGCTGTGGAGACATTTTGCTTATCTAAAAAGTGTTTAGCTTAGTGGTTTAAACAGCTTGATTATTACATTATGGGAGAACATAATCTAAAGCTAAACCAATGCAAAAAAATTGAAATTAATGTAGGTAGAAATTCATAGAGTTAAAGCTAGATAAAGGGAGGAAACCATGCCTAGAAGGAGACATGCTGTCTTTTTTTTAGAAGCAAGTGCTATTATTATCAGGCAATATGGTGAACTTCAGAGATGAGGAATCTAATCCAACATTACAGATCGTTATTTCCCTTCAATATTATACTGTAAGGGGAAAATTCACCCTCATCTGTATGACATTTATTTCAGAGCACAAAGAGTAAAATGGCTATTCTTTTTGTCATGATCTATTCTGGTATATTGCATTTAAGCAAATGTTCAAAACCAACTTGCTTATCTCTTTGAGCATAAAATTAATTGGTAAGGAAAACAGATATTAAATTGTGTAATTCCACGGCACAACAGATTACTTTACAGCTCATTGATAAAGCAGAATAAGTTTATTTACCATTTACTGCAGGTCACCTCTCTTCACAGTTACAGTAATTCTTAGTGTAGTTTCCTTGAAGTCAGTTTGATTTTAAAATGAACAATAGATGTTAATATTAAATATCCTTTAACTGACAAGTTAGATAGAGCCCTTTACTATTTTATTTTTTATGATCTATATTATCAGGATATCCCTGTGGTGTATTGAAAAGTGCTGTAAGCTTGCTGTGCCAGCTCTGCCTCTGCTGAATTGGTGCCACAGCAGGATGGCCTGAGGAGAGCTAACTGACATTTTGTGTGGTTTTGTGGCTTTTGTCTGGCTCAGCTAAAGCTCAGATCTGCCTGAAATATGCCATCACAACATACCTACACTATCCTCTCTGCACTGTACAGCTAACTCTTGTGGGACAGAACTTCCTGAGAAACTGAAACAACATCTCTGCAACAGGAGGACTGATGAGGAAAAAGACAATGTGAAAATCCAAACACCTTCTAAGCAATTTTAGGCAGTCCCATGTAACATACCTGACCAATACTCCTTATAAATAGTAAATGAAGTATCAGCAAGCCTATTGCAAAGTTCATGGAAAAGCTGCTTTCCTGCCTGTATGCAATCTGCCTCTTACTTTTTTACTTCAACTGTAAAGTAGCTTTCTGCAATTTGTGATGGAGCTACTACAGTGTGCACATCATCGCTGTAGCATGAGGCACCCTCACTTCTGGTGGCCACCTTCTAGTAGTTCTGGGAGTGACCAACAGCAAAGCTGTCACAGCAGTAGTTTCTTAACAGCCAAACCCAATTTCATTCAAAACTGGCCTTTGAATTTGCTGTAAACACTCTGAAACAGAATGGCTGGCTGGCAGTGCAGGAGTGCAAGTGTAAGGGTTTCCTGTGGTTTAGGATTTGACAGACTCCAGTTGGTGCCCTTAGATATTTGACAGTGATGTGGCAACACTGAGTGGTTGCTGATGAACAGGTTTGCAGTGATCATGCCTCTGTTTTCTGTTTTTGTTTTTTGTTTTTATCTTTTCCTCAGGGGAAATCGCTCACATCAAAGAGGTTAACCAGTCTAGTGCAGTCCTACTAAAAGGATCACCTTGTAGCATGGAAGCAGACTCAAATCATTATACATACTTTATAGCTCACTGATTGCCTGAATCAGAGGACAGTAGAACAAGATGTTGCATGAGCAAGGACCTGACTTGTTTTCTTTTGTGTATACTAAGGCATTACAGACTCCGAGGGACTCTCTAGCCTTTCGATGCCTCCATTTCGAAAACTGTCTGCTCACTTCCTCCTTCATATCAAGCTGGATCTGTGTCTTTTTATTTTCTGCAAGCTCAAGTACAGTGAAAAAAAAGCTTCTGCTAGGCACAGTTTATTAAAAAAATACGTCAATCAAAAACTGGAAGAAATGTAAAAAATGCATATATTAATAAATATACATATGGCATCACATTTATTGCACAATAAATTAGCACAGAAGGTTTCATTTCACTGATGTATGCACATTGAGAAAGAAAACCTGTGTCTTTGTCTGTTGTCTGTATATTCTCTGTTAATGTTTCTTGCATTTATTTTTATACCATATTTAAAAAAGAACACCTTTTACTCCAGATGTATTAAAGTTGATCCTTCCTCTGTAAATTTGTGTATGTTTATATTGTTGTTTTATCTTTCATTAAAATATGCAGAGTCTCTTTCCTTTGGGAAGTTTGAGATTTTAATACTGAATCTGAAGATTAGTCCAGAGCAAAGCCATTCCCAAAAGTTACATGCCTTGTGCTTTCTAAAAAGTGACATGAAATGGCATTTTCTTTCTCTGAGTGACACCTAACCAAACACACTTTATTGATAATCATTTACTCTTCATTTTCTTTTTAGCAAGCTAGCAGCAGAGAGACCTTTCCAGCTTGCTCATCATCACATAAGCAAACTTTTCTTCATGCTAGATCAAGTCTGTAATGGTGCAGTCTACACAGTTTGCTCAACGATTCAGTTGCTGACCAAGAGCAGATCAACTAAACTGCATTTTCTTAGGAATGGACATGATCAAGTCTGGCTGAGAACATGAGTATGCTTTTGCTAAATATGACACCATTTCTTTCTCCTTGCTGTCATGTGTGCCACAGTGCAACATTTTAAGTTGAAGAGATAGTGGTTTGGAAGTGCTGAGACTTGAGCTCAAACCTTGGGCTGTAAATGAAGAAACCTGCAATTTTAACTCAGGGGCTCAGTTCAAGTGCACTGTTGTATGTGTGTCTAATAGTGATATTCATGTAAGAGATCTACTTGTAGGTTCATAGGAGCTTGCAGACATTGTCCATGAGACAATGGATATAGAGCCTTCTGCTGCTAAATGGAGCTAGAGATGTAATATCTCTGCTTGCAGAAGAAAAGCAGCATTTTTGCATAATAGATGATGTAAAGATAGTGGCAGAATCTCCAAGTAGAAAAGCAGTGGTGTGAACTAAGGCAAATGACAGACAGCTCCGGGGCATTATATGGTGTGTAGGACAAATGTACTGAAAGAGCCTTTTTAGCCATGCACAGGATTGGCTCAGAACAGCCAGAGCCGGTACCATCTGTTGTACTCACTTTTGTGTGATATTGATAAACAGAGATCTTGTTCCAGAGGGACTGCTAAACCTAAAAATGTCATCTTTCCCCCCGCCCCCCCATTCCTGACACAAAACAAGCTGGCCGTAGACACAATCCAGCATTACATTTGAATAGATTAGTGCTGGAGTCATCTCATTCAGCACCAGATGCCTACCTGCGTTACTGCCGCTGGGACAGGGCTGCTGTGGGCAGAAGGGAGCTGAGCTGCCATAACCCTGACTGCAGCATCCCCAGAGAAATGGCCTCAATAAACCCAGGAACAAACACATTGTTCATCACCGTGAATGGCTTCTCCCCTGGTTTTTGCTTGGTTGAGATCTGGGGAAGGGAAGGGAATTCGTTTTTTTTTGTTGTTCTTTGTTTTCACATGCTGTGGTGTTTCTGGTTTCTAACTAGGATAATAATCACTGCGTTAAAGTGTTGCAGTTTCTGTCAGCACAATGCTTCCAAGCTGAGTTTTATCACAGAACACTGGTAATGCCCATGAGAGCTTGATTTTATCAAGAGCTCCATCTAGGTCAAGTCAAAATATTCACAGTCTAGGAGGCTAGATGAATTCTAATAAATAGTCACACTGAACCCCAGATCTTAAACTCTGAGATTTAATTTTCCTTTACTGCAGAAATGAGAGCTCTGAGGCATGAACTTGGGGCCAGGATATCCACAGAAATTTGAGCTCTGTTTCACTTTTCAGTGCCAAATGGAGATATTTATTTCCCAACTCCTGCTGCCACCGATTGCATCAGCTGGTATACTGCCTGCTTTTCCTTAGGATTTAACTAATTAGATACCAATTTCTGCTTTGAAGAATCACTCCCATCAAATAATTAACATTTCAGATTCACGCATTAAATATTTCATGCAACTTTACCATAAGGAAATTATTATTTTGATTTCTTCTCAAAGCATTTTGCAACATTGTTCGGACAAATACATGGATTATTTGTATCCCTAGACCCATTTCATTCTAGTTCTTCTTTTGTCCCAGTAGATATGAAGCTTATATTGAATGGCAGTCTTTTCCTGTATTTGCACAGGAATTAACACAATGACTACAAGGTAAAAGTATGCATTAAAGTAAGGACTTCAAAGTAGTCAGGGAGCTCTATCAAGGTTTCATTTGAGCCTGTGTTTCCAGTGATGTAACTCCACTATTACCTGTGATTGAATTTGGCTGAAAAAGAAAACCAAACAAAACCTGCTCTGCAGCCAGTTGATTTTTAAAGGGTTTATTTGAGATCTCTTCATCCCTCCACTGATCACAGTCATCTGTCAGTGCTGCCACAGTGGGAATGGGAACTCCTCGTAGGCACAATGTCCTTTTACATCCCCACTGAGAAAAAACAGTTGTTTTTTTTCAAAACATTATGAAAATCCACTTCCATAAATTAGGATTAACTCAGGGTAAGGCTTATTTGTTCTTACTGCAGCAAGCATCGAACAGATGAAATATAGCTTTGGTTACACAGTAGTGTATCCATTAGGAAGTCCAGTGAGGTCACAAATCTGTTGAGCAAAAATAAGAACCAAGGGAGAAACCCAATGGGAAGGGGCTGTGCTCTTTGCCTCCTGGGGAGAGTCAGCAGTCAGCACCTCCTGGCACCTCCCAGGAGGCTTGAAGCATCCTGCTTTTCTTTAAAGGATCCACTTGACCTGAGAACAGCAGAACAGTCATCAGACCTTGTGTAAGATGCCATTAAAAGTTGCTCCTTGAACCTACAAGACCAAAAAAGGAAGGAAAAGGCCTTAAAGAGGGAAGAGAGAAGGAGCAAATTGCGGAGCTGAAAGAGCCATGGAGACTGGCCAAAAATTAATGAGCTGAAAGTGAAGACAAAAGAAAGAAATGAAAATTAATTGCAGTGACCAGAATGGAACTGATGAGGGAGGAGAACTCATGCACAGAGCAGTTGGGTGCTGGAGAGGCAGCATGCCACTGTTGAGATGCCAGCGCCAGGCAGGGCTGCCAGCAGAAACCATCCAATGGCACCAGCTGCGGCTGCTCCTTCAGACATTTTTCTTCTGAAAGAAAGCTCTTGATACCAAATATACGGAATTGCTTTGTTCAAACTGCACCCCTAATATTATTTGAAATCGTAAGGCATAAATGCCAAGTAGTTCTTCAACAAATAACAAATAGGAGAGCAAAAAACAGTTCCAGAAAATGAGAACTGCAGGAATGCATTTAGAATATTCACTTATTAAAAATATGAATGAAAGCCAAAGCAGATGACTGAAGTGAGAGAAGGCTGTTTTATTTAACTAACAGTTGGGAATCGTCAGTGATTTTTTGTGGCTCTACCATTTATTTATCTTTATGCCAAGTTATTAGCAGCTGTTTGAATTTAGACTTAAAAATTACCATATTTTTAATTTGCTTTCTAGCTAGAGATGTCATGCATAGAACCAATACCACTGAACTACTAACTTAAGTGCATAAAACATAGAAATTTTGCTAAAGGGAATTTAATAGCTACAGGGACCTGTCTAAAATAAGGTTTTAATCTGAAGATGTTCAAGGGAAATTGCCAACAGTTTATTTGAACGTGTTCTATGTCCATGATTCATTTAAGTGTGTTGCTAAATAGTTCTGATTTGCCTTTTGATCTGACTGAGATAAACAGATTAATGCTTTTGTCTCCTTTGAGTTGAAGATATGCTGAAGAAGCCCAATAAAATCTTCTTTGCTTCAGTTTATCCCTTTAGTTTTTGATGAAACTGCTGCATTGACTGTAATAAAATGTCCCCTCTGTTATTGTTTAAAATGGCCACTGCAATGCTGCAGCCTCTTTTGGTGTATCCAAGGAGATACATCCTTACTGATGTGGGTTGACTCCTTTGCCCTCCTCCAGACTGGAGATGTTATAGATCTTTTATGGAGGACAGCACCACAGTGCTCCTGCCCTGGCTCTAAGGAGGAGGACTGTTGTTCATGTTGTGCCAGCTGTGTGTCTGCCTATACACAAAGTGGCAGAGCTTGCCCCCGTTGCAATAGGTGGTGGCTGCTGAACTGTGTTGGCTTATGAGGCACTGTGATTTGCCAGTCCTTTGTGGTAACACATAGGTGTTGTTCACATTGGTGTGTAAGGCATTAATTCCTGGGTCAGTGAGATGTCTTCAGTTGTTCGTTGAGTAGCATCCTAGTTTTTCAGACTGTGCTTTTCTTTTACCAAGGTCACTTTTTTTTTTTTTTTTTTTTTTTTATTTTAATTTAACCTGTGCCATAATTGTATTCCTTTTTCCTGCTGGTATTTATTTGCATGAGTGGGAGTGAGGAATCGACTGTTCAAACTTCTTAATGCTTAAACATGAATGATAGTGACATAAGGGATCTGTATATACAGATCATTAAGAGAAATTGCCATGACAATAGACTCCGAGAACCTGCAAAAATTATTTACAAGGGTAAACATGGATAATAAATATCAAATAATATTCAGACACAATTGTAAATGTTACCTTGTTAGTGGCATTTGCACAATTTTTATTATACATATTCTCTGCTCACAAAATATACTCTGATGCATTCACCTTGTCTCTTTTTTTTTTTTTTTTTTTTAATTGATTTTGTAATTTCTCATTAGGTTGATGTCACTTTTTCAAAACAAATGCTGTTTACCACCCTTGCTATTAACCCTGTGGCTGCTGCTTCTGCTATGTCATGTGAATGAAGCCTTTCATTATTCATGTAACTTTTCTATCCACCTCTTTACTCCCTTCCTCCTTTCCTTTTTGAAAGATGCACAGCAATGGCATTTTTAATATAACTTGCTTTTCCACCTTTTTATTGAATGCATAATCTGAGGTCTATGACATTTATTTGAGTTCATCTATTTTTATGTTCTGTTCTTTTTATATGGCTCATCTGTTCTTTTAGATTCTCTTTCTTCTCTTCCCCTCCCCCCAGATAACAACTTTTTAGGATTCTCAGTCTCCTGTGGTTCTTCTCCTTCACAGTGACCACAAATGCTCTTTGCACTTCCCTCCTCTGCTTTATGTTTCTTGGACTTGAAAGAAATTGCAAGAAAATAAGGAGAAAACATTAAAGAAAAGGATGGTCAGCAATTGGTGCAAGGGCTGATTCACGTAATACCTCACATAATATCACATAATGACCTTCCCATTCTGCTCCCACCAACTCTCCACTCTTCCTCCAGCCAGCGCTCCAGCCAGTGCTGCCCCAAACTCGCCACTTTAGAGGACGGCTGTTAGTGATGACACCTTCTTTGCTGAAAATGCCCTCCAGATCTCTCCATAAAGGCAGAAACCCACACCTCATTGGGACTCCTATACTTATATCGAACATGATTCCACTGAAACAGTAATGGAGCTATGGACTGTCTGGTCTTGTCTTCTTTCCCTCCCAATTAAACTTGGCTAACATTGGTAAGCAGCATTTAAATGACATATATGACTGAACTAGAGAAGATGTGGTGCCTACACAGGGCCCAAACAGATAACAGGTGTGGGAGGTGGAAGGGTCTGGGGTGTTGTCCTAGGGAAGCCCAATGAGCAAGCCCTGAGGTGGACCTGAAAGGAGGTAGGAGGGAGCTGGATATTCCTTAGCTTGGAAGCAGTGATCAGGTATAAACAAAAAGAAGTCTAGTTGTGTTATTCTGGATGTGGTGGAGCTGCAGGACCAACTGCAAGCATTTGTGATTTAGAGTAATTGGGAGCTTGGATTTCCCTCCAAGTAACAGAGGGGTGGGAGGGTAATGTAGAACACCTGGGTCTCTTAACAAGGAAAGTGTCTGTAGGAGACAGAAAGGGAGCTTAAAGCTCAAGATTAGTAAGTGTTTCTAAATATTGATCTACTAATGAGCTGGTGTATGGAAGCCCGTGTTGTACAAGTGGCTTTTTGAAGGAAGGAATGTAAGTCTCTAGTTTCATCAATAGATACCCTTTTCTTCCAAAACAAGGTTCTGGTGTTTTAAAGGTGACACTATCAGCCAACTGTTGAATATACAGTGAAAATAATTAGACAGTTAATGTTTACTTAATGATGAAACTGGTTTCTAGCAAGACAGTTTTAGGGATGCATTTGTAATTGTTAAGGTTGGTCATTTTCTTTTTCCACCCCACCTGAATCACTTAACTGGCATTGCTAGGTCTCTGGCTAGATCTCCTCTCTTGACTCTCTTCTCATTTTTTTTCCTCATCCTTTCCTGTTCCAAAACCCAGACCTGGGGCAGTCACTGCAGTTGTGCTCCTACTTAGTGCATGTGTGGGCAGGAGGGATTTTGATTTCTATGTTTATATTTTTTTGCCTTTTGTAATGGGAACACATGCTGTCAGACTTTCATTTTGTTCTAAAGAGCTTCTTCACAGCGCAATTCCTGTCATACAGACTGATACGGTTTTTTTTTGTTTTGTTTTGTTTTTTTGTATTTGTCTACTATTGACACTTAGGCATCTTACTTGGAGAAAATATATATATATATATAAATTTTTTAAAGTTCTGATTTTTTTTTTCTGATTATTTCTAAAATATCTGTTGGTCAGAGCAGACTGGAACTAATGATAAACTAATTAACCCCTACTACCTACTTTCATCTCACTTCCACATTGAAACTGCAACTTGGGGTTCCTGTCTACAAGGAGAGTTGAGTATCTGCTGATCTTCCAGTGCCTCTGGTGGCATCTTCCACTGCCTCCTCCTGCCCCATCCTCTCAGCAGATCTCCACTGCAATTGGAGATGTGAAACCTGCCAGGGCTGACTTAAAGTGCAATCAACTTTTGCTCCGTGGGTACCTGTGTTGCCAGTGTGGTACAATAAGTGTTTTTTTTTTTTTTACTTCTGAAAGATGTTTTTGATGATTCCTCTCCCTCCTGCCCATCCCACCTCCTATGTGGGGTGTGCACATGTCTCTTGGAAGCTTTTGAAGTCTCTTTCCACCAATGACACAGATGGGGCAGAGCAACTTTGATCACTCTATATCTTTTCATGAGCCCTAGAAAAGAAAAACCAAAGGTTTGAAGGCCAAGAGACCCAGAGGAATGAATAGAACAAGAAAGGAGGAATGAACAGAGCACAGAAATAACCTCTGCAGTAGTGGCCCTGGTACCATTGCTACAGCCAACAACTTCTGCCTCCTGCAAGTGGCTCTGGGTGGCTGCAGCCCCTGCTCTGTGTGTCCCAGTAAGTCTCTAGGGGAAGCAGCAGAAGAGAGGGACATGTGGAATGCACACACTTGCTGATATTGCTCAACACAGAGAAATAAAAGGCTGAGGTCAGGCACCAGAGGAGCTTGATCTGTGTGCTCTCCAAACCGTGCTGAGCCCACCATATTTACTTTTCATCTAAAGAAAGTTTGCATTGTGTAAAAGAAAAGAAGGAAGAAGAAAAATGGCTAAGTTCCTGATGCGGCAATGACTTATAAAGTTGCCATTGTGTCCCTTTCTTAGCCCTGACAGCACCTGTGCCAAGATGGAGCTCTGTGCCCCCCCTTGCTGAGGCACTGCAGTTCTGTGTCTGCCTGCAAGTTCCTACTCAGTCAGAGAAACACTGCCTGCAGCACTCAGCACCTGTCCTCAGTGCCATTCAGTGCTGGCTTCTTGAAGCAGCTTTCCCCTGGGCTCTGCAGCTCTCCGTTTATTGATACTGACATGGCAGCACCAGCGCGGTCAGTGTATCAGCACCCATCTGCCACAATACAGCCAAGGTTTTAATTCTGCTCAGGATAAAAGTATAATCAGAGCAGTAGCACTCGGATTTGTGTAATGGTTTAAAATACAAATTTTTTATGTGCATTGGATGGAACATTTTTTGTATCCATTACAGTCTGTCATCTAAGAAATCTAAATAGAGCATAAAATCAAAACCAAAGGACGCAGCGTCAGTCAAAACAATTTCCTTTACCATAGCAAAGCAAACAGTTTGGTACTGTAAAAGCTTGGGGGTGTTTGGCTTTTTTTGGGGGGGAAGTAGATTACAACAAAAGAGTCCAGCGGAAGGGGGGGAGGAAACGGGCTTGTTTGTTTTTGGTTTGCTTGTTTGCTGGATTCTTTTGTTGTTATTTACTTCCTCCCCATCCCAAATTGTTCTGAAGTGATCGTTTCCCCTTTCTTTCCGTTTGGATTTTCCTTCTGGTTAAGCCTTGCTGAGAACTGCTGCTCACGGAAAGAAGACACAGAAAGCCCCTTTCATTTCACCGAGCTCTCGCTACGGCCCTGCCAGAGCGGCCCTGTCGCTCTCCAGCCCGGCCTGGGCGGCTGCTGACACCTCGCGGGGGCGCGCGGCCCTGCAGGCGGTGGCGCTCACCGCGCGGTGGCGCTGTGGCGTGGGACGGCGCCCCCACCCGGAGCCGCGGGGCAGGAGCGGGGCCTCGGGATAAGGCGTGTGCTGATACGTTGTGTGCGAATACATGGGTTTATCGGGCACCGACATCAGGCTGCCTTTGCCCTCTTCCCCACGCCGTCCGTGTGTTGGGATTGCTGAAAAACAGCCTCTGTTACTTCAGCCGTGTCCGTCCAACGTTGTTTTTTTGCACGCAGAATTGTAGCTTTACCCCGGGGGCTGTGTGGGATCATCGGGCTGTACACCCCGGTATCCTCTGAACTGTTTATCAGGGAGGCTTTTCTATGGAAAATCACGCAGTGGGAAGATGGTCTTCCCCTCTGAAACTTACGGGATGGAAGGAATGGCTTTGTTTCACCCCAGCCCTTATAACAGACAGATAACTTTCATTATATGATGCTTAATGAAAAATAAGCACTTATATGTAATATCTTTTATGTCTGGACCAGGTGCTACGTAAAGCAATTGTAAAGCTTTAGGGAATGGAGTTAAGCTTATCTTTGCTTGGATATATGGCACTCCCCTTTGAGATGGTGTCACTTAGTAATTTCTGCCACATGTTGTTATGAGTAGGACGTTTTTGTTTCTTTACTGTGTTTCCCTCAAGTCCTGCCGGATAATATTTCAGATGGTCACGGTCAGAAAAAGCGTGTGACAACTTCCAGATGTGCAAATAATCAAAGCAATCTGCAGATCTAAGGGAACACACCAACAAACAAATGAAGGATAACTCAAAGGGCTGCACTCAAAGTGGGGGGTCACATTATGAGGTGGGGCAGCAGGCAGGAGGACGTTCCCAGAGTACCCGAAGACTTCACTCCTGTCTGCATCGTTTGGTAAAACAGAGAGTCTGGTGATGTGGCTGGGCAGGCAAAGGAACCAAAAACAAGGGGTCTGATTGTGGATTTCACACAGCTTGAAGCAGTGCTGGCTTCCCAGGGAGCAGGAGGGCTGATGGTTGTGCTGGTGAATGAGTGTAGCCGTGTGGTGCTGCATGTACAGAGCAGCAGGATGCAGGCTGTATGTGGCTTACTGCTATAGCACGGGCAGCACAGCTCTGTCCTTGGCCACGGTAGGAACAGATCTCCCACCCCACAGTGTCCTACAGCAATTCTGCTGGTGCCTTTGTGTACATGAGCATGGGAGTGCCTGCTGCAGACAGCACGTTCTTTGAAACAGATGTGCTTTGCTGCTGCCTGCTGTGTGTGCGACTGGCACAGCGCTGCTGGAAAACTGGTCTTCAAAGCCTCCTATGAGGAGCACTGACAGAGCAAGCATTAGTAGTAGTACTGCTGCTATCACTGCTACTACTGCTCCCAGTAATGCATGATTTAGCGCTGGTTTAGGAAGGTCAGCTTGGTGCTCAAATTTGATTATCCTGAAGCCTTTTCCCATCTAGATGATGCAATGACCATACCAGTAATACTAGTGTTACTAGTAATTTGTGCTGGCTCAAAACCTGTCAGCTGATGATGGAAGAAGAAAGATCTGATCGCTTCCAGGGAAATGCTGGATTTTTGGAAGCTGCTGTGATTCCTGCAGACCATTTAGTGACAAAGCTGATGTTCTTGGAGCACTACGATGTGGGAGACTGCTGCCAAATACTCTTCTTCCTTCCTAGCAAGGCTCTTTACGTAACTTTTTTGTGTAATCCTATACGGTCTTTTACCACTTGGGAGCTACTGATGAAGCAAGCTAGCAAACTGAGATGCATGCTAGGAAGAGAAACAATTTTGTGACAGTTCGTCTCTCATCAGAGGTGACTTTTGTCAGTCATGCTCTCCTTTCTGCATTCCCCAAGGATTTGGAAAACTGGCAAGATTGTTCTTTGACTTTGTACTAAGAATCACATTGTACCTACATAGAAATTGAAAAGAGTAATATCCTTCTCACCTGGGATATCAAATCATGGTGCCCATCTGCATGGAGCAGAAGCCCAAGCCAGATAACTGTGTTGGAAGTGTGTGGTGGCCTCGGAGGCAGCATTCCACAACAGAGGCAAACAGTCTACAGAGCCTGCATGGACCGAAAGGTGAGGAGATGCTGCAGCTCACAAGGATACCAGTATCTTGATGCACTGAAAGAAGGTGATGGCTGTGACCTGGGCTATGCAGAAGATGTTTGTGGTGATGGATCATCTCTCCCAGTTCATGGCTGTAAGATAAGGGTAAAAATGTCTTTTAATGTGAAGTTTAGCAGCCTGTGTTCATCTAGTTGGAATATCAGCAGCATGTGCATCCATCGTTTATAATGTGGTTGTAAAGACTACCAGGTCCTTCCCCACATCCACAGAGAAAGCTGTAATTACCTAAGTTTGACAAAATAAAAATGGAAACCATTCTCTGCACTGGAAGCTGAATCAGAAACATTGTAAGGAAATTAAAGTCTTACCAACCAGAAAAGCATGGGAGAAAAAAAGCAAGCAGCTTCTATCAACTATCCATCTGTTTGTACGCTATCTGACTGTATTTAAGGTTTTACTGAAGAAAAATGTCTTGTGTTTGTGCTCAGTGAATGCTGATGTTTTTCACAATGGCAGTAAAAACCCTGGATCTTTTATTTTATTTATTTATTTATTTATTTATTTTAAGAAATGAGAAAATAAACTGGAAGAGCTTCTTTTTCTTTTTCTTTTTGACAGACTCTTTGGATCATTAAGAATCATTTGGGCAAAGGTGCACTCCCAGCAAGTTGGTTGTTACGTTTCCAGGCTTGGTGTGGTTCAGATCATGTGTTTTCTCTCCAGTCAAGATTCCATAGTTTAGAAAGACTTGCATTTTGTTCTTTATAAGATGTGTCTGTCTCTGTAATGGATTAAAAAGACAAAATATGCCTTTCATGTTTACTCTTCCAACAAGGGCTCATTTTTGAACTATTTGCTAGTCATAGAATTACAGTCACGTTTCTTAATGTGTTGGGATTTTTTTCTTACTAAAACTCAGATTCTGTCCTTCCTTAATGTAAGGCTTCCTGGAGGTGCATCTACCTGACCAGAGTTTCTCATTTCATTGTCATCATTAATATATATTTTGTGCACTCATAAAATCCATTGCAGTACTAAAATCATTTTGTCAGGGTAGAAAGTGCAAATTAAAATATTCTCACAGTGGGAGGTCCCCAAGTGTAACTTTCGTAACAAAAACTCCCCAATCATTTCCAAACTAATTGTAATTTACAATGAGAAGATAAATATTTCCACTTAGTACTACCTAGATGTGATATTCCCAACATTTCATATGTGAATAGTCTTTCTCTGAGTTTTGCAGCTCTTCTAATTTCCTGGCCGTATAAACCTACCCTGTGACTCCAGAACCCACTCAGGAAAAAACCCTTATACCCATTATTGTCAGTGTTTGCATATCTTCTGATTTGCTTTCCCATTTTTCTTTTATTTGTTTGCAGTTTTCTCTTTACCTTGCAAGCTTCTTCCTTCCCTCTCCCTCCTCGTTATTCAAAGTCCCTAGTCTCTCTCATGTATTTTAACGTCCATCATTCTCATCTGCTGACTTCAACTCTCAGCCAAACCCTAGTAAAGTCAACAGAAAGGCTTTCCTCGGAATTCTAGATGTGTTTTGTCTTTCTGTTTTGTTTTTGTTTCTTTCTTTCCTTTCCTTATTCCTATTGCTGGCTGGCTAGCTGATTTAAAAAAATATTTTCAGTACAGCTTGTCCTCAGTTGACTAAACTGGTAAATAATGGATAAATATAGTTTTGATTGAGAACAGCTTTCTGGCAAAGATGGAATGCAGCACTAAAGAAGAATTTTTCGCACCTTTAATCATAAGTTCTGGTTATTTAAATTAAAACCAATTACTTAACCTGCCTGTACAGCACACAAAAATTGTAGATGTCCTTGTACTGTACTCTGTGCTGCCTACGCTACACTGGCTGCAGCAACCAGGTGGTAATTTTATTCTGTGAAATAGAAATTGCCTGGGTTTATTTCTTTCCTCATATTAAAAGCAGCAGAAATCTAATTTAGATATTTAACCAATGGCTTGGCCTTCTTTTTCCCATGATTTTTTTTTTCACCATCTGGAAAGGGAATGTTTTTCTATCATAAGCTCCCGGCTTCAATATGTAATAATCGTCTTATGAATTCTTCAGTGTCTTCAGTCTGGCTACCTACCTCTGTAACTCAGTCCTGCTGTGACAGTACTTGAGTACATACAGTACTGTCTTCATAGCAAAATGTACTTATTTGACCCACTAACGGGGGGTTAGTTTGTTTGTTAGGGTGTTTGTTAGGTGCTGTTTGTTAGGGTGAAACTCCACATTTTGCCTAAGAACCATGCAGAGGACTTTTTATAGATATATTCTGTGTGTCCATTCACACAAAGGATCTAGGAATACATAGTAAAAGTAAAAATCTAACTCATAACAGTAATACGAATGTAAGTCATTGTATTTTGAATTTTTATGGCAATAAATTATAGCAATAGTTCACACAACCCAGCTATTATCTCAGATTGTCTCTCTGCAGAATCACAAAAACAATCTGAGTCATCCTGACCTGATTCATGTTCAGTTCCTGTTTTGGAAGGCTTCCCTCACCATCATAAGGGCTGGTAACATTTTTTCGTGTGAAGGCTAGATTCTGTGCAACAGCTCCTCAGTCTATGGCAGAATCTGCAGCATGAATCATGGAAAATATGCATCCCTGGTTATTTGTAGCTGGTTATTTTTGCAGAAATTCATGTGGCAGAGCAGCCATGAGATTTTTTTTCTAGATGATATATGGGAGCCTGATGAAAATTGTTTGATGGAGACCTATCTGACATATCAAGAGACACGCAGAATGTGTAAAAGAAAAAAAGAAAGCATAGGATAAACCACAGAACTTTATCACAGAATGGTTTGGGTTGGATGGGACCTTAAAAATCACTCAGTTCCAGCCTCCTTCCATGGGCAGGGCTGTCCCCCACCAGCTCAGGCTACCCAGGACCCCATCCAACCTGGCCTTGAGCGCATCCAGGGATGGGGCACCCACAGCTTCTCTGCGCAGCAATGTCAGGTTCTCACCATCCTCTGAGGAAAAAATTTCCTCTTAACATCTAACCTAATTCTCCCCTGTTTTAGTTTAAAGCCATTCCCCCTTGTCCTGTCACTATCAAATCATGTAGAAAGTTGATCCCCCTCCTCCTTGTGAGCTCTCTTCAAGTACTGGATGTACACAATGTTCTCTCCCTGGAAACTTCTTTTTCTCCAACTACCTTAACCTTTCTTCACAGGAAAGGTGCTCCACCCCTCTGATCATCTTGGTTGCCCCCCTCTGGACCCACTCCAATAGCTCTGCATCCCTCCTGTGCTGGGGCCTCCAGGCTTGGATACAGTACTCCAGATGGAGCCTCAGGAGGGCAGAGTAGAGGGGGACAATCACCTTCCTGTCCCTGCTGGCCATTCCTCTTTTGATGCAGCTCAAGATACTGTTGGTTAGCCTGGAAAGACTGAGTGTGAACCATTGTCAGACAGAAAAAAAATCTACCTTTGTGATTAAAACAAGGCAACAGAGACTTGTTTCCATTGTTCTCTCAGGATCCTCTTTGAGTTCTATCATTTAATTCTCATGAAACTTTTTATTTATCTTTGTTGCGGCTTTATGTATAATCATTATTTCAGATAGTACACAGAGGATATATTATTTCAATTAGTAAATGAAGCTGATTAATTAATGAATGGCTTTGTCACTCTCAGCTGAAAAGCGCAACAGACATAGAGAAAATGATTTTTGTTTGCCAAACTTCCTTGCATCACTATGGAGAGATATCTCTAATGTGAAAATGCAGTGAGTGCAGTTAATTCTGTTTAGTGTCTTAGACATTAAGTGAATAGTAACTTGTGACTTCAGGAATATGAAGCCAGACACAATAATAGTGTTACAAACTAATGTTTCTGCAGTGGAGCATTTCAGCAGGGAACAGCTTATGTCTGGTAGTACTCTGCAAAAATATGGTGCTACTTTACTATTACTAATTACTAAGGAGTGGCAAGAGAATAAAACCGTCACTTAAAACATTGGCAAATATTACAAAGATTAGGGTTATCGTACATAATGAAGATAAAAGGATCTCAAGCAGAGAAAATGTGAAGCGTGGTCATTTGATGGCAGCTGAATGAACAATAGTCATTTCTACTGCTGACAAAGATGAGCTTGGACATAGAGGAACGCTGAGTATAGGCTGGCAGGAGCACTCTCCATGGGAACTTGAAACAGAATGTGTAGACTCGTGTCCAGATCATCAGTTGAACACAAAGGAGAAAAGCTAGTCCAAAACTGCTGTGATTCCTGGGGATATGAATTTTTGTCAGGGAAGTCTTTTTTCTTTGACACATATGTTGAGCTCTGAAGCATCCTGAAGCATTTGCTTCAGGCACTCCTAAAGTCCTTCTGAAAGACAACAGTCTTAGAGCAGCTAAACGACTGGAAAGGACCTTCTAGTAGCTTTGAGTACCCAGTCCTCTGAGCTTAAAGGTTAAAGAGTGACCAATCATGGACGGTAAGTGTTTACTTCAGGATTAATGCTCTTCCCATCTAGCAAGCAAAGATATAAAAAAGATCTGGTGGCAAGAGTGGGACAATTTTACAGGAGGAAGCAGCTACACCAGTGATATATGCATCTACTGGCATGGACAGCAATAAGATATTGTGGCTTTTCTTTCATTCATAATTTTTAAACCGAGAATAGATGTTGTTGTTGCTTTTTTAATCTAAAAGATGTACTCAAGTTTAAATTGGATCTCATTCAAGGATGTTCTGTGTCCTAAGTTATGTGATTATGTGACCACATAGTAGTCCGAAAATCTTTCCTCTGACAAATAAGGCTGGAGGAGCTGTTATTCAGATTGAAACTTTGCATTCAGTGGTGCTCATTATGTTTACTGGGGTCAGTGCTCACCTTTGTTCCTTCCTCTGACCTAGCGTTGCGCTCACTGGTGACCGCTGCAGAGCTGCACTAGGCAGACCTCTCCTGCCTAGGCCAAGGATGCTCCTTTTTCACTTATTTCTCTCCTCCCAGGCTGGAACCCCACATTCATTTTTCCGAGGAGCCAGGAACCACCTTGAACATGGGAACTTCTGTAGCGCTTTGAGAGTAACCATTCATAAAGACCTTACAGCTCTGAACTACAGCACGCACAAAGAACACTTTTTTTCTAGTGACTACAAAATGCTTCCATAGGCTCTGCTTAACTGAAACCTCTATTAGCACTGAGCAGTAGTGGAGCTTTGTATGTTAGCCACTAAGGATTTATGTAGGAGGTAACTGTCATTATGTGTTCTCCTCAGAACCACCTGCACTATTTCAGAAGAAAATGAAGATCCAATCAAGCTGCTCGGAGATTATGAAATACTCAGATGTAGAACAGCCAGCTTCCCTGGTATAGCCAGGGGGGTGCAGTGCAAAATACTGCTAAGCAGGCATTATTCTCAAGCATTGCACTGACTGATCATATGGATACAGAAAGTTCACAGAAAAGCCTGCTCTTGTGAACTTTCAGTCAGCATTTGCAGACTAAGCCATAGGTTACTCATAAAATAAATGGATGCATATCTGTCAGAATGTTTAATAAAGATAATATATGAGAAGCATGAAAAATTCATTTTCCTCTGCAGTAAAAATATGTTCCTTCTATTGGATATAGGTCAGTGACAATAGCAGTTTAAAACTTTTGAAGCTTTGATGTTCAGAAGATGGTATTTTGACAGAATTATACTAAAGATATGGGTCTTGGAATGGAAACTATCAGGTCAGATGAAACCAAAATCTGATGAAGTAATGACTCAACTGTCCTTAACTAATATATAAACCATTTAAATATGATATTGGTAAAAGGTAAACTGAACCGTGGAAAATGATCCAGCAAAATCTACTTTTTAATAAATAGTCTTTGTCCCCAAGAAAGCCTGGGGAGATTGTCTTGATGTTAACAGCTACAGCAGAGGGTGGTTTGGGAATACTGGGAGCTGACATGAGCTAAAGAACAAAAGCTACAGATCCGTTTTCCACAGGCACAGTTTGATGTGTAAAGTCTCCCACTTCTGCCCATGGGGTGCCCTCATACCTGACTGCTGTGAAACTGTTACACGAGGTGGGGAGCACTGCTCTCTGAAGGTCTGACTGGTTTGTGAACTGGAAAAGAATTCCAAGTGGGAGGACTGTGGTGAGCAAGTGAACTACTGATGTCTTTCTTTTCCAAAACAACCATTGGAGTGTTGTCTTTGAAATCTTTTCTTGCAGACTTCACAAAATAAAGGGCAAGGAAACTGTGAGGATATGTATGGGCAACTCACATGCATCTTGAAATCTGGGCAAATAATACTATTGGTTTTAAAAGGTCAGATCAGCTGTTTCTGATTTCACTATTGAGAGTATGCCCAACCTGAAAAAGGTAAATGTTTATTTGGCCCACAGTTACCATATAACCTCAAACAGCTTGCTCTCTGCATGTGTTTTCTCTCTTCCCTAAAACATCAAGAAAGGAAACATGAATTTTACCAAGCAAATAGTATGAGTTTGCATCTACATTGTCAGAATAACAGTGATTTTTGTTTCCTGGATGGTCCCAATGACCTCCAGCTCCAGGCCTACATTTACAGTCTTGCTGTGAGCACAAATGATTCCAGTCTGGTAAGATAAGTTGAAAATATTATTTCCTCTCCATCTAGTAATGTACCAGTTGCCACTCCAATACACCAAAGAAGTTTTCAGATGTAATATCTTCACATATCTGCATTTCAGATTTTTTTTATTATTACCAATTCATTTTACATTTTACATTACACTAAATGTCTACATTAACTGTTCATATTTGAGCTCACTAACAATGGGAGGGAATTGAGAAGAAGGAAGAGATTAAAATATGTTCTGGGTGTATCAGTCGCATTATAAGGTTAGGTCCCAGAGTTTGAATCTAAGGAGTCTTTGGCAGCACACTTTCAGTCTAAGACCTGAAATGGTGGTTGCACATCAGCGCTGGAGCTATTGTTGCAGTTTTGAGGATTAGAGTCCATTCTCTGCCACTGACAGCAACTGCACCTTCAGCAAGAGCTCTGACACTCCATAAGCACAAACCTGCTCAATTAGCTTGCTTAATTCTTTTTACACAAGTGCATACAAAACACTTCTATCCTAGCTGTTTCATTATAAAATGATGCAAAGATGCAAGTGCTTCTTGCTGCCAGAAGTCTCCAGGAGGCCTGCTTTTTGGAAAGAGGTAGGTGATGGAGGAAATGGATTGGCAAAGGTGCAAAGGAGCACCTCCTCAGAGCTAGAAGTTACTGCACATCTCTGGTTTGTTTATTACAGAAAAGAACCTCCAGTGACAATAAATGCTGCTTTACTGTTGTTGTTAATATTAGACAAGGAAATGCCAGAACTAGCTGCAGACCAAAGATTTCACTCTGTAGGACTGTTTATTAGAATAGCAAAAGGCTAAGGCAGCTGATAGAAAACATGTCTACCAACAGTTTGGTGTGACAGACAATCCGTTCCTGTGCTGCCATGTGCTACAGATATCTTCTTTACATTCCTATTCAGGATTTTCAAACAATGAAAGGAAGTGGTCAATGCACTCAAATTTGATAGAACGATGCTGGCATTGAGTTTTGCGGTTGCAGTCATGTGTCAAGAGATTATTTGTGCTGGCATGGTGAATTCAATACAAGAACACATACTTGATACTTAAATCTCAAAAACTTAGTAAGAAGGAGGCCAGTAAACTATTATTTTCTCTAAGCACCGGTTCCTTTTAGATATAATATCATAGTAACAGCAGTCAAATTTGTGCTAACAGCAGCCAGCAGGGGTTGAAATCTTGGCCCTTCTTGCATAAATCTTGCATAAAAATTTCACTGAGAAGTAAAATCGATTTTCACGCAAAAATAAACAGATGGAAAAACAGAGTTTTATGTAATGGTTAATTTTTTCTGCTTTTCAACATCCTGGATGTTAATGTCCTAAAGTTTTTAAAAATTGAAGTTTCTTGGTGTTAAAATGAGACAAAACAAAAAAGAGTTCACTCCTCTAACTTCATTTGGGCCTGGGTGAACCTATTGAGGTTCAACGCAGCAAACTGCAAGGTTTTGCACTTGGGCCACAGGAATCCCAGGCATCCATACAGACTGGAAGGAGCATTCTTGAGAGCAGCCTTGCCAAGGACCTGGGGGTCTTGATGGATGAAAAGCTTAACATGAGCCAGCAGTGTGCTCTTGCAGCTCAGAAAGCAAATGGTATCCTGGGCTCCATCAGAAGAGGGATTCGCCAGCAGGGGCATGGAAGTGATTGTCCCCCTTTACTCTGCTCTTATGAGGATCCATCTGGAGTACTGTGTCCAGGTCTGGAGTCCCCAGTACAAGAAAGACAGAGAGCTGTTGAAGAGGGTCCAGAAGAGAGCCATGATCAGGGGACTGGAGCACCTCCCCTATGAAGACAGGCTGAGGGAGCTGGGCTTGTTCAGCCTGGAGAAAAGAAGGCTGCAGGGTAATCTCATTGCAGCTTTTCAGTACCTAACTGAAATCCTAAGGGATCCTACAAATCCTAAGGGATTCTACAAACAGGAGGGTAGGTAGGTTTGATAGGGTAGATAACTGCAGGACAAGGGGAAATGGTTTTAAGTTGAGGGAAGGAAGATTTTGGTTAGATGCCAGGGGGAAGTTCTTTACTATGAGAATGGTGAGATGCCGGAACAGGCTGCCCAGAGAGGTTGTGAATGCCCCGTCCCTGGAGGTGTTCAAAGCTCGGTTGGATGGGGCCCTGGGCAGCCTGGTCTAGTATTAAATGGGGAGGTTGGTGGCCCTGCCAATGGCAGGGGGGTTGGAGATCCATGATCCTTGATGTCCCTTTCAACCCGGGACATTCTATGATTCTGTGATTCATTTCTAATTCTCTAAAACAGTAAACCTGGCAGGACTATATTTTAACGCAAATGGTAGCAGATTCACTGCTAACCAAGCATCAGAACGATGACATGGATCTGATACTGTAATGGAAAGTCACAGCTTGAACCAGTAACTGAGCACCAGGTGGGAAAGCAGAGTCAACTCAGGGGAGCTCAGGTGCATGCAGTTTACCTGAGTGACCAGAAGGGGTGGAGCCAGGATCCATCCCTTCCGAGACCTCATTTGAGGGTCAGCAGTGGAGGCAAAGGTATCTTGCTGGAGATCTATGTATACTAAAGCCTTTCAAAGGTAAATGGCTTCTTTTCTTTGTTTATGTGTCTACAGCTGCTGTATTTGAGCATATCCTCACTTGCTGTAGCTTAGGACTTTGTTACTCTGTTGTCATTGCTGTGTTTTCTGTTGCATTATAGATACCAATTGAATTCTTTCTGGTAGATGTTGGGATTTCGTTCGCATTCTGAAAAGTGTGGTGAATCTGATTCTGAAGCTTCAGTCTGGAGCTTCAGGGAACCTCTGGAGAGAAAGTTTTCTCTTCACAGGTCTTGTCTAGCCAATGCCAGCTGTAATCAAAGGGATATTTCCTATTAATTTTTTGGACTTTAGAAGTCAGGTCTATATAGCAAATACCTGTAACACCAAATATCTAAGCTATGAAAAACAGAGAATGTGTCAGGTCCTTGATCTGTGTGAGAGCTACATGAGATTTCTGAGCAAATATTTCTAAAACTTCATCATAAGGAAATAAAACTAGCTGAACTCACAAGCATGCCTCATCTCTTGGTGAATGAAGGAGTAAAAAGAGTCAAGAATGTTAAGAGATATTAACAAAATAATCCCACTTAGCGCATACAGACTTTCTGTTTATTTCCGTTTAGGTTTATTTATTTGTGATGCTTTCTTTGTAACTGCTTCTTGATTCATTGAAAAAGATGGGGAAAGTCAAAAGCAGCAGAAACAGCAGATGGCAGCACTAGGCTGCTTCATCCATGCTGTTGGCACAAACTCTGAGTAAGCTATGAACCTAGTAGAGCGAAAGTTTCCCAGAGTTTTCGTACCTCCTTTCTTTCTCCTTTTCTTTTGGATTGATTCTCCTTCTGATTTTTTTTTTTTTTTTTTTTTTTTTTTTTTTTTCTTCTCTATTCACTATTTTAGAAAAGCGCAGCAGAAGAAGAAAATCGCTGTCAGGTTATCCTATATTGATTTAGTGGAAGATAGTAAGACCTGATGTGACCTGCTGAAAAGATGACGTGAGGTTATGGCCTAGCCTACTAGCGCTTCACGTCATATTAAACACTCCACAGGGGCAACATCTGGAGGGTTAAACAACTGCTGGGTAATGCGGTTTTAAATACCACTTCATCAAAGTAATAGACTCCACAGGACCCTCTTGGGATCTGTAAACTGATGTGTTCCAGGCTTTGTGTGCTGAAGCCCTTTTGTGTAATGCATTAAGGGGAGTCTGATAGCTCTGACTATTGTGTAGAGATATAACTGATGTTTGCACATTCATCTACAGCCTTGCTGTTCCTGTGATCAAATGATCAAATGCCTTGCCTTTAATGCTGATTTTTTTTTTGTTTGTTTGTTTCACTTCTATTTTTTGCTCAGAACTTGATAGGTCATTTAGCCAAAACTTCTGTGAACCAAGGAGAAGTTTTTAGAACAAGAGATTTGCTCTCGAGTCTGTTATAGCAGAAGGATGGTAAGATCCCATGCTTTCTGTATTTCAGAGTAGTCACAGAAAAGAGAGCAAATATTTTGTGCTCTATTCCTAAGCAGCCAAGTTTTCAACCTTAGTATCAAGCTGATTCCTCAGGTCTTTACAAGACCCAGTTTCTTTTCTGCATTCCACAAATACAACGTAACCATAGCTCCAGCAATAAGAATCATGAAAAAAAATGCTGTCTCCAGTTTGGTGGACCATGCAGATTGGTACTGTCATTTTGCTGCAAATCAATGTATCAAATAGTTAACTAAATGGTATGTCATTTTCTGAAGTAACTCCTTTCACTATTCTGGTGCTGCAAAGCAACAATTAAGAAAAGTGCCATCAAATAACTAATAATTTTAGTTCCATCAAGTAATTAATTGCAATAAGAAAGGCCAGGATCTTTTCCTGTCGTTTGTTAATGCAGCTTTTACTTTCTGAACCCTAATCCAGCAAATAGTCCCTTCACGTGGATAGAGATAATTTGATAATAATAATCACTAATTGATCTTTGTCACTACCAGAAACGTGTGGAAGAATGCTTGGCAGCAGCTTTCCAGTGAGAAACATTTAGGGTAAGGTTTACAGCTGAAATGAGGTAGTGGTGTTCAGCTGAAGCTGATGGAAAGATTTCTAGTTGCTCCAAGTGAATATCTGGCCCTTACTGCTTTCTTTGCTTGTGGATTTTTCTTTCTACTTTACTGTACTCATTTCAGATCAAAGAGTAGTGGAAAACTCCCTAATTGCCTAACACAGTTTCAGTTCAGCAGTGTCTCTGGGTAAGTTTTTTATGTGATGTGTTTCCAAGATGGGTGATGACAAAAGTCACGCTGCAGAAGGAGAAGGTCTGAAGGTGACTTCAAACCACCACCGCACCTTTGTAATTGCTACTGGGTACTTGGGATTTATGGGAGGTTATGGAGAGCCCAGAGAAATAAGTCATTGTATCTCTGCCTCTCCATATCCACATGAAACAACAGTCTCCAGCTACCTTTGTGTTAGAAAAAGCAATTACCTGAATTGTTCCTAAGCATGTGCTGCTGCCTCACGTGGCATCACCACACCATTCCTGCCCAAAAATGTTTATATAGGCCAGTAGTATTCACAGCTGATCACATTAGGTGAACTAGAGTTTCTGTAGACGTGGTAAATTTTACAAATGCTTATATATGAAAGATGTCTTACCCCCACTAAACCAACTTGTGTCCTATGCTTTAGAAATAAAACTTAAGACTTGCAGACATATTAGCTACTGTAGTTTACTTACTAGGATTATTTTCCATACCTTGTTACTGCTGAAGAGACCATGGCTGCCCTCCATCTGTGTGTAGGTTTTCATAAGAAAATGGGGAGCAGTAGGGAAACAGTGTGGATTCTCCAAAGAATGCATTAGTTTATTTATTTATTTCAAATGTCTTTCATGTCTCAGCTTTGTGCATCTTTTCCAAGAAGCAAATGCTTCACAGATGGAAAGAAGCAATTTTCAGTTGTAAAATTCTAAACAGTCCAGGTGAAATGAAAAACAGAACTTCCTGGAGACAAGCCAATTCTTTTTCCAGCCTCACTTTGATTGTGAAAATATTCACCCACCGTCAGAATTTATAGCATGAGAAATGCCCTGCCTGGATTCTAATCTGTGTCAAAGGTATCCATTCTGTGTAGATTAGAAAGGAAGGCTCCTATTTCCACACAGACACTACACATCTGCTCTGGTTTTCTGCAGGGTAGATCCACAGTGACCCTACTGAAAAAAAAATGCATAAACCAAGCTTGTACTGATACAGCTCCTTTTCTGAAGGGATGTCTGCTTTGTTGTTATCAGGCAAAGACACTAATTTGTCCTCTGATACTCTGTTCTCTGTCAATTCGTAAAGCTAGGTAGTGAAATCAGGAAAAAAAATCATAGGTGATTTGTGAGAAAGAGTAATGAGCTTATTTTTATATACCTCCTGCTGATAAAACCTTTCAGGATTTACTGCACATCAAATTAGCAGGAGCACTCATAATTACCCTGAGAACTTTCGGGTACCACATGCTGTCTATGAGGCTCTTAAATCACTCACGTAAATCCCCACAGGGAGCTGAAATCATCATTCAGGGCATCTGCTTTGGAATCAGACACCTATAGACAGGGACCTATACATCTGTGTCCTGCTGTGTGTGGACTGAATCCCAGCAGCGGCCAAAATAGTATTTCCTCATATTCTACCTACAGAACAAGCATGGGGGAACCAGAATTTTTTCCTGAGTAATAGGGAATTTTGGATCACTTGACTCTTAAGTCATTCTGTGTATTCAGGATCACAGATTGAGTGAAGTACAGAAGAAGGCACATAATTATTATCTGCTGCAGTCTCTCCAGGAATGCAGATCCCAAACACATGAATGAATATAAAATGCTTGATCACTTGCTCACTTTAGATGTTGCAATGATTTTACAACATGTATTTGACAGGCATGTCGTTTGGGATGTGCGGGAAGAGAGAAAAGCACTCAGTAATGGGTGCCAAATCAGGATCTAAGTGCATAACCCAAAGTAATTTCCTATAAAGTCTAGCACATTCTCTGAAAAATGTTGAGTAGTGCAGGAAATGTCTGGTTAGTTGTGTAACTGTTTGCGAGATATACAAACTCATCAGGCTCTGACTCCTAAATCTTATGACAATAATGAGTTTTCTTCCAGACTTGTTCAATTGCATATCTGATACACATACTGCTCAGCCAAAATGACTTGTTAGTGATTTATTTTGAATATCCAGCCTTTACCATATGACATCACCTCCTTAACTTGATGAAAAAAAGGTTTAGGCTGAATTCTTCCCGTTAAAAATAATGGGGCAATGGTTTCTTCATGCCAATATTTACTGATATCAAAGCAAAATATTTTCTTGGTTATTTGTCTTAATTTAGCCCAAACAGTACACAAAGCACAGTGTACAAAAACAATATGTTCTTTCTTCTAAACCAGATCATCGCTTACTAATTACTATATGATTTGAACGAAAACAGAGCATGATTCAGTGATGATTATCTCAATATATTTGGAGTTTTTTGTTATTCTGGTTGATAGAAAGGTCATATAAGATGCATTCCTACAGTTTCTTTTTTCCAATCCCTTCCTTTCAAAAAGATTGCACTTTAAGTATTTGTTTAACAAAATAGAGCAGAATGAGACCCAGATCCTTTCGTAGTATCTCTAGAGAACAACTACATTATTACATAAATGTCTATGTATAATAATATACATATGTATGCATATCTACACATACATATAAACAATTTTCAATGTTTAATTTCAGCTTACATGTCCTAATGGTATTTGCACAGACCATATAATGTATCCAAATTCAACACAAAGTCCAAACCTGTATCACAGAAAACAAATGTCAGAACTGATATGACCAGTACAGATCCTTTGCTTCTGAATCTTGATTTGTGCAAAGCCAGAGATGGTTTCTGTCTCATTAGGAAAGTCACATGTAAACTGCAGGGTTACAAGCTCAGGTAATGCATCAGAGAAAAAGTAATATAAAGCACATAGAATTTTTACAGAACTAGTCTATTTACAGCATATGAAACAAGATTTTTGACTGAGGACTCTAGGTCACAAACGTGACTCCAGATGAATCTGTCTCTACACTTCTATTGCCTGGAAAATCTTTAGCAGAAGCTAAGAATGCCTTTCTCTCAAACCCTGCTAACATCACACCTCTTGTTTACATGTATGCAGTGGACTTTTCCTTCCATCTGCACCAGACACGGTCTCCTCCTGCCTTTCTGATGCTTCCTGTGCGGGGCTTCATTACCCAGGACAGTGTGGCCTAATGAGAAACACATTTCCATCAGTGAACACATCAAAGCCAATTCATTGACTTCTTTTGCACTTCACAAACATGCCCAAACAATGCCAAGCACATCAAACGCAGACTTTCAGTTATAGTGCACACTTCGCTGCTTCTGAGTGAAGGGAGCGAAGAGAATTTCTGTTTGATTACCACTAGATGGAGCAAAGCCAAAACTGGAGACTTAATAGCTTTGTGATGTAAATACATCCATTTCCTATATTAATTTTTTATCAAAACATTTTGATCAAAACTTGAAGCCATCTTTCACTTGGTTAAGCTGAAAACCAGGCCCCCCTGCCTCAAGGTGAAGTGAAAGAGTCTTTTTCAGTTCATAACTAGGTTTCACTCTGCAGGTTTGCAGCACATGGACTTCCCAGTTTGTATGTTGAACTAAAGATGAATTCTTACGAGACTGCTCACCTTTTTTGTCTCCCAGCACCCATTTCAGATGAGTAAATATGGAGTCTAAACCATGGGAAAGGTCTCCATGATGTGATTGCATGGGTATGTAAGAACCTTCTTTAGGCACAAGGCAGATCACTTATACTTGATGTGTTCCCTCTTCCTCTTTTGCCCCATTAACCTACCTCTCACATTTTCTCTTGCAGACATCTGCTCTCCTATCTACTGTCCAACTAATTAAATACCAATAATATGTGGGGAACGCTAAATACTTCATCTTGTAGCGCGAATGATCACTTACACTGTTTTCACAGCATGGGTGATATTCCCACCTGTGTTTAACATTGCTCTAGTTCTGTTTCCAACTTGGGAGTTTTTACTGTTGCCTGAAATGGCAGCTGACAATAAGGTAACAGACACAGCTTCTGGGAACTTCTTGTATGTGGATGCGTATTTTGAAAAACACAATGCAGATTGAATGGTAAGTATATAAACACAAAGTTTGCTGCCCTGTTGTTTTTATAACTTACAATTCTGCATATGCAGCCCTTAAAATCCCTGAAAGCCCAAAGTTGCTTTATGAACTGTACTGATCAGTTCACTAACCTCTTACTATTACAATTCTGTAAACACTTAGGTACCTGAATTGATTGAATTGCTTCTCTAAGCAAACTCTTCATTCAATCTGAATTATAAGTTCATTTTTACCATTATTTCTTCTGAAGTAGGAACCATTTCTACTTCACAATTTTGAAAGATCTACTAGCCAAATGAACGCCTTGAAGTTCTCTGCTACCACTAGTACTCTTCCAGATGAGGCTGTTTGAATGTTTGGTTTTTTTTTTCCCCCCACCAAATGAGACTTCTTTTTATTGTGCTTAGTGATGAAATGATTTAAGGCAATAGCTGGTCAGAAGTCCAAATACATCTCATCAAGAACTTTTTAAAATAAAATGTTGAGGAATGTTTCTGCTTGATGAACAATCTTGTAATTTTTCCAAGAAGTTTTAAACAGACTTAGGAGAAAATAAAAACTTTGAAACAAAATACGTAATGGAACATTTTAAACATTTTTTTGTTTGTTTTTGTTTTGAATAAAAGCAATGAAATTGCCATTTATAGCGAAGCGAGAAATGATAAATTTGTATTACACCAATTGATCTTTTGACTCAAAACATAATTTCACTGGGGATTTTAAAAATGATTAGTGGAAATTACAGTACTTCTGGACTGCAAGAAGTATTGCAGCCTCAGTGTAGACTAGATCAATTTGAAATCAAAGCAATATTTTTACGTGCAAGAATATTTAAACCTCTTCTACACAGTTCTTCATGCCAAATGCTTGGCTCTCCATGTTGTGTCTACACAGTTGAAAGATATCAAGATTTAATGATCGGAGATAACTCATGAAGTCTTAGTTGTGTGAGCAAACCTGAATTTTGCTACCCACGGGTGAGAGCCAGGCCATTCCTGTTGTGGTCAGGAGAAGTAGATTGGAAAGGTACGTATGTGGAATGAAGAGCTGAGGAAAAGCGTTAGATGATCAGACTTGCTACTGCTACTACTAGGAGGACAGGGAAAATGGGCCCAATAATGCTGCTTTTAGACCAGAATGGTGACAGCTTCCAACATACCAGCTCTTTCTTCAATGAAACAGTGGTGGAAATAGCCTGGTTGGACCTTTGGCATTGAAAGTCTGTTCTTTTCCTCTTCTCTTGTGCTGTTGTATTCTGTCAAAACAAGCAGGTCTACCATCAGCCTTGATTTTGACTAATTCTTTAATTTTAGTCATTTCAAGAGT
This sequence comes from Centrocercus urophasianus, assembly GCF_019232065.1. Taxonomy (NCBI): domain Eukaryota; kingdom Metazoa; phylum Chordata; class Aves; order Galliformes; family Phasianidae; genus Centrocercus; species Centrocercus urophasianus. The sequence continues at coordinate 68,073,420 of NW_024884142.1, read as the reverse complement.
GCCATGCCAGAATTTCCAGGATATTTAGGTAAGACACAAGTCTTCTGCCACCAAAGGGCATGAAATCCTCAGTCATACTGAAACTGTAAAATGGATGGAGTCATACAAGTTTGAATAAACTATCTTGCATGCTGTGGTATTCTTTAGACACAAAAAGGAAACAGTTTATCTACCCCTCTCCAACAACACATTAATAAGTGTTCTAACTACCCCTTCACATCCTTTTTAGAATATTGATTTAGTATTGCATCATATAAAAATCTGGTATTCATTTCAGTAGCTCTTACAATAAATGCAGATATCAACTCTTATACAAGACTTCTAACAGTTTCTCGCTTAGTTCACTTCACAAAACTGAGAAATGCTGAACTAAAAATGTACCACAAAGGAGGTGAGAATCATTTGTTTCTTTGATTATACAGTTTGTGTGTAGCCATTGATATGCATATGTTTCTAACCTGAATAAGTGGGGGGATCCATCACAACTCCTTAACCTCGGTTTTCTAAAAATTAGGCATCAATTGGAAATGACTTCCCTAGCTTATTTGATACTTAACAGAGAGAGAGAATTTTTGTAGAGCAAATCTTCTGGAGACATGTGTAAGACTATGATGCAAATGACTCTGTAGTGATTTTTTGTCACTCTGCCAAGTCCTGGATGATTAACTTGAACTAATTTTTATAATTTTGTTGGTGTTACATCACAGGAATGTTAACAGCTATTTCTTAGCTTAAATAGCTATTAAAAATGTTTTTACATTAACTAAAAAGCTGTTAAACAGGAACATAATTATGCATATGTTTACGTATATGTATATAAATATTAATAAGTTTATCTAAAATCCCCTATAAATACAACTACCTTATGCTAATCTGCCTGAACTACATTTATTGCAATGTGAGGTTTCTTTGTTTCTCTTTCCTTCCTGACATACCCTTTGGTCTCTTCATAGTCTGGAAGACATCACTGCCTACATACTTTGTATGTGATGAGAATTTTTTAACTCATTGAAGGAAAAGCATTTGGAAACATCTTGTAATCTCTATCATGTACTGTTTGGCAATATTCTATAGTATAAAAGTGGTTTTAGAATTGGGTTATTTCCTGTTGCTCAGCTTGTGAGCTTCAAGTCGTTACATAAATTTACAGCTGTGAAATATCATTTCATTCTAAGGGCTGTAAACAAAATTGTTTTCTTCTCCAGTTTTCAAGCAGGACCACTAAGCAAAAGGGGGACAGTATCCTGCTAGGCTTTATGCTGGCAGCACCTGAGGTCAGAACAGAGAGAAGTGAGCTGCTGTGACTCATATAAACACAGCATTTGCTCAGGACATGTTTGTGTCTGGGAGAACAGGAGTTGATAGCATGTGCCAGACGCAGACACAGCTCTGTCAGTTTACCTCACATTTGCGTCCTTGCTGTTCTAATCCATTATTCAGCCACACAAGTGCTGGGCCTGTCTTCAGTTGAGAAAGAAAATTATGCCAATGTAAGTGGCATTTATTTGATATGGGAAAACGTCAGACGGGGCTAGGATAAGATTAGAAAAATAAGTTCCATTGCTGACTAAACACAAATTAAAACCTAGGTCACTAAGGGTGAAATGTCACTACACCAAGTTACGTAGTTTTGACTTACAAGTTAGTTAATCCTTATTTCAAGGTAATAAAACTCAACTGTCAGCTGGAATACTGTGTCCAGTCCCAGTATCCACACCTTCAAGAGGATTTTGAAAAATTGGAAAGAATTCAGGAAACTGTTTAAGGAATGCTTTGAGAACTTTTTAATCCAGCAGAAAAGGCATAATAAGATCCAGTATCAGAAAGCTGTATCCTGAAACATTCAGGTTAGAAACAAGGGCTATCAGAATTACATAGGCAGGGAGCGACAAGTAAGCTTCTCTATCATTTCCAAGTTTTGAATCTAGACTGTCTTCTCTTGTTAAAGAGATCATCCTATGCTTAACCAGAACGATGGATTTGAGACCAGAATTAGTAAGATTCCCCTTGGGCTTTGTCAAGCTCCAAACCAGCAACAAATGAGGTACTTGATTTCAAGCCATCTGCCTCATGCTTAAATGAGGTACTTGAGTTCAAGCCATCTGCCTCATGCTTTTTTTTTCTTTTTTTTCTTTTTTTGAGTAGCTACATGAATGTTGGTACAATAATCTCATACCCAAAGAAAACCTGAGACAAGCTGAGCCATTTTGATAACTGATCATTTTAAATTGCATTCTTAGGTTCTTATACATGGATAACTATAATGCCTCTAATTTATATTTCTTTTCTTGTAGAAGAGACTTGAGTTGTCATCCAAACTCATGAAATTAATGTGTTGGTGCATATGTCCAAAGACTTGGAGAAGAGATTATGCAGCAAAAAAAAAGAGATTATGCAGAAAAAATTTACACTAGGACTTATTCTTTTGAGATTCATTCAATATCCATTTGCAAATTGTAAGTTCATCAGATTTGGTCAATGTTTTAAAGTACTGGACTATTTATTTTAATTTATTTTCAGATACAATCTTACTATAAACATTATTTATTTATTTGTTTGTTTGTTTGTTCATCGGATTGCAGTGGCTACATGGTATTGCTTATGCTGGATGGATTAATGGTCTAACAAATCCAACATAAATAGTGGCATATTCAGATGGAAGTTTAGCATCCACAGGAGCTGGCTTGAATAAATCTTAACTGCTTAACTGGAAATGAATATGAGAAGGTATGTTAGCAAGGCAGAAATTATTTCAAGTCCTAAAAATACTTTTCAAATACTTTGCACCAACACAATGAAATTTCAGAGGAAAATAGCATGACATACCAGCATTTGCAACGACCCCTTCTATTTTACATGTCATTTTTCCTGGTACTATGTTGAACTTTTTACCTATTTCTCTTTTATCTCCTCTTTAAGTTTTTAATTGTCAAATCCTTCTATCACCAGTGTTTTTTTTTGCATTCGTTTTCAACACCCCCTAGGCTTATAAAACTGTATTATTTGGAAAACTGAGGAGGCGTATGTGCAAGTCACCTTGCTGTAGCTTCACTATGAACTTCTGCAGTGCATTTCTCCATTGTATGGAGTGCTTCATGTACATAGTAGTTCATTACCTAAATAAATATGTTCATTATGAGTTACCTACATCACCTCCAGAACTGCTGTATTTGTAACTCGTATCTCCAAACACTAAGGAGATAGAGATGGCACTGAAAGAAAAGCTGAAGATACGTCTATATAATCAGAAATTCGTTGTTTTTTTTTTTTT
>NW_024884142.1:67955746-68070049 GCF_019232065.1 Centrocercus urophasianus | reverse complement strand
TTTTGTTTTTTTTTTTTGTGTGTGTGTGTGTGTGTGTGTGTGTGTGTTAATATTTTTAGTAGTATTTGTAGTTCTCTAACTTGGCTTAATATGAGTTAGTAATATGAATAATCCAAGTCCATCACTAACATCCATTCTCAACAAGAAAATGACTCGAGGTAGATCAAGGAAAACACAGACTGAGCAGTAGAAAAAAAATATGAAAAATAGCTGGAGGACTAGAAGGGTTCTCAATGGGGTCTTGTCTATGTGTGTCTTATCTTCCTGTTTCTAGTATAGTTTTAGTAGTCTTACCTTTTTTCTCTATCACGCAGACTTTTTGACCCAGGCTTACTGTCTTATTTAGATAGGTTAATTATTGGATCCTATATAGTGTGACTACAAAAAGAGATAAATATATATTCATCAATAATGCCATTTTTCCTCAAATGTTTTGGAGTTGGAGGCCTTACAATTATCTGGTTGTAAAAATTATAATTCAGCCCCTTGTAAAAAGCATGATACTTCTCCAATTGTACTGTCAGGCATTCATAACACCTACAAAATGTGCAAAAGTAATAAATGTTATTACACTCCACCCATTGATCTGTATTTTTTATGGTTGATTCCCTTCTTGTCCTTGTATAATTTAACATGAATTAAAATATATGTCTCATTTTATGTATTATTGATACAAAAATGCATTTGCACTTAGGAATGCACATTCATTATGCTTTCATGTCAATCAGTAGAACGTCTTGTCATCCATAAACAACTTGCTATTTGTTAGATACATATACCTGGAACACCCCACTTTTTGATGCTCAGCACTTCATCAATAATTCCACTCCATCACTGAGGAATTCCCTAAATAGCTTGCTCATGTGTTCACAAAATCAAAGTCACAGAACCGTTAAGGTTGGCAAGGACTTCTGGAGGCCATCTGGTCCAACTGCTGCTCAAGTAATGCCACCCCAAGCAGGCTGCAGGTGTGGCTTTTCAAGATCTCCAAGGATGGAGAATCCTCCTCTGAGCAATCTATTCCAGTACTCAAAGGAACATATATATGAATATATAGTTGCTTTTTGAGAGTGGATGCAGCTCAGACTCCTCTGAGGCAGAAGGTTAGTTATGTAAGAATGGAAGAATGAGCTGAAGAACCACAGCCTCTGATCAGGCTCTTGCTGTTCCTACACTCCATCCAGATCCCTTGCACTTTGTGGGAAGATAGTATGCTTTGCTCTTAAAAATAATTGCTTTAATTCAAATTACAGGGGGATTTTTCTAACAGGACAGGAAAAGCAACAAAGCTTTTCAGATGGAAGATTTGCTTTTGAGACATCTGTTTTGACAGTTCTGCTCAGGTGTCAGTTTGAACCTTGTATTTGTACCTTTGTAGAAAAACACATATGTAGTCAGCTCAAATTCAAAGAATTTCTAGCCTCTCCAAGAAAAAGAAAGGAAATATCTTTTTTTCTTTTTTTTCGTGTAAGTCCCTGTGTGTAAATACTTTCAATATACAGAAAATAAGAGATTTTATTTGCATAATGCTCAGTATTCAGTATTATTTGTTACTTAAAAGAATCAAACCCACATCTAACAGATGTGTTATTAACTGGAAATTAATTTAAAAAAAAAGAAGAAGAAACTGAAGGACAAAGAAACAAAATGCTATATTTAATACACGAATATCTCAAACTTTAGCTGGATATTTTATTTAGAACTGGGCAGACAATATTATATGACATTACAAGCAGAAAGAAGGAAAAAAATACTGTCGTTTACATGGAGTTGATGAATGATGTATTAAATGTGTATAAATCGTACAAAACAGGCCAGGCAGATTGACAAAACTTGGCAAAAATAACTCAATCCACAGAGTCAAATTACGCAATAAAAACAAGTTGGTGCTATTCAAACTGGTACATTTCACTAGGGAAAAAAAAAAAAAAAGCGGAAATATTCCTAGATTCCCAACAAATCATAGATTCCACTTGTTTTGGCCAAACCTTGGTCCCTTTCTAGTTCATGCAATACATGTGAATGTTTTCATGATGATACAGATTTTGTTGTCATTTGGTTTTCCTGGGCACTGATCACATCTATTTATTTCTTAGGATTATGAAAAAAAAAAACACAAACATTAAAAAAAATAGTGTGAGAGGATGCAGATTGGACATTATGGTCAAGTGGCGTCCTAAAGACTGGAATTTCAGTGACAATAATTTGTGGCAAATGTTATGCTATAGGATATTCTGTGCTCTGTCACTTCATTACCTCATCCAGTAGCAGCTTAATATTATTTCTTCATAACTTTCAGCTGATGTGTTCATAATATGTTTGAAATGTTGAAAGAAGTTACTATCCTGTTGTTTAAACCAATGATTTCAGCAAAATACTTGTGCACTTCCCAAGACATCCACTATCTTTCATTATCAAAGTGAGATAAATTTCAGTTTAATTAAAACATCTAATGCAATTTCACCATGTGATATTAATATACTTTTCCCTTATGTGCTGTATGTATTAAATTGCTGTCATATGTACTCTGTACTGAACATATCCCTCACGGGATTCATGTCACTTAAAATCTGCCCTGCTGTCAGAATGAGCAATCCATCACTTAATTTGTTTGTTTGGAGGATTCTTTGCTGCATTTGGTGTGAGAGGGGGAAGCTCTGTTTGCTTTGTGTAACTCGAACATCTCTCACAGCCTGCTAATTCTGTAGTAGCTAGAAAAAAATGCTCAAGTTTGAAGGAGGCATGCTCTCAGTAGTGAATGGCTACAGGCTTCCTCCAGAGCAGTAACAGGAAAGCCATAAGTACTCAGAGCGAAAGAACTCAAGCTTTCTTAAGGAGGTGCAACAGTGATGTAGCAGGTTGGGCTAACAGCTGTCTTTTCTTCTTCTTCCTTGCTCTGACGGAAGATTCACAAAGAAGGACAACGTGACACCTTGTGTGAGTTTTTCCTCCTTTGGGACGTTCTCCAACTAATAGGTTTTCTTCCATCTTAGGAAAGTTTTACAGAATGTTTCCTCTGAAACACCTGAAAACTGAAACACCTCAGACTAAAGAAAGACGCTGCATGTTATACAGGGATTCAGTGTATATATATATCTGGACTATAGAACAAGTTTTGAGAGGAAAACCATCAGGAGATTAAGAACTAAGGAGTAACAAGGAAATGTAAGCTGATGCTTCTGTAGAAAAAAATATCTCCAAGATTTTTAAGCTTCGTATTTTACTTTTCCTTCCTTTCTAATTGCATGAACTTGTTCTATTTAGGAGTAGAGGGAGACGTCACACAAAGAGCACCACTTGTAAGAATCTCACTCAACACATTTTCATGAAAGAAATTAAGCAGGGACCCAGTTAATTACTCACAGTTCTTGGAAGAAGCTATATTGGCTGCTTTCCTTGTTCCACACATACTGCCTTTATTAGTCGTTATACAGCAAGAGAATCATACATGACAGAGCTGGTCTGGCTCTAATATTTTGAGGTTATCTGGTCCTATTTAGTGATGTTCCCAAGAGATCCAGATGTCCTCACAGTCTCTTATGACAGTGAAGAAGGAAGAGAACTCATCCCAAATGTATTTCTGTGCTGTGCCATTTCTCTCTCTTCCTTGGCTTGACATTCTCTCCATCCAATAAGAGAAAACAGAGGTGGAATGCGTAAGTCCCCTCATTCATTTACCTCCTCTGGGATTTAGGCAGGATCATCTTCTCTTAAACAGAAAGAGCATCATCAAAACAGGTTAAAAAATGAGTGTCTAAGGTTAGTCTGGAGATGAGGGACGACTCTGAAGGTACATCCAAGCAAAAATCCTAGTCTAGGTCTTAGACTGTGAGACAGAAAATATACATCCATACACTTATAATGCTCGGACACATGAGATCACTGCTTTCAGTGAGCACTTTTCAAAGGGTTGTGGGTGGCTCAGGGCTCTCAGACTCTTTCTGAGACATCAAAGGTTTTGTAAAATTTTCATGACTTAAGAAATCATAGCTTTAAAATTAGTGATGAAAAGTATATTTTGGTCTACCTTGAGTACATTAAAGGAAAGGAACAGTGAATGTTTACAGACCCATTCTGTCTAAAAATAGAATGACAGCATTGACATCTCACAACTCTTCATCCCCTTAGATTTTTTTCTGTTCCTCACTTGTTACTCCATTTCCTACCATGATCTTCCCAAAACAATTTGGCAGCATGTATCATTGAACCTTCATTGGGGTTAGAAGAAATCACCCTCATGCTAGAAAACATTTTGGTCAAGGAAAATTTTATTTATTTTAGGCCTCTGCTAGGACTCTTTAAAAATTATTAATTATTTGGTATGTGAGTATGTGAGCCTCTGAAAAATAGCCAGAGATGTGCTACCCAGAGCACAAGTTCCTGGAGCATAGAGGTGGGCTCTGGGCATCTGGATGGAATTTGACTTGAATGAAATTTTGCTGGAAATGAAGTGGTAGAAGATAAAGGTAGTGAAATGTGTTAGCTCTTTCTTTTCCTTCCAAAGAGTAAACAGAGTAATTTTTGTTTGAAGCTGGAATCAGGCTAGACTGTGAAAGTTTCATTCATGTTTGCTGTGAAATACAAATAAGGCATTTTTGACAAAAAATGTTTTATTCACTGTAAGGAATTTCATTACTGGCGGTTGGGTGAAGTATTTACTCGTGTCCAGTGATAGGATACTGCACTGACTCAGCTAGATATGTACTTTAGAATTGTTTTACACAGCAGAGATAAAGTAGTGGGAAGAAAAAAAAAAAAAAAAAAGAATTCAAATTACTGCTGCTTAGAGTGCGTTCCTGGCTTGAATCCACAATGTCAGAAAGAACTCCAAATTAAAAAACAGGTGCACTATGTCCAAAGGCATTTAGGTGCCTAATTGTCTATGAAAACAGTATGAGCTGTTGAAGATCTTGACAAGTGTGATTTATCCTAAGGGGACATGATATTCTCATGTGCTCTCATAGATTCTCCTAAACCTTTACCCAATACCACTGCTACAGTCTCTTACAGAGGTGCTGAATTATCATGCAGATAAGATATGAGCTAAATTCTCTGCGTCAGCACTGTGATATCACGCAATATCATTTCCATTGAGTAAGGTGGATATAAGTGGGTACTGTTAAGGAGCCACAAGTGGGAATACTTTCACGTGGTGACTGTAGTTGGGGTGGGATCAGTCACTGAGCCTGAGGAAACTCAAGATCAGGAGTCAGTCCCCAAGGACAGACCAGCCCAAGGCTCCAGATGGAAAGTGTACTCAGAAAAATGGAGAAATCAGGGCTACCCCAAACCAACGAGCAAATCAAAAGCAAGGTCAGGAAATGAAAGAGCTTGCAGTAAAAGGTAAAGTCTTAGACAAAGATGACCTAAGTCTACAAAGATATAAAGCAGGTTAGCCAAGAAGCTTCTTCAGGACCAAATGGGACACCACGTAATGAAAGCAGTTAGCGAGATCTCCTTCTGTGCCCAAATCTCAGGTAGTCAGGCTTCCCAGGATACTCACCTCTCAGTTCCTGGCTACAGCGCTTGGCTGCAGGGCCTGAGAGAGGACGGCATGTGCTGAACCTCTAGCATATAACAAGGTTATCCGGTCAGCGCAGGGAAAATGGGTGTAATGACATTAACAAAACAGTCAGGCTTTTTTTTCCATCTAAGAAACTGTGAATCTTACTTGGGGACAGGAGGAGGTTGGGGTGTGATGGGCTGCTCCCACTTCCCAGGACTTCCATGGCCCTGGGACACTGCTACTATTTCTCCAGGTGCTCTGGCCAGACACTGTCACAGATCATGGTGCTCAGTGCTGCAAAGCAGAACAGTGTTTCTATCATGATGGTGACAGAGATATAGTCCTTGCTGTGAAGGAGATGAGCACTGGTTGCTTGTGTTTTGTCTCAACATGAGACCAAAGATATGGATAATAGCCATTTCTGAAGAATGGCCACATCAGAAGGAAAGACCATCCAGAAATACATAGAATAAAAATAGATATATGCTTCAACAGCAGTAATTGGCAGGGGCTGTTAAAAATTTGGTTAATTTGCTTAAGCAGGGCATGCAACAGACATGAGGCTGTAGGAAAGATGCAGTAATAACAACATTTTAATAATTAAACCTGCACATAAACTAAAATACTTTTTACAGCGTAAAATTATGGCATAAAATTGTGGCAGAGAACAAATGTGTTACATATTTCCAATGACAGATCAACACCTCTTGTAATTCCCATTATCAAAATTGTACGTATATAAAAAATAAATAAATAAAGCTGTTTTGTAACCAGAATTTCTCACCAAGCCCTACTACAAGATATGCAGAAGGAATATTTGTGAGAAACAAATACTGATTGTAATAGAAAAATCCCTGTTTTAGAAATAAGGCACATAATGAGAAAATAAAAATTATTTATGAAGTCAAACGACTTTTAAATCTTTAAATTCTCCACATACCTTCTAGGATTATAGTAACCTGTGGAAGGTCATTATAGTTATAAAGGAAAAGATTAAATAAGCACTTAAGCAGACATAAATAAAACAGACAGGTTAAAAGCTATTAAATTGAACAAGACTGGAGAGAAACCTAATCAGTGCTGCAAAGGAATCTGAACTGAAAAAGAAGGAGACAAATGTAACGTTGAGAATGGGCTATGGGAAGCAGCAATTCTATATTACATATAGGACTCTTCCAAGAAAAGAGACAGTGTGAAAGTAGGAATCACTTTTTGACATGGGAAATTCTGATGGAAAATAAGGCAGGAGAATGGGTCAAGAAGATGCAGGAAGAAACGTGCCTACTGTGGAGGTGTTGGTGGGGTCAGGGAGCTGCTGTGGCAGCTGGGGCTGAACCCACTGGGCCAAGGGTTGTTATGTGGTCTCTAAGCCAGCAATTTCATTTATCTCAGCAAAAAATAAATAGAAAATATATGAAGGAAGCACGTATAGTAAAAAAGAAACATTAAATTTATTTATTTATTTTGTTACTCTCATGTTCCAGAGGTATAGAACCACTGAATTCACCGAGGGACATTTCCACTACCAGAGCTGGTAACATAAGGAATGACTATACCACAAGTACGGATATTTCTAAATATCTTTGTTTTCGTATATTTCTCAATATTTCTGTTCTTATTTTTCTGACTTCTCCCTGAAAAAAAAAATAAACAAAACCATTTTGTTAACTAGATCTGCATGGGCACTTTTTCTAGAGAGGGAGAAATAGGAGCCAACCTTATGAAAAAAAGGAAACAAAACACCCCAAAGCAACCAACAAAAAAATAGCCCAAATCCACAGAATCTACTTGAAATGTTGGGGAAGTTACCATTTAAAAACATATATATGCTGCAATGCAGGAGTATCTCAGCAACTCCATCCTCTGTGTTTCAAATGCCACAACACTAAATGTGAAGAAATGCTGACTTTTGAGGGCACCTGGTATACCAACACTACTTAACAGCACCTCTCAGATGCAGATCATTACATTAATTACGAGCACATCTGTTACAACTGATAATTTTTGTTCTTCCTGATTTTTAATAAGCAATTTTGCCAACACGTTTACTGGAAAGATTACAACATCTTCCTGTGCCGAGAAAACCCAAAGGGCCCATTTATCCCATTGAGCCGTCTTCTTGTTTAAACAGAGGGTCACGCTGCAACCAAGGGACTGCCGTTTCCCCCAGAAGACAGGTCTGATTTGGCTTCACACAGCCGCATGTCTGTGAGAGAGAAACTCCTTTTTTAGAAGCCACTGAAGTCAGCCCAAGCAAATAGAACACCAGCAGCCCAGATGCACCGAGAAATGACAGTCAGAGTTGCTATGATTTAGTAACTGTAGATGTGGGAAGAGGAGGCTGAGCATCCTGGTTCTATTTGCTGTGCACGCTGTGAGTTGACGTGGATTTAACCAAGAAAGGGGCAAGGAACCCAAACAGTGTAAGAAAAGCAAACTGAACTGAGGCAAAGAATGCTTTGTCCTACATCTGATTCAGCCCTCAGGTGATCAGGCTCTGCATGCTTTTAATTTGACTAGCCGGGGATATTTGAGAAAACGTTCTGAGAACAAACGTGGCTGAATATTGAGCGTGACACAGAGTGTCACAAACGCTTAAAGCTTCAGGTCCTTCAGCCAGCGGAGGGAACGAGTGTTTTCCGTCGGACCCGGGACGCGAGAACGTCCTCGCCTGAACAATAGCTCCGGGACCGGGCGTCCTGGTGGGGCGAAGGGGGTGAGAAGGCCGGGGCTGCGTCCGACAGCGGGAGAGGAGCGGCGGGAGCGGAGCGTGTGCGGCTGCGGCGCGGGGAGGCGGGCGGCGGGCGGGCAGGAGGCTGGTGCGAGCTGTTTGGCCACCGGAGCCAATCGAAAGCTGGGGCTTGATCCTCTTCTCGGGCAGCGGCTGAGAGGAGTCAGTGCCGAGCTCCCCTCCGCAGCCGGGACCCGGCCGAGCCGCCTCGCTCTCTCCCAGCACCGCGCTCTCCCACCGGGCGCCTATGGGCATCTGCAGAGAGCGAGGACTTCGCACCACCGCCAGCGGGCGAGGACCGCGACCCCGCTCCACCCCGCCTTTGGACCTATAGCCGGTAGGACGGAGCGCGCTGCGGAGCCTTCCTCGCCTCACCGCAGGTACGGGGTGACCGGTGGCGGCCGCTCGCTTTCCTCCTTCCCTTCTCTCCCTGTGCCGGCTGTAGGGCAGGGCTCAGGGCCCCGAGAGCTGACAGCGCGTCTCCGCGCGGCGGCGGCGGCGGCGTCGGCAGCGCCGCGTCCCGGAGGGAGCTGCCCGCCCGCGGGGCGGCTCCGCGCACAGCAACCCTAGAGGCGGCTCCCTTGGCTGCCCCAGGTACCTGCAGGGCCGGAGCCCCCCGGGCCGGGAGTATGGCAGCGCGTGCGTGCGTGAGAGCTGTGCCCCTTTGTACCTTTCTTTCTTTGCTTTGGGTTAATGATGGTTTGCGATTATGAACCCCCCCCCTCCCTCCGAGGGATCTGATCCAGCACTGCTTTAAGTCAGGAGTTGAAAATACATGGGAGGGTGAAAATACATGGGAGCCACTTTCTCATCCTGCAGATGATGATTATCATCATACCATGCTTGACTTTCTGCAAGAGCTAAGGAAATAAGCGCTCTTGCAGAATTGGAGTCACAGGTCCCATAAAAAAATTGCACTGGCATTTGGCTGAACGACTCTTATTTTTAGCACACTATTGTGAAAGGGATTATATAACTTTGGTGGAGTTTTTGAGGATGAAATTAACAGCCCATAACAAGTTTAACCTCTCCTTTTACAAAAGAGGCGAAATGAATTGGATGAGAGCCCAATAAGTGCCATCAGGTGGGCATCAGTCTTAGCAGTGACTGAGGCAGACGCTCCCCAAGGACAACTCCAGTTCAAAATCCTGCAGGAGTCCCCAGGCAACAGGTGCAGGAGTTGCCTGCCCACAGCCCTGGGTCATGCTGGTGCTGAGGCTGCTTCTGGGCTGCTTAGTGCTAAAGCAGAGAGAAACGAGCGTGAGCACGGAGTCCTTGCTGCCCAGCAGCACTGATGCAATGGAGACACTGCTGTCAGGAGATAAATCTGTTGTGTAAACTCCAAGAAATGTGTGTCACCTGAAATACGTGCCTGAGAGATTTTCTTATGCAGATGCTTCACTTGGTAACTTTGGTGCATAACTTTCAGACTGGCCTTTCCAAATGCTAAGGAGGAACATTAATATTCTAGGACTAGAAAGCAGAGCCTTGACAAAATAATGTAATAGAGGCAGTCTGGTTTCTGCCAAGAATCAGTGTTCTGTCTTGGTGTGCAGGCTCTGAGCAAAGCACCTTTCCTCAGTTTTGTTGCACAGTCTGCAACGCACTGCCATCATCCAAGAAGTGAAGTCCTAAGTTCTGAAGAGCTGTGTGTGATCACTATAAAGCTGCAGAGGATGGACCTATTTGCTCAATGTGTTGTGGAAGGAAGGACAGTCTGGCTGTGGCATTTTGCTTTTTCACCTCCTGTGCACACACAGAGCTCTGTGCCTGAAGGAAGCGTGCCCATAGCAGTGAGGGTTGCTCAGCATCTGAGCAGGACCAGGAGTGGTATAAGGCCAGTGAGCAGCATCAGAGGGGCTCTGAAAGGGTGGCACCAAAATGAAGGCCTCTATCTCTGGATGTTGAGCGGCTGGTCTAGCTGATCTATTTGTTTTTTGTTTGTCTCTTGAATAGACTGTGCTTTCACGAGACACTCCTACAGTGTGGAATAGAACAAAGGTGTGGGAAGGTGAAGAATTAATCTGAGGGGAATTTTGTTTCTTTCCATAGTATCAGGTGATGGCAAAAAACAGTCTGAATTGCCAGCTGAACTATGCAGGTATACCCTGTCCTTTGGAAATTGGTGGTTTTCGGTCATGATTTGTCAATGCTTATGTGAGTGTAAATCAAGGATATGCAGATCAATCCCTTTGGTAGCAAATAGCTTTGTCCTGCTGCGATTTTCTTGATAAATATGGTAGAAGACAAATCCCAATGTACCATGATTGGATGCTTGCATTAGAACAGTTTCAATGTAAATTTAGCGGCGCTGCATGTAGAGCAGTCAGGCTGAGTTGCTGAAGTCACTGTGCAGATTTCCTGACACCCGAAGAGCCTCTCAAGCGCTGCACACTGAGTTCTTTCCCTTCACTCTCCCAGATGCTGATAGGCGTGGCTGTGCATTTATATTAGGATTGTGGTTCCTATCAGGAGGGCTCTTTGACGCCAGTCTCCCAGTTGTTCCCACTTACTGTCCATCTCCATATACCTCATGGTGGGCCAGCTGGATTCCTTTAGGATGAATCTAAACTGGAAGATGTGCTAGAGTCTTGAGTCACTGTTGGAAATTCCGTCCGTGGGACTAGACCAGTGCTAGCCTGAAGTGAAACCCTACAAAATGCATTTAGCATTGGTACAAAGTCTCCCACACTTGTATTCCATGTGTTCCTGTTGAGCCGATCTGTTGCTAACATAGACACATTTGATTTGCAGCACGCAGTGCTGGTGCACAGCCCAGTTTGAGGCAAGCAGTACTTCCAGGGCGTTGACTGTTCCCTGATCTTCGCACCACTGCTGCAGAAGTGTTATTGAGGGGCTGTTCTGGCCCAGGAGATCATGGCCCTGCAGCCAGCTTGTACCCCTGGTTGTGCTTGTACTCACTGAGATCTCCGCAGACGGAGAGGTGTTTTGGTTTGGTTTTGTTTTGTAACAGTCTGGTATGCGATTGCAGACTACTTTTAGAGTGAGAACTTTGGATAACGCAGGCTTGAGCTTGCCTGCTGAATGCGAACACAGCCGTTGTGCTTAAAAAAGGACAACCAGTGCCCCACTGTGCTTGTTTGCCCGCGTTGGCTGTAGCCGCGGTGTGTGTGATGGTTCGCAAGGCTGTGTTTATGTTCCTCGTGTCATCTGGGAGTGGTGAAAAATATTGGCTCGAAACTTGAAAACTGTCGCGTAGCGCTGCTGCTCTGCATTCATGGGTGCAGTGTGCCGGCTGACTGCGCTTCCCATAGCACCCCAGGAGCACACTCTATGGAAGGGGCAATGCCTGCAGCCTAGGCAGGTGAGAGTGCGAGCTGCCCGGATAGAGTTTTAGAAACAGATGCTGGTTAAAAAGCTCTAAAACATTTTTGTGTGCATTTCTCACTTTAAAGCTGAAAACATTTATCTGGTCAGTGATTTGGCTGACTGTTTGCACTTTCTTGTACCCCTTAGCTTGCTGCTTTTGTGAAAATTATTTTAAATAAGAAAAAAAAAAAGATGTTTTTTTTTAAAATAATAAACCATTACCGTTATCTTTTGTATGAAAGCATTTCTGGCTAGAAAATACATTACTGGAACTATTAGGGGCTCAAATAATTTCTGCTCAGTAGCAGAATCACAGAACCATGGGGGTTGGAAGGGACCTCTGGGGATCATAGAGTCCAGCCTCTCATGCTAAAGCAGTTCCTTTCAGTGGGTTGTAAGATCATTGTCACTGCTGCAAAAATCAGTCTTATTCATACTTTAGTTTCTCGCTTAATGTGTCCACAGAGTTCATAACGTAGTTTGCAGGGTTGTATGTGGATAGTATGAATGCTGTATATGCCCACCTAGTTCTACATTGCTGTGACTGCTCAAAAAGCACTTTCAAAAGCAAAAAACGTTGTTCTATTCAAAATGATTTCAAAAACAAGATTTGTTTTTTTCCTTTCTTGATGACTGTATTACTAGAGATTGTCTACTCCTAACTTTATTCTTATACACAGCTGCTTTGTGGGATGAAGCACAGATAGACTTTAAGATGAGTTGCCTAGGTTATGGGTATGCCACTTTGAAAACATGGTATTTCTCGTTCTTGGTGCATTAAGCCTTTTATTACCATTTGTTTGTTTGTTTGTTTCAAGAAGATTTTTGATGCCTGCTTCAGAAAGGGAAACAGACCACAAAAATGTGTCTTGCTCCAGATCTTTACAACATGGAGCAATCTATCTTTCAATATCCAGTGTGGTACAACCATGGAAGTCTTACCTGTCACCTGTCTTCGTCAAAAGGATACCTCACAGCATCTATTTTTCACATTCATTTTCCATTCTGGGTACAACTCTGTGTACAACTTTTTTTTTTTATACTTTTATTCTTTTTTTTCTTTTTTTCTCTATAATGTATGTAATAACTATAGCAGAATACTTCAGGTTAGTCATAAGGGTCAGAATTTTAGAGGCTACACTGACATATGGAATTATGTTGTAAATGTATATTATGTATAAAAATATGCATGCTACCATCTTTACTATAAGAGTCTTTATAGAAACAAAAAGGTAAAATTTTCTCATTTTGGACAGTTTTAAAGTCATGGAAGTGAGTATTTGAAAAAACTAGGAGGAAATTAAAGTGGTGATACATTCGAATACAGAAAGTCTTATAAAGATTTTATTTCTGCCTATTTTGTGTTAAGTAAGTGGGAGAAGAAAAGTACGCTGGCAAAGGAAAATACAGCATTTACCCTCCAAATTTCATTTTGGAAACTGTTTTTATTGAGTGTGATGGGCAGTGCACAAATATAACATCAGACTGTGTATTTAACAGTTATAAATCTTAGAAATTTCCTAAATTTTTAACTCCTCTTCAGAGTTGGAAACAACATTTGCACAACTCATACAGAATGCGTTATTGACCTTACCTTGTACAAACACTTGTTAGAACTGGAAAACTGCACCGTGCTGGGGCTACAAGTGAACTGGTTGCCTCTCTTCATTTGCATGCAGTTTCACTATGGACTACAGCCATGTGTAGTCTATTCTACCAGTCTGTTTAAGTGCGATTATGCTAGCACTGAATAGCCTGATATTCTACAGTAGTGCTAACAAAAAAATAAACAGCATTGTAAAAATTCTGCATGACCATTTCTGGCAAGAAAGAAGTTTTTTTTTTTTCCTCTTCCAAGTCTCAGACATAATCCTATTTCCAGTGAGGCCAAAAACTAGTTTGGCGTAGAGTTGAGTAGGATCCTGCCCATAAATCTGGCTAGTCTCCACGCAGATAACATCTGAAAAGTAGTCATTTAAAGAGATGTGGGAGAGATTGGGACAGGGGTGTAAATAGTGGGTCAGAGCTTCTACCCAAAATGAAAACATCCCCGTTCTCAGATGTCAGATTTCCTTGCTCTAGGCATGTTTTTTGTTATGATCCATCTATCGTTTGTCAGTTTCTGTTCTGACAGCATTATTATTTGGAGCTCAGTGTCCTTTCCTAGGAACAAGAGGAGGTTGACAGGCAGTGAAGATGGGAAATACATGAACATGCTCTGTTACTATTGCATGACTTAATGGATTCATCCAGTAAAGTCTCCTGTAAAGAGAGAGATTGCTATCTGTCGTATTTTAATTTAATTTGTTCTCTGGCTGACACCTTTCAGATTAGCGGATACAATGGATTTATACTGAGCATATTTGTTGATTTTGGTCTATATTCTTCATTAATGTATCCCATGGAAACTTTTCCTGATAATTCAGTGAAAATAACTTTTGCCCAGGTGTTCTTAAACACAAATATTTACAATCTATAAGCATCTTAGATTGTGTATACTCAGGGCAAGACTGTTGATTTCTTTCTTCTGCTTTCCCATTCCTTACTGAAGCTGATCCTTAAGTAAAGTCGTAGCCCAAAATTGTGTCTTGTTAAGGTTATCTGAAACTGAGGATTCAATGTAACATAAACCAGTTTTTAAGAAAATGTATAGTTACATTCAAATTCACAAAAAAAAAAAAAAAAAAAAAAAGAAAATCACACATGTGCTGTTTTTTATGTGTCGCTTTTTCTGTAGGGTCCCTGAACTAACTGAGAAAAATGTGTGTAGTTGGAAATTGAGCTAGTTTTTGTCATTTACTCTGGCTCTCACTGAGGTTTCCAAAGTCCCTTCTGTCTCTTACAAGAATAAATTCAACAGCTCAATCTAGTTTTTCTTTCACTCTCTTTTTCTCTCTCTCCTTCTATTTCTTTACTTTTTTTTTTTTTTTTTTTTTTTTAATAGCTGCAAGACAGATCCCACCTTTGTCTACCATAAATTCCTCCAAAATGAGAAGGAACTTTAAATACAAATTGTACTGTAACAAATCCCATTTGTTTTTCTTTATTTGCGTTTTTTTAAAACTTCTCTGCACTTGATGTTCTTTCTTCTTGATGAAGTGTTGAGAAAGCACCTTCACAAGCTAGAGTTTATTTTTTTTCTGAATTCTACCAAAATGCCAGTTGACTTATTGTTCAACTCAGGTATGCAGCTTCCAAAAAACATTTTTATTTCAGATAACTGACTTTAAAGTATGATATTTGCAAACATAAGATTGAGTAACTATCAGAAATTGCCAATTTTCTATTTATAAAAAAAGTACTTTTTTTAAAAAAAAAGGTTAAAATCTAATATTTTATAAAACTTAAGCTTTTTTGGAAACGGGATTGTTGTGTCATTCCAAGTTGAGCCTTGTTCTTTTCTGGACATCTCTAAGGTTTCTTTCAAAGAAGGATATGATATTACATGAAGAATGTTTCCCTTGTTTGCCAGAGAGCTGTACTATGTTTACTATAATAGGATTAGAGGAAATTTGAAAGTCAACCCTAGCTCAGCGGGGAATCGATAAACACCCGCTGTACTTGCAGGAAGAGTCTGCCCAGTAGTATTAGGACATTTATCACTATTTATATAGACTTTATCCAACAAACAGATTTATTGTCCATTTAAGACTACACCAGACTTAGAAAGGCTTATCAATATGGATGTGACTTGCAGAATCTGAAAAATTATCCTGGCATGGCCATTTGTGTGGCTTAGCACTGGACCTTTCATACCATAGACTCTCAAAATGCGGAGTCTGTAGCGTATGGATCCCATTGCTTTCCAAAGTCTGTGGTTTGAGTCCTAGCACTTCTGGTTAGGTCAACTATTGTAGCCACAGTCATAAACAGTGATTTTCAAAATCTGAAAAAGCTAGACGAGGGTGTAGCTCCTTGGAAAATTTATTCTGGAAGAGGCAAACCCAGCAGTACCTCTGGATCCATATCTGGTGCTGGCAGGCTCTACTGCTGGGGAGCAATGGCAGTCCAGTCTCATATTTACTCATGTTTGTTTATTTGTGTCTTGGCCAATGTTTGAACTGGAGACTGAGCTCAGGAGAAAGAAAGGGCCTCAGGGATGAATTTTCACTCCTAAATACATGTTGAGAGGTCATTAGATATCTGCTTTTTTTACACGGAAAGATACATAAATGCTGTGTATCAGTAAAACAGAATGAAGTACTTCTTGCTATGAGTGACATACAGAGAATTTTTTAGGAAATATCAAGACTGGAGGGAAATTTGCAGTAGAGATAATGATGCACAAGCTACCATAGTAAATATTGTAATCACCAGTGACAGGTATCTTGCAAAAGTGGGCAACTACTTACTTTATACTTCTGAAAACCTAGAAAAGCCTGTGGACTATTCCTGACAAACACAGAGAATGTGTAGGAAATGCAGAATGGATTCACTGTTGGTTTCGGAAGCTGCTGCTGTGAGCTGTTCATGCTGTGTATGGTAATAAAATTGTTCAATAAATAGACACTTATGGTAATTAGCTTATTATTTCTAATCTACTCTTTAAAATTTATTAGAAAAGAGTCTGAAAAACAGGTTTTTTTTTTCATATGAAATTTTTGGGTTTGTACACTATCCATTATGTTACTGACAAATACCCATTTCTCCCATTCATATAGTGAGTACTGTGAGCAGCTAATCTGCTCCCAGATATTCAAAACTGAAGAAATCTTTCCTATTCTGCTCAGCACATTTGTGCTAAGGGGGAATAATTTCGTTTCTACCATGTTCCTTTCTTTCTCATCCAAAATTATCTATAAAGATATGTGGAATTACTATTTCTTCCATGATCCGTACCTGCCTGTAGTAATGATGGCCGTGACACAGTCCAGAGTGTTGGAGAACCTCTGAAAGAGCCAACAACAGGCATTTTCCACTTGCTTTCAGCTACTCCATTCTGACAGCAGAACTAAGCTGCTCTATGAAAAATCATGGCTGTCAAGTAAAGTCCCTGGTGACTGGAAAAAGGGAAACATCATTTCCATATTCAACAAGAGTAGAAAGGAAGACCTGGGGAACTACAGGACAGTGAGCCTCACCTCTGTGCCTGGGAAGATCATGGAGCTGATCCTCCTGGAAGAGATGTTAAGACGTTTGTGAGATGTGGAGATGATCTGAGATAGCCAGTACAGCTTCACTAAGGGCAGATCATACCTGACTAGTCTGGTGGCCTTCTATGATGGAGTGACAACATCAGTGGACAAGTGAAGGGCCACTGATGTTGTTTGCTTGGACTTGTGCTTTGACGTGATCCTGCAGCCCTGCACCGCATCCTTATCTCTAAATTGGATGTAAATGGATTTGAAGGACTGTTAGGTGGGTAAAGAATTGGTTGGATGGTTTTAGCTAGAGGGTTATAGTCATTAGCTCTGTGTCTAGGTGGACGCTGGACCAAGTGGTATTCCCTAGGGGTCTGTCTTGGGACCAGAGCTCTTCAACATCTTTATCAATGACATAGGTAGCAAGAGTGGTGGTGATACCAAGCTGAGTGGTTCAGTTGATAGAATCAGAGGGAGGGATGTAATCCAGAGGGAGGTGAACACACTTGAAAAGTAGGCGCAGAAGAATCTAACAAGGTTTAACAAGGCCATGTGCAAAGTGCTGCACTTGTGTCAAGGCTATCCCAGGTACAAATATAGACTGGAAGAAGAACTTAATGAGGCAGGAAGGCTGGTGGTCTTTAATGTCCTGTCCAGCCTAAACCACTCTGATTCTATGCACTGCTAGCTATGGCTGAGAAGTCTGTAAACAAAGTTTTCCTGTCTCAGGAAGATAACATTGTCTGCCTTACTCTGCTGGCAGTTTGTGCTTCAGACTGTGGGGGACAGTTCTTTTGATCTGTCCTGCGCAACTTTGCCTGAAGGCTGAAGAAATCTCGATCTTGTTTTATCATTGTTCAAACAACAACATTGCCTATTTGAGGTCTTCTGCTTAGCTTCATCCACATTGATAGGCTATAACAGGACTGCTTGCAGTTTGCTCCATTGTATACAACTTGTAACTCAAAGCTGCAGCAAGTTGCCAGTTCATCTCCCCACTCCCTTGCAAGGTTTATTTACTCACAAATAACTGTATAGTAGCAATCAAACATGATTGACTTAAGGTGTTTCCTTTTCTGAATGTGTAAAATAGTGTTCTTGCAGTGCTAATGCAGCACTTTTATATTCCCTCCAGACTGAATTTTAGTTTTATTTGTTGAGAATATTGAGATATATTTTTCATTCCATTTATCATGTCTTTTTCTTTTCTGCTTACAGGATAGCACAAAAAATGCATTAAAAATACTTTTTTTATTTTCATATTGGGATATGAATGGATGGATTTGTGCTAGTTAAACAGATGCTTAGTTTCTCAGTAAAAATGAACTGCAGTATATGACACTTTTGTTATGGAAGTGCCTCAAATAAGATTCCCCCCCCTCCTCCCGAGTGCTGACTACGTTTGAAAACTGGCTTATTTTACCATTTCTCATTTATGTCATTGAAATTCACTCTCACACTCAGGGTGAGAGTCACACCTCAATTTTGCTTTTAAATAAGTACTGTCTTCTGGCTAATAGTAAGCCTTTCCCAAATCTTCTGTGATGGACTTTTGCT
This sequence comes from Centrocercus urophasianus, assembly GCF_019232065.1. Taxonomy (NCBI): domain Eukaryota; kingdom Metazoa; phylum Chordata; class Aves; order Galliformes; family Phasianidae; genus Centrocercus; species Centrocercus urophasianus. Next base: position 68,051,844 of record NW_024884142.1, on the reverse strand, counting down.
TTCACTGTGACTGAATTTTCTGAGTTGGCAACACCTAATAGCCTCTTAAAAGCATAAATGGTCCAGGGAGCATTGCTTACTTGTTATGATGCTTATGGCTAAGCCTGTGGTGTCAGTTTATCTGGGCATGAGTCTAAACTTGTCTTGAAAGGGTCATTCCCTCCTTGGCTCTACTCATAAGTACTTGGTTGTGTCTTAGTTCTATTACAGACTTCATGACACCTACCACAGTATGCAAAAACAGTACACTTAAAATCTATATGAAAGTAGCTTATAAACTGTACTGAAAAGGCTGGCATGAGTGTTTAGAAAACTTTCTGTCCTCTCACTGATATTGTTAATAAGTGCAGAAACTTTGTGTGGCTGGGTGGCATTAGTAGTCTAGTTCGTAGAGTATGGTTCAGTTGGTAAATAAGGAAGATCTTTAATTATGCTAATGCAGATGCAGCTCAGTGTTTCCAGATTTTCTGAATAATAAAGAGTAATGCTGTCATTGCCTTGAATAGAGTTTTATGGGTCATTTTACACTTTACAGGTTGTAAAAACTGTTACAGTAATTAGCAAGATACATATATATAAAAAAAAGGACTAGGATGCTTCTATTACATACTGCTTATTACTGTGTGATATGCATAGGTTGCTCTGAAAGTAGTGCCTCCTATTTATTTGCATTGAAACTACAACAGAGCACAGTAACACTGATTGAGCAAATTCTCAGCTACAAAACACTCTTTTTCAACATAGTCACCACCATTAGCTATGCATTTTCACCAGTGATGGACCAACGATAGCCTGTATGCTGCACTTGTAAAAGTCTGCACCAGCAGAGGTGAACCAGTTTCACAGCTGCTGTGATGGCATTGTTGCTAGGAAGATGTTGCTCATGCATACCATTTTTCATCAGCTTTGAATGGATGGAAAACAAAAGGTGCCAAATCCAGAATATAGGCAGGTATGTTAGAACAGTCCAGATAACCGTGGTCTTCAAGTTAATATGGGGCCTGGGATTATTTTGTTGCAAGAGAAAGATACTGTGTCCAAGAAACTATCACCTTCAGTCTCGTTTTGGATCAATGGATCCTGACAAACTTAACATACAGTGTTCATTTTGTGCCTGCGTGAACAATCATGGGACTAACTTGATGCAAAGTTTGTGATATTCCAACCTTCCCACCATTGTTTCCAGTGTATTTAAGCTGATATTCAGCTCTGTCCACAGTTCCCTTGTTATAATCTGCTGGTTTACGCTGATGAACTGATTGAGATACTCTTCATTTTTGGTGTGACAGTTGTTTACAGCCTCTGGAATGTGGCTTGTCTTTCACATTGCTGTTGTCACTACTGAAACACACCGCCCACCACCTCACTGTGCTCACATCCCCTCTTTGGTCTCCATAAATATTCAGCAAGTGTCAGTGAATATCAGTGGGTAAGATTTTTTCCACATGGAGGAGTTCAATGACACTCTTATGTTTCATATGCACTTTCATGTCAGATGGCGTGTAATGGAATATTGGTGGGAAGCTTCAGCCTCTACTGCGATACCACCAACATCTGCCTCTGATAATAAATTAGGAGGCATTACTTTTGGAGCACCTCTCATATGTATATGAACACAAACACAAATAATACATAAAACATGTTGCCATGTTCACATCTTTAGATGCCAAAAAAACAACAGAAAAGAGGCTTGCTTTACTGCAGAGCCTTTAAGGATGCAAGTTCTAATGTAAATTTGTACCCACAGAATTATAAATTAATTTCTGTTCTAAGGAGTTGGATGGTGCATTGCTTCAGTATAATTCAGAAATATTTTTGTACTTCAAAAAAGTCACTGATAACCATGCCTATTTAGAGGGAAGAACCTCCCATTATGTATTGCTTTGTTATCTTCATTATTTAATATTTCCAAACTTGAACATCCATGTTTTGTATATTGTTTACACTAGTGTCTGTAATATATATATATGTGTGTATATATATATAAATAACTGTAGTCAAAGTATGAAACTACAGTTAATTGCCATTGCATTTTTCTCTTTGCACTTTTAGTTTTTTAAAGAGCGTATCTAACCCTAGACATGTACGTGATAAGACGGAGTGGATTTGCTTCTGATGAACATAGCAATTCCATACATGGATTGTTTTGAAACAGTTAAGTTAATCTTTTTCTGTGATTTTAGGTACAGCTTTCAGTTGGCATCACATAAAATTGGAAACACTGTAAACACTTAGCTTTTATAACAAAGCTCATTATATAATCATTCTGTTATTTTATCAGTTTTCCTACTTTTTTTTTTCTTTTTTTTTTCTCAAACTTGCATATGTTATAAGGGTCAGAATTCATTTCAAATTTGAGTGAAAGTAGACTAGTTTGAGATGTGGAGTTAATCTATCTAAGATGTCTTCACTAAAGAGTTGAAATTAACACTTCTGAACTTCATTCTTTAAGAGTCACCTTATTTATAGCAAGATAAATGCACTTCCAGCTCTAATGGCACAGAGCAGCAAAAACATTCTTTGGATAGCCCAAGTAATCCAAAATATATCTACTCTGGGAAACCTCAGAGGATCTATTTATTCAAAGAGATGGGAAAATTTAAGGGACGTATACTTTCAGCATAGTTTTCAGGATATACAGTCATAGCTTGCATATTTTATCAAGATTCTTAATTTCAGTTAATGAAAAAGAACTTTTAAAACATCTTAAGCTCTTTTTACAGAGTGCTTAGGACAGATATTATACCAGAAAATAGAAACATATTTGTGTATTTGACAATATGTTCAAGAAAAAAATTCAAACATGCCTTTGGATAACAGGTAAAAAAGAAAAATGCAAATAATGACAGAAGTGAAAAAGCAAGGTGAGCTTTTCAGTGGTCTGCCAGCTTTAACCATAAGCTAAAATTGTTCATGGCCTCTAAATGGGCGTTGTTTTTTTTTTTTTTCCTCCAATCTGTAATTTTTTTAGAATAACCTTTGGGTTTTTTTTAATGCATTGCAAACTATTCCCCTCTCACTTATTCAATGGTCATTTCAAATATTCTTCATGGAAACTGAACAAGTATACTGATAAATACTTGCAAATTGTGTCTTTACTGTAAGATGTCCGGCTGTAAGCTAACAATCTCTTAGGATATATATAATCCTTTTCTAGGAGTTTATACATACTACTTGCTGTTGTTAAGGCTCTTAATAAAGGAGTCTAATAGGATCTACTCCTCTGCAGGCTTCCTCGGTTAGCATATGTGAGGGAAATCACATCTAACTGCTAACAGATTCTACAGAGTAAACTTTGCAAGTATTCATTGCATGTTAATTCTTGACAGATAAAATTACGTATTTGCTATTGACTTTGAGGCATGATTTGCTTTGTCACTATTTAGTCATCGTCATGGTACACTGAGGCAGTAGTGTCTTTCCAAACTGTCTTGCAGCATTCAGTATTTCCCTAATGTAATGTTAGGGGTTTGTAGAATGTAGTTAGAGGTTTGTAGAAGAAACGGGAAAGGGAAAATGAAAAAAGACAAGTTTCGGTGTGCTTTTGATTCTGCTCTTAAAAGAGCAATAATTGATGTCTGCAAAGTGGAAGGTTGTATGTTTGTAGCTTTTCCTTCTCCTGTTTGTTGGTTTTCTCTCCAGGACATGCTGGGCATACGGGGAAAGAAATATTAAGTACTTAGTCACATTCCTTTTCACTGCTTTTACTCCTAGGATTTGCCCTGCTCAGAAAATCATGAATCAAAGGTATCTACAACATTACCTCTCTCTCTCTCTCTCTCTCTCTCTCTCTCTCTTTGGGTCACCTTTTCGTATCAGCTTACTCTTTATCCAAAATATGCTTGTTAGGCAATCCTTGCATGTCTCTGATGTGTAATAAAACTTCGACACATGCGTAAGTTATTAAAGAAAGGAGCCCTTTGCTTTTATTCTTGATATTTCAGCATAGTCTCTGAGTAACTTATGAAGAATCTAAACGTATCTGGTACTTCTGGCACTGCTTAGATATGTGAAGGATAAAAGTAGCCTTTGCCTTCTTTCCTTCCACCTATTCTCAGTATGCAGAAGACTGACTTATTATGAAGGTCAAATGGCTCTACAAATAACAATGTCTAGTTACTAGTTTGGGAACGTGGAGCCATGAACGTGTGTTTAATGTTGGGCAGTTCACCTTAATCCTGTATCTTGGAATACACAGGTTTACCTCTGCTCAGCTTTATGAAGATGGTTAAGAATTTTGCAGGGTCCTCATTGTGTGTGTGAAGCTGTGAAGATAGATTATGCTGAGCTTGATTCGCCTTGCAGAAAAGCAGGAGAGTGATAGCTAAAGCAAGTGTTGAGGAATAAAAACAGATGATAGATTGAAAAATGCTCCAGTACACTTCTTAATGCTCCCATTTTTGGATGCACGTGCTGAGATTTTCTTTCTGCAAGGAAAAAGGTGCAACTGGAGGGTAGGGAGGATCACTATGAGGGCTGAATGCACAGGTTAAGTTACACTCTGGAACTAAAGGTGATAAAATCCTCAGAGCTATAAGAAGATGTAATCAGATCCAGAGTACAGCTAGACACATTTTACCCCCTCCCCCAACCTGCATTTAAGCCCTCACGTAGGGAATGGTCTGAGGTGGCAGTGCCAGAATGCACAGTTTGAAGCCAGTGAGCCTTTCAGAGTCTGCTTCCTAAGTAATTTTGGGGCATTTTCAAATGATGATCATGGACACCATGATTTCAATACAAGATGAGAAACTGCTGTATAACTTCTAATTTTACAAGGACGAAGTCCAGTATGAAATTGTGCAGACAAAGCAAGATGACAGTGAATTCTTCTTTGACACCATCTTAGCGTTGTGTACAGAGAGATAGGAACAGAAGTTCTTTGCTTATTATTTGCCTGGAACATCCAATTGGCAGGAACTTGGTCCTCCCAGCCAGGAAACTGTACCAAACAACAAACTGTTAAGAACCCTACAATTAATGCACACATTGTGGAAAGTTACCATTAGCTTCCAAAAAATAGGTTGCTGTTTGTCACTGTTGCCGAAACTGATCCTAATGACTTAAGGACTAATGTCTTTAAAGTAAACATATAGATAAGATCTTAATCTAGCTGAAGTCAGTGGTGGAAAACAGTGAGGTATAGGGTGATTCTGATTGTACTTTTGTGTTTTAGATAACATGGCAGTCGTACCATATGTGATCAGTTATATGGTCAATCAGGTATTGGTCAGCATGGAACGTACCTCAACATTGGTGGGAGATGGCAGCAAGCTAGTTGTTAATGTTGATTGTTTTAGCAGAATTTAATTGCACTCAGAAGGAATGCATGGTTCCATGTTCTTCTACAGCACTGGTGTGAGGAGGAGAAAAGGAGTCGACCAAAGAAAACTCCAGTGTGCAGATACATGACTGTATGGAATTCACTTGAACTTCATGAGTGATAAAATGTAGAGCTGATGATATTTTTGTGCAGAGTATATTTTTAAAAAAATAAGTGGAGCTTGTGATAAGCATGTAGAGTGATGCTTTGAGAGTCTGAAAAAGCTAACAAGAGGAAAAATAGCATGAATATCTTTGGAGACCGGGTGGCGGAGTATGTAGGAGGAGGTCCTTGCCCCTACATTTTTTTCCCTCTTTTGTGTTACAGCTCTTTCTCCCTCTTCTTCAGTCCAAATGGTCTTCCACTAAGTTCTTACTAGATCTCAGTAACTAAGAAAGATAAGATAACACTAGGAGCTATTTGGCTGTGGAGTGTTGATATTTAATTATTGTAGTCTCAAAATTCTTATAAAGTATTGTAATAAGAGTCAGAACCATTCTTGAATGTCTAAATCACAAAACCAAGGTGCAGAAAAGTTGAGGTTAACATTGGCTCATCTAATAGGACTTCCAGAATTTTACCAGCCTGCACATGTTTAAAAAAAGGCCAGTAGTTCATTCTTGCAAACACTTTTAGTGGAGTAACTTTTTAGCTCTTGTTTATAGAACCTGTTCAGCTACCAGTGCCCTTGTATATGTGAGGAGCACTGTAGCCTAGATTAGGGCTAACTATGCTAGATTTATTTAGAATATTACACTAGGCAGAAAAAAGACATTCGTGGAGTTTTCTTTTCTCTTGTAATTTTTTTCACTTGTTCAGACAAATCAAGTTTCACTAATTGAAATACAATTTCAAATATATGAAAAGTAAAGGAAGAAATTTAATGCTGACTAGAACTGAAAAATAATTTGCTCTGTAATCAGAAGATATCAACAACATAAATGTTGTGAATGTATTGTTTCAAACTACTCCCTGGTAAACTTGATATATGTATATATTTATATATATATTTATTTTACATATATTTATAATATTATAAATATATATAAGCTATGTTTTATATATGTTATATATATGTTAAACAGGGAGTTTGAAACAAAATATATAATATTTAAATATATAATATATACATATATAAAATAATAAATAAATATATAAAATAGGTATTTCACCTGTCTTCCATCACAACAATTTCTCTGTAGTCATCTGTTTGTTACTTGAAAGTGATAGTGCATTTTTAATGGTGATTTCTTTCTTGAATGACCTGAAGGCAGTTCCTTGACTGATCTAAATGGCTGTGTATAGTAAACTTGAAGTCTCTGAAAGTCTCTGTACTGACATTCCCATGAAGAAAAATTATTGGCTCCATTGGAATAAGATATTACTTTTTTCCACTTTAATGAAGTCAATATTTGTCATATAAATACTCTTGAAATAATTTGTAGATAAATATTTTCAAATAATCCTCCCTTTTTTCTTCCTTTCTTTTATTCCTGGAATTATTTGGCACAGTGAAGAGAAATGGTGGGGTCTTCTTGTTGGTAGCAAATGCTGCACTATTGCATGAAGCCTTTCATCTTACACTCTGTAGCTTAGCAGAGTACTTATGCTATATCGTACTAATCTGTATCAGAATTTTGTCTCGTATTAAACTTTCCCTTTGTCTCAATACCTTCACCATTAGAGATGTGCTTCTTTTTAGATTCTTAACGTCTATATCCACTTGATCATTGTTTTGCCTGAAGTAATAAGAATATATTATAACCCGGGTGTAAAAATGTACAAAAGCAACTGTTTCCTTGCAGAAACAGCTCTAGTTAGAAGATTTGAACAACAGTTAGGAAAGAACAGCTTTATTTGTTGGAAGTTGTTCATATATGAATGATCTTTCTGGCTTTTAGGGAACCTCATAATGCAATATCATCCTACCACTTTAACGTATTCAGAAATACTCTAACATATCTGGGTAAAGGAGCAGTTCCTCTCACAGAAAACATTGAAGAGCTGCCTTTACTTTGTAGACTAATTTTAGCAGAAATGAATAAATGAAATTTCTAAACTTATGGGAGACTGTACTGTGATTCCAGTGTGTGTTTAGTTTCTGTCTGAGAACAATTTGATTTATTTAATTGTTGGGTTTTGTGGGAAAGGAAGGGTTGAACATTAGATACATCTTCATGTGGTATTACTGTGATTATAGGGCAAATATTATAGCTTTATGATGACAACTGTTGACAAACTATTCCACACCTTTTAATTAAGAGTATTACAAATAGAGAGGAATTTGGGTGTTTGCTCTTAGGACAGTACAGATGTTTTGGGCTGTATAAAATTCTGTGTGTTTGCCTCGCATCTCTGAGAAGATGGTTGTGCCCATATCCCTGTCTGGAGTTTGGATACCAGTGTGCTTCAATATATTATTTAATGCCTGTCTCATCAACATTTGAGAACAGGTAAGAGTTGCAAAAGTGCTCTTGAAAGGGATTACATATCAAATGGCTTAGGGAAAAAGCTTCCTATGCCTTGTAGACCACATATTCCTGCAGCAGACTGTGCATGTTGGCCAAATTACTTGTGCCCTAATTGGTGGGCAATGGTAACTAGGGCCCCTAAACCACTGCTGCTAGACATACACAGCAACAGCATTCAGGCTTTAAGTAAGGAACAGTTAGCTGCAAAGGTCACCATCAAACATGACTTGTTTAAAGCACAGGATTGAGATCAGTGGGTGATATTCCAGAAGCTGCCATGGTGCCATCACACTGCCCAGCCATGCCCCCAGGTCTGGCTAGGTACTTCTGTTGTCCTGTTGGTGTGGTATCATCTATCCACACCTAATTGTTAATCAGTTTGACTTTTCTGTCTTGAAATCTGGCTACAAAGATAAGTAGAGTTCATTTGGAAGAGATCTTCTAAGGTTACATAGTTCAGCTGGCTGACTACTTCAGCGGTAACCAAAATATAGTGTGTATTATTAAGGGTATTATCCTCCAAATGCCTCTGAACACTGGCAGACATGGCCTATTATGGCCACTTCTCTAGCATGCCTCTTCCAGTGTTTAACCACCTTCTTTTTCATTGATTACTGGAGACAAGAGAACAATTTCCCTTGGTCAGGAAGTTGTAGAGAGCAATGAGGTCACCTCTCAGCTTTCTTTTCTCCAGGCTGGACAATCCTAATGTCTGCAGCCTTTCCTCAGTGGTAGTGCCCTCCAGCCCTGTTACCAGCTTGTTGGCTCCTCTGGATGCATTGAAGTACATTAACATCTTCTGTGGGAAAAAGTTGTGTGTTTTATAAATAATGAAGCTTTAAATACTTATTTTATAATGTTTTATAAATTAAATTGTCCTTCCACAACAAATAATCTAGGCAACATGTCCTCTAAATAGCAAGATGTTTTCCAGAGTCTTGAATCTTGGCCTCTATTGACAACAGAGACGTATTAAAAAATGTTAAATATTCTGCCTACAATAAAAGAAACCGATTATTGAATTCTGAAAATATCTGATAGTATCTGCATTATAAACTTGGTAATTTCACAGTTAGCGGACTTTAATGTATTAAACATATGGCTAGCTTTGTATAAGGGTTCTGCAAAAAAACAATGTTTTTTGTGATAGCTACTACAAAATTAAAAAGGCTAGGAAGATTGGAAAAGAGAAATAAATGAAAAAATGAAAACTAGGCAAAAATCTATTAAAAATTGGTTGTTTGGACCACAATAACTGTATTTTTTTTATTTATTTATTTACTTGCTTAAAAGGGAATTAAGGTGACTCTGAGATGTCATCTGGCTCATATTCTGCTAGGTAAGACTCATTTCATCTAATTCTGATAGGTATACAAACTTGGACATATCTACTCCAGTGCCTCACTATGTGTATATCTTTAGGCTTGTTAATAAGAGTATTTTTTTAAATCTTATTTGCTGGCGCTGTAGTGTTTGTATGCGTGAAAGGTAAAGAAAGATTGTTCTGTTCTGCAGTTCTTCTGTGCATTTGGGAAGCATTAACAGCACTTCTTTGAAAGGTCTTCGCTTCTTTGTATTAAAGTTCCCAAATTTTTGCAATTTTTCCACATCAAGTTTTAGTTTCCATGCATATAGATGATACAAGTTCTCTTCCCTGCCCTGCCCCTAGAAATATTCATGGCTTTACTGAATCATAGAATCATTGGAACATAACCTATAACTTTATGTATGTAACCTGTGTACTTGTGGAGCCATATTTTCAAGTCCAAAACCAGAACTTTGACTTTTGCCCTTTATGTCTTCAGAACACAGTTATCAAGATTTGGTGGATATAGATTTGTCTCTTCCTCCCCCTCCCCCCAAGATTTGCATATAAATTGGGCTGTCTTCTACTTTTGGAATTTTTTTTTAAGTTTCCATGTGATGAGAAGTCTCTTGTCCTCACGTGGGACGTGTTGGAACACACTGGTTATTGTGAGACCACCACTGTGAGAGGCGTCAGTGCATGTGGAAACAACATATAGTTTGGTGTGTGTATATGGAAACTGCAGCAGACTGTCAGTAAACTACAGAAACTAAGTCTTTGTTTAAGTGGAATAAATACTGCTTGGGACAGCTGATGAAAAATAAGAGCTAAAAATATGAGATGATAGATGGCTTTTTCCATTTAAATCTCATCTGTTCAGAAGCACAGATTTATACAGCCATGACAAAATTTTCATCTCAGTTTTAATTACAAGTGGATAGGGTGTGTTCCCTGATGCTTTTGACTTGCTGTTGTACAGGATATGCTATTAAACTTTTCTTCTAATGGCTGGTTCCTTTAACAGCCTTTTGGATCTGGATACAGGAAATGTATTAATTGTTTTCTTAACTTATAATGTGTTAGTTTAAAGCTGTACTCTCATAATCAGAGTTCTAATTACTAGAATTATGTGTTCATACCTGTATGAGAGCTTAGCCCTTGTACGTGTAAGTATATTTCTACTTACCTACAACTGTTTTTAATGGGAAAACACTAACCTGTGTTGTACCCAAAATTCTCTGGATTTTTGGAGAATCAAAAGGCATTAGTTTGTAATAAGGGAGAAGCTTAATATGCAGGTTCCATGCCCTTTGGATAGCCTGTGGCATACGTACCTTCTGACTAGGTGGGAAATACAGTCTGATGCCCTTTGGCATTGAAAGCTTCATTTTAGACGCTGGCTGGTGAGATGCTGTTTCAGTCTTCTGCTGAATGAATGCTCCTGCAAAACTCGTCTCCTTGTTTTCCTTGTTCATCCATTAGTATCATAATTCTGTATCTTGCTACGTCATAGGCATGCACAACTTATACCTTTGCCCAACAAGGGCAAAAATCCATGTGAATTCAACAACAAGAACAAGTCCACAGCTTCTGTTGTGGCTCTAGTACTCTATTCTGGAAGGGAAGTTGGGCAAGTGTGTGCATTCAAATTTAAAACCCTTGAGTCTTGGTGGAAGAAACCTTTCAACTTATAAAGCGAGATACTCTAAGGTAAGAAAGTAGAATGCAGCACCTAGACTAGACTTCTATGCTGCTTCTTTCACCTTTAACATTTAATTTTGCATACAATTGTGGAGCTTATTTTCAAGATAGAAGATTCTCTTTTTAAGAATACCGTATCTATTGAGGAAGTGAGATAAATGATGCACACCTCTTCTAGAAATATAGTTTTAAATAAAAGCTGTAGTATTTAAGACACTGAAAAAATTCTGCTTTACAGCAGAATGAACTGGCAGAGAGCTGCTTACCTCAGCAACTGAGCCCTGTGCTTGTTTGAATATCCTCGCTTTCTCAGCTGGCTTTGAGTGGACACTGTGGATGGCTGTGCGTCTGTCATAGGGACTCTCTCTGATTCAGCAGCCTATACAAACACCTCCAGAATCTGGAATGGTACTAAGTTATCTCCAGTGAGGCAACTGAATGCTGCAGCCTCTCAGTACGAAAAGGGAGTCTACAAACAGGAGGGAAGTCAACTCCTTGAAAGGGTGGGTAATAGCAGGACAAGGGGAAATGGTTATTAAGTTAAGGGAGGGAAGATTTAAGTTGGATATCAGGGGGAAGTTCTTTACTATGAGAGTGGTGAGGTGCTGGAACAGGCTGCCCAGAGAGTTTGTGGATGCCCCATCCCTGGAGGTGTTCAAGGGCAGGTTGGATGGGGCCCTGGGCAGCCTGGTCTAGCATTAAATGAGCAGGTTGATGGCCCTGCATATGGCAGGGGGTGTTGGAGATACATGATCCTTGAGTCCCTTCCAACCTGGGCCATTCTATGATTCTGTAAAGTCTGTGTAGGAAGTGATATAATCTTCACATTCTATAGCTATTATTTTATTTCCTCTCACTGCTGTGGTGCAGGCCCTAGTCCTAACAGTGAGCCATTTGTACATAAAGACCATGCATCCCATACAGAAAGCAAAAGCATGCCATTCCATCAGTCAGCAGCACCTTTATCAGCCACACCCTCCCAGTTACATTAGCCTCCTCCACCCTGAAACAGGTAAGTTGGGTGACAGCATTCCCAGGCCCCAGTAGGAAGCAGTATCAGGGTGTGGTGTGGCGGCTGGATGAAGGCAGCCTGTCTGTAGGCTGGGACCGACAGGGCAAAGCAGCCCCACGCTGGCACAGAGGCTCGGTGGTACTACTGATCTTGCAGGCTGGTTGGCTAAACAGAAAATATAGCATTCAGCTGGATCAGCCAGCTCATCTTGCTGACTGTGTGGCTGCCTGGTTGTTAGTGCTGGCACTGAGTAACTGAGGACTGTGTGCACGCATACACTTTTGCAGCGGGCAGGAGAGGGCGGAGGGGAGGTGGTGGTGGTGGGGCCCGGGGCAAAGGGACTGCGGCACAGTTTAACTTAATTAAACTACAGCCAAGCTGGGCGGGATGACTGCAAGAGATGACTTAAGGTTTATCTCAGAGGGCCACGGGTTACAGTTTGAAATATATCCAGCTGACATTAATTGCTGTTTTGGTTATTTCTCAAGGTCAGACACAGGGTTTTCTCTGCTCTGGTACTTTACCTGAAAGTTCCGCTGCTGTTCCACGATGTGTATGTATGTAGATGGTACATGTATTTGAACCCACATTCTGCATTATTCTTACTAGAATGTTGAATTAAAAGAGAAAGGCATAGGTTTTCTTTCTTTAGACGTGTGATTGTTTTAGTTTGGATTCAAAAGCATATTTTAATATGTTGATGATAAAATTCAGGGAGCTAAAATCAAGACCTCACACATAGCACAGATTAATCGCAGAAAAATAGTGGTGCACTTTCTTGTTTTAAATCCCTTTATGTCCAGGAGTTTTATTTTTATTCTCTACCTAATAATCCTGCTTTAGTGGAAAGTATGGGTAATGCCTCTTTGTGCTCTGCTCTTCCCCACGTTATTTTTTGCTGCATGGGGTATGTGAATTGTATTACCTCCTGTTCATGTGGGTACTGAGATTCTGAGTTTACATTTATAAATGGGGAATATCTTATGGAGAAGTTGTTCATGGGAAAGGTGAGTAGCTGTGTTCCCTCTGGCTGAATATCTGAGTGGCTGGTAGTAGTTAATGCTATTCAACTCAGTGATATTGGCTCAGTGTTGTGAAATACTCCCAATATCCAGGGAGCTTCTGTGTGGCACCTAATCTTTGTCTACCTTCTGTGTGAATCATAACAGATGGCTTTGCCACGCAGCCGGCAGTGCATCTGTGCACCCTAAGGAGGCACTGGTATATGGATATATGAGCTATGCTGTAGTCCAGGATGAAAACTGAGGCTTTGTAGGTGTGGGAACAAGAGTATTCTGTATTGTTTGTGTTGATTCAAGTGACAGTTATGTCCCTGTCACCTATTTCTAAAGTGTCTCTAAATCTCACCTCTGATTGCTTTTAGATGACTTACCGTGGATTTGGCAAGCTGCCTTAAAAAAATATTGTTTTTTTTTCTGAATGGGGTGGAGAATAGTCATAGAGAGGAGGTTGCTGAAACCACAGTATCTAGATGAAGTCTTTTTCTTCTGTACTTAATTCTGTAAATTCACACAGTAGCTTTCCTTCTCGTGTCTGTTTCTGCTAACTCAGATGTGCCTGTCTTGCAGTCTTTCCTGTTTTGCTATGTAGTACCATTGAACGTTTTGCCTAAAATATACAGTATGATGAATTATCACTTTTTTTTTTTTCATTTAGATAAGCTAATTGTCCTTGCCTTAAGCCTTCTAAGAAATATATACATAGGTTGCTCTGAATGTAATGCCTATTTGTTTTCGTGGAAACTACAACATATAGAAACAGCATGATAACGCTAGTTGGCAGCTAGAAGACCCTCTTTTTCAACATAGTCACCGCCATTAGCTATGCGTTTTCACAAAAAGTGAACAAGAATTTGAGTGCCACACTCATAAAACTGCACCAATGGAGGTGAGCCACTGTTTTCACAGCTGCTATGATAGCAGTGTTGCTAGGAAAATGTTGCCCGTGCAAGGTGGTGTGGAGCCTGGTGTTATTGTGTGGCAAGAGAAAGGTTGTCTTCTTCAGTGGTCTGACTCTGGAAGTTCGAGCCTTCAGCTTAGTGTTGTGGAGTAGAGGTCAGAGTTGATGGTTTGTCTGGGTTACAGGAAGTCCAGCAGGATCACTCCTTTCTTATCCTAAAAGACAATGCTCATCACCTTACCTGCTGAGGGCTGCGTTTTGGACTTTTTCTTCATTGGGAAATTCACACTTGGCTACTCTAGGGTCTGCTGTTTTGACTCCAACTTGTAGTGGTGACACTATGTTTCGTCACCAATAATGATGCAAACCAGAAAACTGTCCTCTTCAGCCTTGTATTGGTTTAATGTGTCCTGACAAACTTACATACAGTGTTCTTTCTGTTCCTGTGTGAGCATCTGTGGGACCCACCTGGCACAACATTTGTGATATTTCTATTGCCGCCATCGTTTCTAGTGAAGATTATATTCAGCTCCACACACAGTTCCCTGGTCATAATCTGCTGATTTGCATGGATGAGCTGATCAAGACACTCGTCATTTTTTTTATGTGGCATGACTTATCTTGCAAGTCGCTGTCACCGCTGCTAAAATGCACCAACACCTCACTGTGCTCACATCCACTGTTTGGTCTTCATGAATATTTAGCAAACATCAGTGAATGTCAATGGTGCAGTTTTTTCTGCATGGAGAAATTCAGTCTTGCATCTTTGCTTCATATGCACTTTCATGTCAGGCATCATTTTGTCAGACTGTTCTGCTGCTGCTGTCGCATTGCAACAAAATGTAACAGAATATTGGTGGGGAGGTTCTACTGACTTACCATCACCATTTGCTTTTTGGGTCATAATGAACAGGAATCATCACCCTCGTAGATACTAAGTTCTAAACTTGTTCTCATGTAGCCATGTAGCCTTTTATGTCATTCACATTATTAAACAAGAATTTGATAGTGGGGAGTATGGGGTGGGAAGGAAAAAAGCCCACACGTCTATCCTTTGTTTTTAATGAGCAGAGTTTTGCCAAGTGGTAATTAATGTTCCTTGGTCTTTGAACTAATTAGGAGCTTCTCAGGGTCATTTAGGAAAACCATTGTGTGCTGAGATAGCAACTGTTCAGACAGGTGAGGTAATTTGACTGCTCAGAGTTGAAAGTTTCTTTTTTTCCTTTTTGTGTAGTAGGAGTGAAAGACTTTCAAAGTGTTGATCAAAAGTGTTCTTTCAGCATTTTTATTTCATTTATTTATTTATTTATTTATTTATTTACTTACAAAGAGGATATCAGCATCTTAAGGCTGAAAACATCTGAGCATTATAGTTCACTTCATGAGAATCAGAGTGATTCTGCTCTGCCCTTGTGATGGTGTCATCTGGAGTATTACATCCAGGCCTGGAGCCTCTAGCATAAGCAAAACATGGAGCTGTTGGAGTGGGTCCAGAGGAGAAGCACAAAGTTGCTCAGAGAGCTGGAGCACCTTTCATATGAAGAAGGGATGAGGGAGCTGGTCTTGTTCAGCCTGGAAAACAGAATATCCTGAGACTTTACTGCAGCCTTCCAGTACTTAAAAGGAGCATGTAATGTATGGCACATCCCTGGAGGTGCTCAGAGCCAGCTTTGATAGAGCCCTGGGCAGCCTGATCTAGTGAGTGGCAATCCTGCCCATTGCAGGGGGCTTTGAGCTAGATGTTCTTCAGGGTCTCTTCCAATCCAAGCCATTCTATAACTCCTTAGAGTTTTAGCATTGCTGAGGCAAAAAAGGATGCTTCATTTTATTTCTGTGACATGTCTTCTTCATTTTTGAAAATTTAATAATTTTATATTAAAAGTATCTTAAAACCATTTTTTTTTCCACTTCTTTCCTTTGAAAGGCAAAGAAGGAAGATGCAGGAATGTAGCAGTTCAGCTGATGAGAACTGAAAACCAGGGATCAGAACTTGACATTTTCTTCAGTTTGTGCATAACATGAACATACAAACATGCCTAGTTTTCATTGTATCATAAAATATTTTTCTTTCATTTGTGAATCCAGTCCTCTTAATCTGATACTACACATAGTTTTGTTGGTAAGTCTTATGTTTAATTAAAACATAAGAGAAAGTAGGAAAAGGTGTGTTTATGACTGAGAAAGCAATTCTGATATTGTTGCTTATACCTTTGAACTAACTATTCTGATATTGTTGCTTATACCTTTGAACTAAATCACTTACAACTATGTGAATTACTCACCAAAGCAGAGCTATGGAGAGGCAGATTTTCCTTAGAATTATCTAGGGATGGTCTTATTTGGTCTCATCAGCTAAAATGGATCTTGGCAAGTGATGCTGTCTGCATTCAGTTGCTGAGCCAACTGACTATTTAATAGAGTGGTGCAGTTTTGTGCTGATATTAGAACTAGTATAAGTAGTATGCTGACCCTTCAGCTGGTTGCTCTCTCTTGTTGCCTCAGCAAGAAATACATAAATGCTTAGACCACCACAAAATGACTAATTTAGATTGTAGTAAGTGCTTTGCAGTAAGACAGCTTTGTAGTGACAAACAAAGCAAAACCATGAACAACTAAACTGTCTTGCTCAACAACTCTCAAATTAAGCGGTGATGTGGAATGGAGTCATGTTATCTTTTTCCTTCTATGCAGTAATAGGAGGTCATCATAGGTGAGCAGGACAGCCATCTCTCTCTTCTGGATTCAGGGAAGTGCTGTCTAAGTTAGATCTAGGATAAAAGAAATGGAAAAATATTCAAACCTAACAGTTGTGAAGCAGTAGGAATGGCTTATGGCCAAACACTGGTAAAAAAAACAGGGTCACTTTGAGTTAATAAAGAGCATCTACGTGCTTTTCATCTTTTGCTTGTGTTTATGTAAAGATTCCTCAATGTCTATTGACCAAAAAAAATAGCTGAGGCCAGTAGATCCAGAAGTTGGAATCCTTCCCTATTTGATTCTGCAAAATGATAAATGCATCTCTGGTTAAAAGGTTAGAAATGATCCTGAAACAGTCTACAGAAGGGGAGTTCTGGCTCTTTTCTCTGGGTTTGTGAGCAAAAGAGATTAGGGATTTTCTCTGTAGGCTTCCTCTCTTATTCTTCTGCCATAGGGGCATCTCTCCTGCCATGATTAAGATATGTGTGCATTCATTCCATTTCATTTATACACAGATGATATATGAGTCCTTGACACTTTTCTTTATGGGTATTAAAACTGGGTATGTCCACTTGATTTAAGACTGAATTTTCATATCCAAATTCATCTGTTTGTCATGCATCACTCCATTTCCCAAATCCTGTATCTGACTGACAGCTCAGCTTTGAGATCTGTTCAGCCTCACAGTTCCAATCATTGTAAAGCCTGCTGAATAAAGATCTCTCTTTCCAAATAATGAGTTGCTACTTTAGCTCCCAATATTATTTTTGCTTCTGTTTTACTTGACCAGTGGCACATTGCTGAATCTCCTTTCATTCTATGAAGGAAGTCTAAAGAAACCAGCTTGGATGTTTTTAATTATATGTTTGTTCAGCCCTCTGTGGATGGCAGGAGCTGTGAACAGTAAATGCCAAATGATTTGCCAGGAAGAAAGATGCTGACTCCAGTGCATAGCAGACAGAACCCTTCAGTGTAACTGTGACTGCCTTGCCATGCACATACCGAGAATATCTGATTTTGATTATAGTCTTTCCTCTGATGAGAGGACTGTCTCAGGTTCTCCCGGAGACAAAGTGTTGGTCAAGGGGAAACATAAGCAGTTGTGTAGTCAAGGACAAAGTCAGTCTCCCACAGATTCCAGTCTATTGACTCTTCTTTCTTTCTCACTTGAAGGGAACTGAAAGGCTAACAATCCTCCTTTAAATGAGCATAACTTACTGTTATTATGTTAGTCCAGACAAAGGAAATCAAATTAATTAGCAGAAAGACTGCAAATGTGCTGTGTAGGAGGACTTGTCATTAAAGTATCTCATCCAGGCTCCTGTGGCTTGGTGTGTATTCAGAATGATAGCTCTGGTCTTCCTCTCAGTAGAAGAAGAGAAATAGAATAATACTAGCCTTCAATTAGAGAACCATAATTCAGTCATGGGCAAGGAGAGGGGGAGGTGAGTAGCAAGACGTCTGCTCTGCAAAGCCTAAGTCATAAAATATAAAATCCCAGTTTATGCATGGCAACAGATCTTTCTATGATTGAATTACAACCTTCATATTCAATAATGGGCCAAGTCTGTAAACCAGAATACAGACAGAACAAATATTTACATTCTTAGGACAATGTTGGAGGGAGAATCACTTAGCAGTGCATGAATCAAAGCCACAAGAACATAGATGTGGGACAGCCATGTGTTGCCATCAGTGTGAAGTAGGAAGGATAGGGTAAGTTTCCAGTGTTTGAATGTAAACTTTCCCGAAGTGCAGGTCATCCTGCAGAATTTCACAGAAAATTCAGCTCCTGGTTAAGCAACACATATTGTCAGTAATGAGGAATAAACTGTACTTTGTCCTTTCATTCCATATGCTATATGTTTCCCATTGTATCTAGAAAATGGAATTTAAAAGCTTAATGCTGTTAAATACTTAAATTATTGTGGCATATTTAATTACAATTATATTTGCATTTCTGATTTTATAGCACCTTAAATTTTTGTACTTTTAGCAGTTGTTGAGCATCAGCTGATGTGATTTTTATTTTGTTCAGCTAACAGCTATATCTTTGGTAAACAGTATTGTCAGTTTGTAAATATCAATAGACTGTAGTGAATAAATGAAAATTTATTTAGTTAACTTACAGAATAACTTGAAACTAAGTATCAGAATGATTCTGTACTGAGGAACATGGACCAAGACATCAGTTGATATATGTAGTACCATAGCCAAGAAGCCATACAATGCTAAGGTTTTTTGAATTCCAAACTTCATCATAATTTATGGGCTTACATACAGACATACACAAACAGCCATCAAAGCATGTGGTTCCCGTGCTTCTCAGCACTCAAAAATTTCAGTTGAACTTCAGCTTTGTACCTGAATTTTCCCACATGAGAGTTTGAGTGAACAGCTGAGTTAAACATTTGAAACAAAAGTATAGTTAAACGGGGATTCTGACAGACCATCACTTAATCCACAGATTGTAAGTAAGCATTAAAACAAGCCAAACAGAACCCTGGTGTTCTTAGGAACACAAGAAGACATAGCTCCTCAAGTTTGTGAACAAAAAGGAATCCAAGATATTACAGGATCAATCAAATGGTAATAACATATATTGTCTTCAGCAGTGATGCATTCTCACCTGGCTTCTGTCTATGTATGATGTAAAAAACAAGATTTTCTTAACTGCTGGGCCAGCTTACACCCTGAGCAAGAGAATGCCGTAAAAACTTGGACATGACCCATTGTTGTTCGAATATATCTTGCATTACATGTGACCGCTAGAGCTCACAAATTCTGTATTTGATTTGCCAGTCCACTATAGTAAACTTAAATGTCCTCTGTCCTAATCGTGCCTCTTAGGGTACCAAACAGTGATATCGTTGACTTGTCTGCCCCTCTCTCATCTGAAATACTTTTCATGCCTTCCTGTTATACCCTGAGAGAAAACGCAGTGTAATGCAATAGAAGTTTCAAAACTGCCTTGTTGTCAGAGTTGTTTGAAATTTGGTCGGTGGATTAAAAACTGTAATTGTGGTGAATTGTCAGATGTGTAATTCAGTGTTGATCATTAACCAAAGAATAAAGAACAAAAAAGGTTCTCTGAAGAACCACTGGGGAGAATCACTGAGGAGAAAAAATGCTGTTCTGTGAAAGAAATCATTCTGGTATGACACTTAGTTACGTTTGCCTGGCATAGACCTGGCTGGGACTAACAGGCTGGATTGGCTTATTGGTTGTTTTATTTGTCCATTAGGTCTTCTGTCCTCAGAATTGTTATAAGTTTAAATTAGCAGAACAGAGGCTTTTTCAAGCAAATTTAAGCTCAGAAAAAATGTAATTGAAAAACTCTTCAAGCTGTTTTAAAGGAGAACTTTATGAAAAAATGAACTGCAGAGCTTCTTGCAAGCTGCACATTGTAAAGTAATGAGATACATGTCTGAAATCTTGTGTGTATGGGAATTTGCATAAACTACCTTATAGAAGGGCTAGCCCATTGTATATTAAGATAAGAACAATTCTTATTTGAATCATTTGCATGTTTCAACTCTACAAAAAAGATATTGGCTAATTAAACTTCATAATGTCAATATTAGACTATAAATAATCTAGATTTTCAAACGTGAACAGGACTACTTAAGAATCACAATGCAGAAACTGAGGACATCTTGCATAGAGAGCTTGACAGAAGGCAAATAATGGAATGTGGAAAAGTAGATTTTACTTTGTTGATTAGTGTGGTATTTTGCATGTACAAGATTCCATGCCACCTATTGATTTTCAGAAGGAATTACATTTTTCTATTAGGATAAGCAAACAGTAATTCTGATGAGCACTTTTATGGTGTTTTCAGGTAGTGGACTCAATTTTCTTGTACAACATACCTCATCCAGATGCCTTCCTCTGAAAATGGGACAAATACAGTAATGCGTGCATATTGAAGACTAATGGCTTTGTCCCACATTGTGAGCTAGAAAGTGAGCTTTGTGCTCAGAAAACACTGTTTGAAGATGCAAAGCATTACAACCCCTAACCCCATATCTCTTCTACCAAAATTCGGGGAAACTGCATCCAGCACTTTCATATAGAACCACTTTAACGTAAGAAGGTATAATGTTTTTAAGAAAATGCTTATATAACAAATCTGGATTGATGAGCTAAAGTAGTATTGGTATCATATGATGTGATTAAAATACATTAGAAACAGTTCCCAGTTAATTTCTGACCTCTGGTAACTCACTTCCCCCCTGTGCTCTATT
This sequence comes from Centrocercus urophasianus, assembly GCF_019232065.1. Lineage (NCBI taxonomy): Eukaryota > Metazoa > Chordata > Aves > Galliformes > Phasianidae > Centrocercus > Centrocercus urophasianus. The sequence continues at coordinate 68,031,170 of NW_024884142.1, read as the reverse complement.
CTGATTCTACCATATGTAGCTCACCAAGTTAGACTACAAACATTTTGAATCTGTGCCGCTTAGTCAAGCTCTGATCTTGGATGAGAGTTCTATTTTCTGCTGTAATGCAAACAGTGAAAATATAATGGAGACTACTCCTTGCAAAATAGTCTTTTGTAGTATCGATACTCCAGCAAGGAAGCTTTGAAATGAGCTATTGTATGTAAGTGCTGAACGTTCCCCATTCTTGTGTTGGCTCTTCTCTTTTCCAGAAGGCTGAGGGATGGTCACAGATGAAGACGTTTGCTCAAGCCACTGCTTCTCTTCCTATTTAGCTTTTAATTTCCCAAGGGCAGAAGTCTGCTGTTTTCTCCCGAATGAAACACTGCCAAATGGGAGTGTACCAGCTGCCTTCTGCACAGAAGAATAAAGTCAAATGTAGGCTATTATTGTGTGCTGGACAAAATGTTCATGTCCAAACAGAAATGACTTGCCTATGTGGGGCTCTTTATCTTATGCTGAAAAGCTGAAGAGACTGAAAAGGAGAGCAAGTATCTTTTCAACCTAGTTCACTCATGAATAGACACAATTTTAGATTCACAGTAGGGCTAGCTTTCAGTGCTTTCCAAAAAGCTATTCTCCTTGTCTCCAAGGAGATTTATTTATTCCTCCCACCCCCTGAGTGTAGCATTCTCCAAAACCAGGTTGGGAGAAAGAAAATCAACCTCATGGGCAGTAAGCAGAAATCTGGTTTTATTTTGTGGGTTTTTCCCTCCTCTCACTCCCTCTTTTTTCCCCTCATGTTGCATGTGCTGCCAGTACTTACGACTACACAGACACTTCTGAGTAGGACATCTCACTCTGCTTGGGACAATTCACATGTGCTCACCAGGCAGACATTTGACTGTGGTTCGCTCTGAAACCGCAAGTTCCTGAAGCTAAAATTGCAATAAAAATTTAGGAGATTTGATCCTAACAATATTCCAAAAAGCCTTTGTCTGGTTACCTTTTGGTATTCTATCATCTTAGTTCAGATTGCTAAAAATGCCATTGCTTCATTGCCTGAATGTTTTAGGATGACTTAACTCTTAAGTATGTTGCCACTTTTCTTCCTCATCTGTATGTTAGTGTTCCACGTGTAAAACTGAGCAATGCTGATGCAGTTGTGGAACTGAAACTTAGCTGCTGTTAAATACCTGGGTAAAATTTAGCCTTAAAATAAAACTAGAAGCTAATTCCCTTAATATTTTCTTTTAGTTGAGTGCTTGCCTTAGGAAGTGCATTTCTTATAAATGTGTTTTTATTTTAAGAGTAGGTGTGATTTATTATTATTATGGTGTACGTATTTGTAAGTACTGATATTTATCACAGATAGAAGTATTGGAAAATGTAGTTCAAAGAAAAATACCTGGGTGGATTTCAGCAATACTTTTTTTTTAGTCACTCTTCAGACTCCTGGAACTCTAGATCTCATCTTGACTGTAATAGCCAAATGCTGCTGTCTTAGCTAATGAAATTTTCAGTGGCTGTCCTCACAAGATCCTTGTCCTGCCTTTAAAAAAAGGGTAGACTTTTCTGAACTCCTCTAACACTAACACTGTTATTAAAAAAAAAAAAAAAAATAGGAGAAAGAAAGAAAGAAAATTGAAGGCCAGGGTTAGAAGCTGTGCAAAATCAGGAAGATTCAGCCTGTGGAGAACTTAATACTATATATTGGTAATACAGTCTTTAAATCAGTATACTGCCTGGCAAGGTGTCAGTGCAAAGAGGAGCACAAGAGTAATGTGATCTCTTAACTGATGAAATGAGCAGCTGCATTCAAACCTGCTTCTAATATGCTTGTCCCAAGTTCCTGAAGGAAGGAAATCATAGTTATAAACATGAATTTCTGGTGGCAGAAGTGTAGATAAGAAAGAGGACAAACTGTAAAGGAAGAAAATACGGTTCTAGATGATTGGGTTTAATGCCTAGTGTAGACAGACCTTCAAATTTTCTTCATAATTGCTACTATCCTAAAAATAATGTATCTGACACATTGAATGTTGCTGAATATGATAACAGCAATTGATTGCGTCCTTGATTCCTCTTGTATCAGAATGCACACACCAGGAATCCTTCTAATCTCCCAGATTTATCGGAGAAAATCTAAGATAAAACTCTTATTTGTAGAAAATCTATAGTGAGAACTGGAATTAGTAACATGGCCTGAGTTGCTTTTGATTAGCTTTATCTTAATGTCACTAGGCCCCATAGTGTCTTTGTTCTTTGTACTTCTCTTTTATCTACTCATATGCTGTCTTTTTAGTTGTGTTACATTGAATATCTTCAGGAACTGTCTTGATAAGAATGTCTAAGTTGCAGGGGAAATGCTGACCTCTCCTGAGGAATGCAACTATGCCTCAGTGAAACCCTTCTGCACCTTCTCTTTTTGGAAACAAATCAAGAGCCTGGTCAGAATAGAACAATTCCTGAGGCATTCAGTTTGTGGGCATACCTTTCCTATTTCCTTCACACCTTTATGTTATTGCACATAAGCTATGTTGAGCCTCTCTGGGAGAGAAATGGTGGTGAGAGGGAGAGGGAAGGATAAAGGGGAGGAAGGATCTCCAAGCCAGTCAGTGAGGATGCAAGGAGCTTATTCATTTTGAAGTAGAATATTTTCTCCCTGGTCTATGGTGCAATACAATTGTTTTCTCCCAAATCACTATAGAAGGTTCTCAGAGGGTGAGGGTGGACTTCTCCTTGTAGTGGCTTTAATTATTGGTTTTGAAACGGTTATGCCCTTTGGTGATGCGTGCAGTGGTGTTTAAAAGTGATGCTTTAAAAGTATTGCTTGTACATGGTAGAACTTCACTGCTAAAACCAAAGAATTTTCTAGTTTTTTTTTTTGTTGTTGTTGTAACTTGCTTCCAGTTCTTCTGCAGTCAATTTTCTCAGTCTTGGCATTTTAACTGTGAGAATCTGTTAATATTGGGATCAATCACTAAGAGGTCCCTTCCTCTTGAGAAAGAAAGATATACAGTGATCGTTTATTACTGTTGTTTGGAGACATAAGATCAATGATTTCCAAAGGATACTTCAAGGGGAGAGGCTAGAACCAAATGCTTCCCTTGTGTAAAGGTGCTTAATTTGTTTCATCTTTATTTGTATATTATACTATTAGAATCATGCTTAACTATTAGAATCATGCTTAACCGCTGATAAATTAAATAAATAGTATTTTTTACTTCCTGGGAGAGAATCTGATATTTCCTTGCTTCCAACGTAAGTCATTAAAGCCACGTTTTAGTTCTTTGGAAAGTTATCGCCTGGCTTATCTTCAAGGAACACTTCTTATGTGACATCTTAACAGCTAAGAACTGACCATATACACAGTGTTCTTGCATTAATAAACATATGGTTGTTTTGTACATGTTCTTTTTTGACTAGGTATAATAATAAAGTAAATGGTGGAGTAGAACGTAGCTTTGAGTCCCAGGGTCAGCAAAGAGCTGATCCCAAGGGAAAGCTTTTGAGTCTCTACAGTTTGCAGGTTGGAAAAGAGTGATGCATAGAATCACATGACTGTGTATGTACCATGCCACAAAACTGTACTTGATTTAATTTAGGCTATACTGCCTGTCTTTTGCTGCTAGTAGAAGAGAAACCACAATCTTCCAAGACAAATTCTTCTCTTATCAATTTTAGTTTTCAAAAACTAAAGTGTCTCTGAATTCGGAGTTTTCATCTTTCTGTTGTTCTTTTTCCCTTTGTCTCTTACATCTGACTTTTGATGGTGGTGGAATAGATTTATGTTACTAAATCCAATGTATTTACGAGTGCATCAGAGAGCTTGATTTTTGGGCAAGCTGATAATGCTGGGTGGTTTGTAGGTGTTCCATGCTTAAACAAGAAAATGGATCTCACAATTGCTGGTTCTGCTTACATCCGTCTCTCTTTTTCATCATTTGAGGATTAATTAAACAGGCTAGTCTGTGAAACAGGAGAAGAAACTTCATCCTAAGCTCAGAAATTGAAGTCACTAAACGAAACTCTGGAGCAGTCACTTGGTATGGATGGGTGCTGTCATTGCTTCCTCTCTTGTCTTTCAGGGACCATAGCTCCCTGTTCTGTTGGTGGACTTCCCAAAATGATGCGCTTGAATTCTGAGATCACAGCCATTGCTCTAATTCCTAGGGAAGTGCCCTAATGGCAAAACTATAGGTTATTTTGGGGGCTACACTACTGCCTGTCCTGCTCCAGAGCTGGATAGTTTTCAAGAATGCGTTGAGTTATAGGGCCAGAAGAATGGTATGCAGGAGGGAGCCTGACTTAGTAGATATTTTATGTTACACAGTAATTGGATACAAACAAGAAATAAAGCTGAAGGCAGACACAGCAGTCGTGGGTCTTCCCCTCCTAGCTGCGTGCCCTGACCTCTTTGGATTACAGAGCTGGGTCTTGGCATTCCTGCTTCCTTGGCCAAGGATTTTGTAGACTCCTATGTACCTTACAGCTCTGCTTCAGCATGACAGGTTTCAGGAGCCTGTGAACTCATGTTTTATGCTGATTTCCTTATCTAAAAGAGATAAAAGCTTAACATGTGAAATGCTAATGCAGCTAGGCCCTGTTTCATGTCTAGTATAAGATTAAGTTATTTTCTGCACCAGCTCACAGACCGAAAAAAGGAAGTGGTGGGGGGAGGGTAACAGAGGCCTTGCAGCAGCTGGCAGAAACTCCTGAAGGAGTTGAAAACCATCACACAGCAGCTTCCATCAGCTCTGACGTGAGAAGCCCCTCAGTGCTGCGGGAATGATGACCCAGGCTGGCATTTGCACACGTGTTAGCAGCTTTCAACTCTTAAGACCACCTGCTATATAATTCCTTGATATTGAGGAAGGACATAACTGCTCTGTTCTTGCCAGAAACCAGAATGCTTCTGTTTCTTCTCTTTTTGTTCTGTTTGTGGACAGGCAGCGTTCAGCATGCTGCCTTGCATTTGGGCTGAGTGTGCCAGAATGTTCTGTTTCTCTGAGAACAGTGAAGTTTCTTTTTTCTTTGCTTGTGATTACTTAAAACATATGTAGTCCATGGTGTGTTCCTGGCATCAGGTGACCTTGTTTGCACCCTTACTGGCTTGAATAGGGGTTTGTGTGCCAGGGTTTAGGAAGGAGTGATTTGTTGGTTAGTAAGGGGCAGCCCTGCGATTAGAAATTCCATGATCTGAGAGGATGCACGTTTGACTAGCTGGTGTAAACCAGAGTAATGTGCTCTCTGTACATATCAGAAAGTTCAAATTTGGTAGAAATCAATGACAGAAATAGGCGTTGTGTTCCTGAGTGCCTGTAGAAGTACTTGCTAATGTGTACTGCAGAGTTTGGTTTATAATTGTACAATAGTGGCTTTGATTAATAATGCTTTATTAGTTATAAACATAGACTTAGTGAATAAATCCTATTTATTCTGTTGAATTGCTTCCCATGCCTACATAAAACTATTTGAGAAATTATAAAGCTACTATAATATTTTTCCACATTATAAATTTCAAGTTCCTACTTCTGTCAGCATTATAGAATTCCTGTGTAGGATTTCTGCTCAAGCCCATCCTTGACATGCAAAGGAAGTTGTCTTTTAACTTGCATTTGGTAATGGAAAATTGTGGGTGTGGTAAGACAGAGTTTTGCTAGGAAAGGGGTGTGGGAAAGTGTGCATCTCTTTTTGACATGTCTCTGGATTTTTACCTTTCTCTTCCATGTCAGGGTAAGATAAATGAAACTGGAGAGGTATATCCCTGCTGAAAAGGACTGGACTCCTTCCCTGAAGGACAGTAGAGCTGGAGCATTTACTTTGTGTCCCTGCATATAGAAAAGAAGTAGAAGAGATTGTCTGAGGAATGCTGGCATAAGGCATCCTGGCATGTCTTTTTCTAGAGAATGTCGGCTCATAACTCCTGTTTTATTCCCTCCCTTTTCTGTCTAAAGCACAAAACAGTGGGCACACATTTTTTTATCTACTACTGAAAAGCAGCCATCAGTGTAGAATAACATGAGAACAGTTTGGGAGGAAACATGGAACACTGCATTCAAGTGAAACTAATTACCCGATTAGAGTTTGGCCTGGCTGCGGTGGTTGACATCCAGGGCTCTTGGCGACAGTACCTGTGATGAAATCCAAGTCTAGTCTTGATTCATTTGAAGGATCTGGGCAAACCTTCTGGACTTGCGTGCTGAATGCTAAGCAGTGCAAAAATAGGCCACTGATTTAAAGAACCCATGGCTACCATGGATGTCAGTGGTCACTTGGCATACTTACAGATGAATTTGCTCATTTGGGTTTTAGGAACTCTGGTTTCCATTTCAAGCATGCAGTCTGGTGATATTTGATGTTTGCATCAGAGCATCTTCCACTCACAGCTCTAGGATAAGCACTTTCCTTCAGCACTTCCAACTTCTCCCCTTAAAATTTAGTCAAAGTCTGACCTTGAGATCTTATAAACTTATAAAATTATCTATAACATATTCCACTTAATCTGGTACTTTTCCTTCTCTTTATCTATCCAGAGCTTAAATACGTTAACTCTGCCTTGTTGATGTCTTGAATCTTCACCACAAACACATTTTTGATCTGTTGGTGTCTTTATTTGGAAAATGGTGTGTTTTTATCTTAGAACTACCTAATGCAAAATCTCAAATGTCTGCACTGCAGTGTTAGATATATCTATATTTATTGGTGTGATAGTATTTGCTTTCTTGGCATCATTCTAAAGGAGAAAAAAAAACCACTACTCGAAAGGACTTGAAACTATACTGGGAAAAGAGGGATGACTCTTTCATCTGCATACTGTTGCATAAATACTGTCTTTTCAGAACAAAGATAAGCAGAGCACTTTTAGAAAGAATTGAAGTGTCCCTAACCTCTGAACGTAAAGCTTCTGGGCTGCACTCACTTCTGGCACCCTAGAAATACTCTGCTCTCCCTTTCCTGGGACAACAAAATTAAATAAACAGTCAAATGAGTTGTGAACATTGGCTTGATGAGGAAATTCAGTACTTTTGCTCTGATGTCATACATGCACATTTAGACACATTACTAAACTGAATCAACAAGTTGTTGATGAAAATCCAGGAGCTGCTAAGATATGCTCCACAGAACAAGAAATTCTAATAGACAACTATTGGAAAAAATACTTTTGCCAATTGGCTGCTTGTTTTAGCTTAGCAACTGGCTTATGCTCTAGCCTATTCCTTAACATCTAAAGTAAGTACTGAACTCTCTCATGTTTACAAACCTTCTTAAGCTATTTGCCTAGGAAACCTTGCAGTAATGAAGTCCCCTGTGTTGTATTTAAGCGTTTCCTCCTGTTGGAAGAATAAATCTATCAAGTTTTCGGCCTCCCACAAACACAGTGTATGAAGGGCTGTACGTGCTGTAAGCCCTGAGAAACACCAGAAGCAATTCAAAATGATAAAAATATACTTTTGGACACCTCTCACTCCTCTGCCTGGAACTAGGCTAGGTTGGGACTTTAGATCTGAAGAGGCAAATGGGAGTTTACCTTGTGTAGTGTACTATTCCCTTCCCTCTCACCAGTCTCCACAGATGAGCAGTCACTGAGTTGGCAGAAGTCTGCTGAGCCTTTCCTAGCCAGGAATTTGCCCAGCTGTTTGGCCCAGGATTTCACAGAAAAGAAGGAAACCTTTCTGGCTGAAGTTTCTGCAAAGACGGTGGTTCAGTGATCAAAGCATTAGTTTTCCTACAGGGGAAAGAGGAGAGGGGCATTTCAACAGGGCCCTGACCCCTTTGTGATAAATGCTCACCCTAGAATATACCTAATCTCTTAGGTGGTGGGATTACAAAGGCACGAAGGTCTCCATTTCTTCTAAAAGCATGTGTTAGGTTCAGAACTTTGTGGTTTGAAAACGCGTCTCTTCTAACAGCTTCTTGTATTGCCATTGCAGGATGATTTGGAAATTTGCCGTGTCCATCTTTTTGATGGCAGCATTGGCTAGAGTAGCAGACAGCAGGAAGAACCGCCCGGCGGGGGCGATCCCATCCCCCTACAAGGACAGCAGCAGCAACAACTCAGAGCGGAGGCAGCAGCTGAACAAGGAGGTGCTGGCCTCCAGCCAGGAGGCCCTTGTGGTCACTGAACGGAAGTACCTCAAGAGCGACTGGTGCAAGACGCAGCCCTTGCGACAGACTGTCAGTGAGGAGGGCTGCATAAGCCGCACCATCATCAACCGCTTCTGCTATGGGCAGTGCAACTCCTTCTACATACCGCGGCATGTGAAGAAGGAGGAGGAGTCCTTCCAGTCCTGTGCTTTCTGCAAGCCACACAAGGTGACCTCCTCAACTGTGCAGCTGGAATGCCCCGAGCTGGACCCACCATTCCGACTCAAGAAAATTCAGAAGGTGAAGCAGTGCCGGTGCATGTCTGTGAATCTGAACAACTCAGGCAAGATGTAAGAACAGCTGTGTGGCTGCTGCTTGCTGTTTTCCTGTTGTCCACATCAGACATCCCGCTGCATCTCCTCTCCATTGGGCAGACTGCCTGTTTTCTTCTTGTTTTTTTTCTTTTTTCCCTGTTTATTTTTTATTTCGGGAGATATCTCTCCAGAAAGGAAAGGCTCATTGTCATGTGCCTACTGGAATAAAGCTGTTTAATGGGCTATGTTATGCACTTGACCATCAGGTTCATTTTATGTCTGGTATCATCTGACAGTTGAATCTTACAGGGTGGAGCAGGCTCCTGAAGTTGAGACTGTGCATCTAAGTGACCAGTTGGCTGAATGCAACGTTAAATGTTTCCACTGTGTGGAGTAAAGCCATCTCCCTACACTCCAGTCCCCTCCACCAGATGAGATGCCTTCCCATTAAGCTGTTCCGGAGCTTGCTGCTGTCACCACGGTAGGCTGGGTTCTGCCCAAATCTGGGTGAGGCAGACCAGGGAGAGCTACAAAGAGTAACATACAAAAAGAGACTCTCTGACAAGGCTCGGCTTCTTGAGACACCTCTTACTGTGCAATTGACAAACTGTTCCAAACCTGTGGTCTGAACTGCAGATAAGAGCTGAAGGGGAGAGGGCGAAACGTCAGATCAGCCGCCGTGATCACATCAGCAGCCTGAAGGAGGATTCTTAAGCTGTTGTGGCTGGAATATACTGAACATGTGGTCTCTGCAGCAGTGTTTGTTTTGTAACTTAGCTATAGTAAACAGCTGCTTAAAGTATTATAGACCTAGCCATGTATATTTTTCTTGTGACAGAATATGTCGGAGATTAAAATGTGGTAAGAGACTTGGTTGCTAGGTCAGCTGCCTGGCTTAAAATGGATGCATTTTAACTGGGCTTTCGGTACGTTAATGTGTTAGATCTGCGCCTGTTTCTTACTCCAAAAAGGACAACATCCATTTATTACCTTATATTTATGCCTGCTCAGACTGGAGAACGTGGAAGGTAATTGGAGAGGAGCTGAGAACACTAGTGGTGTTTTTCACTTAAGGTATAAAAGCACTGTCGCACAAAGAACAAAATTTGGTCATTGCTGGACCGAATGCAAAAGCTGCCTTATTGTTCAGTGTCATCAGGTGCTGGGAGTGACATCTCTCCCATGATTGGAAACCAGGAAGAAGTGTTGATGTTAAAGGATAAACCCATCAGTCAGTGCTGTGGGATTAGGTCACAGTTGTATGGTAGGGAGAGAGAGTCAGTGCTAATCACTGTGACACTGGTGGCCCACTCAGTGTTTGGGTTCTACATAATCCATGGTGGTGAACACTTTGCAGTTAATTTTGATCATACTGTGTTGTTATTCACTTGGTGGAGTTTAGCATGTCCTGTGTATCCTGTTTGTTCCAGTTCTGATCTGTATTAGTACCAGCTGCATTAAGATCATAAGATGTCTAAAAACAAATCAGCCCCGTCCCTCAAACTGTAGCCCATGCATGCTCAATCATCTGAAGCTTACTAATTAACAGTGACAAGTTGACTCCCCAATGCATGTCTTAGGGTTCAGGATCTGCATCTGCTGATAAGAGCTTGCTGTGGGAACCCTTTCCTTCCAGATTCCTTACGTGCAGCCCCTTCAAGGGGTTAATGTGTTTAGGACTCTGGCCAACCAAGAGTTCAGTGCCATATTATGTGAGACAGGCTGCTCTAAGAGGCTTTTGGGACTGAGCTCCACAAGAGCTCACCAAGCGGTTTATGGGGATTGGCACGGGCAGGATGAGGTTGGTCAGGTGTGTTAGCCCTATTAAGTGAACAGTTATGTGTTTTCTTCTGTGATCTTTCAGAAATGCAGAGGGAGACCCCTCACAGTTGTTTTTTCAGAAGCTGGCATTACTATACTAACAGCATCATGCCAACCCCTGAATGGATAGTGTTCATTCCAGGCCTGATAGTGTCAGTGTGGGTGTGGGGCAAAGTGGAGAAAACTAATCTGTTATGACTCCAGTGATCTCAGTCTCCCCTTGAAAGAAACAAACTGAAAGTCAGTCATTTTGGAATGAGAGAGAGAAAAGCACTGTGGTAACTTCAGTTAGGAATGATGTGCAAGAATCTTTAAGCTATGCCCTGCCTGGGGTTTTCATCAGTTTGCAATATGACTATGCTGCAGCTTAAAGTTCCTTCTAGGAGCTATGTTTGTGTAAAAACTGAGTTGAGCTTGTAATGGTTAAAACTGTATTTAATTCTTGTTTTATAAATGAAAACAAAAAATGAAGAAATACTTTAAGTATAATGTAATTATTTTATAGGTCTACTATTAAATTATAGATTAAATAATAAAGCTACTCTAGGGTTATATGGCATCCATATGTACAGGCTTTGCTTCAACACCTTGTGTCCAGCTGCTTTTTAATCAGTCTGTTTTCCAGTTTCCTTCTGACCATATGAGACACAAGTAAATGGATTGCCCTGACAGCTTGGGGAAGCCTAGCTACTTTACCCCTACACACTTGTCTATTAATCCCCTATACTACCACTGGCTTTTTTGGTTAATGACAAGAAGGCAACCAAAGTTCCACCACTAGCTGAACTGCTGGCATTTACATTCAGAGAAGAAGCTATCATCTGTTCTGCTCAAAATGTAGGCAAATCCTTACATAATAGTCACCAATCTACACACAGAAATAAATATGTCTCTTAAGATGTAGGTGAGTTTGAACCCTGGCTATCAGCTCTTGAATGAGTACAGTGTATGCACGCCAAAGTGTAGAGTAGTATCTTTGATGCTGTTTTCCAACCCAAAGAAAAGATTGTTGCAAAAAACAACAACAACAAAAAACACCAAAAAAACCAAAATCAAACATGAAGGAAAGCTTTAGCTAGGAAAGGGATTTCTTACAGTGAGAGGTGAGCCTCCATCAGAAGGGGTATCTGTCATGAATATTGAGAGAAACAGGAGTGCATAGACTACAATTAGCAAGGGGGAGCTACCTTCATTATGGCACTGTAACTAACATAAGTAAGAGCCCACTCTCCTCATTTCCCAAACTCTTGACCAAATTCTCTCACAGTTCAGCAAAGATACATATATTTTTTAAGTAACCAGTTGTTTTCTCTGTTGTTATTTTCTTTTTTTGTTGTTTTGAGAATTCTACTGTGCTTTCACTAAGTATGGTCAGAGCTCTCTGCTCAGATGTGAAAATCATAGAGTCACCCCATTTGGAACGGATTCCTAAAGACCACTGAGCCCAACTTTTGATGAGGCAGATGCCCCATCTTGCAAACGCCTTAGTCATTTGGTTTAAAATGAGCTCAGGCAGCCACATCCTCCAGCAGCCCACTCTCATTTTTGCCCCTCTCTTGGCCAGTGTTTTTACTTAGCTTGTAGCTTCACTGCCCAGCACCCAGCTGAACTTCTGTCTGTGTTCCAGCTTGGTTGGCTCTCTCAGCCTCTTCCTGCCTTGCTGCTGAAGCATACTAGAAGTTTATGTGGTAATCCAATGAACTCCCTCTTGTGAAAACAACCCAGAAGCAGGTGAGTCACCCTGGATAGATGGAAGAGGCAGTCAGTCAGACGGATCCAATCTCTCTTAAATGCAACTGGTGTTGTGGGACAGGGAAAAGGAGGGGAACAGCAAATGTTAAGCTCTGTTGTGGAACTGCTGACTTGGCAAGTCCCCGGTCTGTGATGAGTGACACATGAAGATTCTTGATTTCTAAGAGCTGCAGCTGAAAAAAAAAAAACAAAAAACAAAAAAACAACAAAACAAAGCAACAACAACAAAACCAATTTAGATTCAACAGTCTTTTTATCCTCAGAAAGACACCATACTCTTGAGACAATGAGCTTACCCTTAGATGCCTTTACAAGTAGGTTGGATGAATGTTTATTAGATAAAGACAGATCTGCCATCATCAAGGGAATAGCCTGTAAAATCCATTCTGTAGTGTGAATCCTTTTTTACTGATGGGTACTGACCTGAAGGATGTTGGGCATTGCTTTGTCTTTTTCCTTTTCTTATCATTTCATATTGTCTTCAGAAGAATTCAGCTCTGTCAGTTTTCACTTACTCTGTCCACAGCAGTTCAAAATTGGTGTAAGTTATGTAACTGATATAAGGGAGTTGGCATAAACAGAGCCCTACTTATTAGCCTAGAGTATGTACCAAATAATAGCAATGCAAAGACTTGCTATATCTTCTCTTGATGAAATTAATAGCTGCTTTCAACTTTTAAGCTGATTACTTAAAAAAAAATCAGACAAGAAAAGATGACAACCTATGGAAGATGTGACTACTCACGTTCCCAGTGCCACTGTTGGTTAATACTTAACTGACTTTTGGAAGTTCTTTACAAAGATGAAAGTTGCTACAGGAAAGCCAAACACTGCTGCGTCATAACAACTGTGACTAAGTACTGTCCTTCTGAAAGGTTTAATTCGCAAAGCAGAGCAACACAAATCTTAGGTCATCTTGAAAGGAGGATCTTCTCATACTCAGAAAGTTACATCTGCTGCTTAGGTATACAAGTCCTTATTGAGCTGCTGCAGTTTAAGCAACTATGAATGATTTATATGATGACAACAAAGGCTCAGCAAGTGTAGCATGTTAGATACTCAAGTAAATGGGGAGAGAGACCTAAAGGGCCTTTCCAGTTTCTAAAAGCAAACAAAATAACGTTTTGAATTCTGACAAAGTTCTGTGTGCCACTGAAAAAAGTAATGGTGACTTACATTGGGATTCCACTCATGCTGTGGGTCAGGCTGGATGGTGCTCTGAGCAACCAGATGTAGCTGTAGGTGTCTCTGTTCATTCCAGGGGAGTTGAACTAGATGGCCTACAGAAGTGACTTCCAAGTCAAATGAGTATATGATTACAATATACACTGTAAAAGGTATAACACGCAAATAATATTTTTGAACACATTTTTGCAATAATAGCAATTTAGTAGGCATGTGACACAGGCAGCACTAATAAGAACAGGTTACAGGTGTGCTTCAAGTAGGAACAGTTAGATTCCTCACAGGTATTAGATCAGCTCCACAGTAGTAAAGAGATGTATTTGAACCAGCTAAGCCTAATGCACTACTGGAGGCATGCACAAGCATGGTGAGTGTATTCCCACTTGGGAAGAGGTATTATATCCACATAAGGACGAGTTACTGGTACTGTAATTGTAATGTAAATTGTAATGTAACTGTAATTGTAATGTAAATGGGGCATCCAAAAGCCCCTTTTCCACTGATCCCTTCACATTAGTTTCTTGATGAGAAGTGGCACTTAGTGCATGGTTGCTAAAACTACAGCACAGCATGAGAGTGAAGAGAGAAGGCAACTATTTTGTTGTTATTCCTTTTATTTTCATATAAATTAACATTCTAAAAAAAATTGAAATAGAAACACTAAATACAGTATTGCACATAGTGATCTTTGTTAGATGATTATTATTTCATTTAGTATAATTACATACTGTAGGTACTGAAGGGAACAGGAAGGCTACAAATGAAAACATGCTACTGTATTCTTGCACTTAGGAGCAAAGTTAAGAGGAAAAGACTACTGTTTACATAAATACAAACATGGATTTGAATCAGTGCCATTAAAATAGCTTTATTTTTTAAAGTTTTTTTTTTCCATAAGTTAGTTGTAACAACAAATAATCTCTTCTCACTCCCCCAAATAGTAATGTTACTCCTGTCAACACAAAGTTTTAGAACTCCATTTTCAGTAATTTATACCCCTGACAGAAATTATTACGACTACAGAATTTCAAATATGTTTTTCAGCAACAGGAGACTTACTTTTCACATAGTGAAAAAAAAACCATCTTTTCTAGTGCTTGGTATAAGTGAAGAATAACAGATTCCTGAGGTCATATTTCACACTTCTTTTATGACACTTGTATAGTATAGTAGCTTCTAGACAGGTAGGAATGTCTGATGATGTGCTAGATTAGACAGGGAATAACACACCCCCGCAGGTTAGACTTCATTTGCTTTTTACTCCAGTGTCTTTCAGGCAGCAGGGCTGAATGAAGCATGTGCCTCCAACTCAGTATTAAACTCTGGTTGCTTTCAGGAAAAGCGAGCCTTGAAAGCAGAACGTTATCAATCAGGCAGATTGTTTTGGTGCTATTTAATCATGACTGGAGGAAAGAGTTGTTATTGGTTGAACAGATCAAGGCTGATATAATCAATTCTAGATTGCAAACAGAAATAAAGCATGTGTCATAGATTTCAATCATTAATCTAGCAAGGGACACAGAAAGCCTGGAGGAAAACCCTGCAACTATGCTAAGTGTGAAATTAATGTCAATTAGTTGGTAGTCTGTGTCTGTCACTAGAATTGGCTACTGTTTTTCATAAATGTCAGTCCCCATGTGCATATTTAACGGCTCTCTAAAGGAGTTTTAAAGTAACTGTGAAGCTAATTCCAAAAGAGAAGTCACGTACACGTGGCCAAAAGCCTGTGTAACTTTTATCAGCAGTTAAATCTATACTATGCTTTCTAAAGTTCATGTAAAATTATTAGCTGCTCTATATGTTAACAAACTATAACAGCCAAATCTCTCTCATATTCTCTCTATAGTACTTCTGTGCTTTTCTGTATTGTCTTGCTCCCTGCCTCCCCCCCCCCCCCCTTTTTTTTTTTAATGCTGGATTTCTGACCCCCATTACCACCTGGCATTCACTATCTGGCACAAGATGAAGTAAAAGTCGTAAAAGTATGTTGCCTTATCGATTTTAAACATAGTTACAGTAAACATCTTGTTCCACAAATATTTAGCCATAGAGGGCAACCAAACAAGTTGGGAAAGCATTGATTATACTGTATAAGCAGCACTTAACGATTCAAAATACAAACTACATATGCCAACATGAAACAGATACAAACAATTCACTAGGAGTAACATTTCTTTCCCTAATCTAAGCGCACTGTCATGAAGTATCTGCTTTAGACAGATGTTGCCAGTAGGAATGGAAATGTTTTACTTTATCAAGTAGTATTCTTATGAAGTTCAACTTAATGCAATTTTCAGCATGTTCAGAACTGATGCAGATACTGTTTTTATGCATGCTGACTTGGCCTATTTGTAGCATACCATACACTTTATAAAATATCATCTTTGAGTGGTAAAGGAGATACTGAATACAGGGAAGGTGTTTCAAGTCAATATCTAGTCTATTGCTGGGCACTCCATTAAAGTGTTTACACTCATTCATGAATGTACATTAACACATCAATTGGTGGAAAACGCCAGAGAACAAAAAGCAAATTCAAAGGGTCCAGAAAGCAAATGATCAGGATGATGTAGTTTCCTTCCCCCTCACACCCCACCCACAGACATGTTGAGTTTTGGTAACCATGTAACAATGGCTTTTGTTTTTCTTCTGTCAGATTTTCATACTTATCTTGGCTTTCTGAAAAATAATAAACATGCAAATGAAGAAAATTCAGCAAGATGATGAATTCACATGTGTAAAGCACACAAATGCATAGGTTAACGTTAAATTATACATACTCTAGAACTGAATTCACAAGTAATATTCCTTCAAAACCAGAACTGAAGTAAATTGCAGTAAACTTGTGAAATAATTTATTTACATTCCTTTTCTCTGTCAAATTTTCAGTATCATTGGAAATCTATGCAGCGCCAAATAAACCAAGATCCTAGTATTGAGATCTACCTCTAAGTCTCATAATAATGAATTGACAAGACTACCATCATTACACTTACTTTCAGAACAGACAAAGCACAGTATTATCTTTTCCAAGAGCTGCTATTTTAAAGAAAATCAGATCAGTGAAACAGAAGCTACTAGTACCTGACACAGTGATCCAATTTGCAAAACGCATGCTATTCTGAACCTTCTTTACATATTGTAACTTTAGAAAAGAGTAATTTGAGGCTGAATAAGCTTGAAGACTGTAGTTGTTTTTTCTCCCATCTAGGTGCCTCCCACACTAAGACTGTGATGCAGATATTGGCAGGATAGAGCAATAACACACTACTTTTGCTTGTTCTACATCTCTTTTATGGAGTAACATTAACAGACAACATTCAAGTTGCTTAATCTAGCACCTCTTAAAGAAATAATAGCCAAACAGAACAAGAAGTATATCAAGAGTAAGATGTCTATAGAAGAAAAGAAGAAAAAGATAGAATGAACAATGGTAAAAGAAGTATAGCTACAATTTTTACTTACAATTCCGGAGTCATGTTTTGGTCTTATATTGTAGAGTGATTTCCCCTTTTTCTGTCTGCAGACTTCTTCTGCCTCTTTAACTCTGAAACAAGACACAATTTATAAGCATTCCTCTAGACCAAAATGATTTCTGAAGACAGCACAGTATATAACTTAAAAAAAATTAAGTCTAAAGATGCAAATGGACAACTTTATTCCCTATGTCTTCATTAATAGGCTCTACAAAACAGCAATTGCACTTGGCTGTTCTTGCCATACCACCAGGCTCTGGTACTTAAAAGATCAGGCATAATCAATGGCATATTAGATGCTAGTTACAAAAATAATCAGTACTTACGATAGTTTAATATTGAAATCTAGCAGGATTTAAAGTAGCTTGGTAGACATGAAGACCAGCCTTCAGAACATTCAAGCCAAATAATGCTATGAAAATTACTTTTCACAATTATTTTTAAATCTCTATTCAACAGGTCCTGACCTCAGTACCTCAACTGCAGTTAAAAAAAAAAAAAAAAAAAAAAAAAAAAAAACACTCTCACCAAATTTCCTTCCCCCTTTAACCTGATGTTGTTTGTATTTAAAGTGACAAAGCAGCTCTATTTACATTTCCAGTCTTTGCTCTCTAGCTCTTTAAATAAAAATGTTCACTGAAAAATTTCAGTATTGTTCTTAAAAACCATCCAGTTTACAAACAAGGTAGTGCACATCACTTTTCTCTCCACAATTGAGGGTGAGCAGCAAAGCATGCATGAAAGCACTTGGGTGCAAAGAGAGGAGCAGGTTCCAGATGTGAGGGTGTCATACATGAGTGTTTCATGACTTGGTAAACGGTACCAAATTAGGGCTTATGAAATACCACAAAATGCTACATTTTTGATGAGATAAATATCCTTTTAGTCATCCAGATAGGGAACAAGCCCCAGAAGACAGAAGTCAGCATTCAGACTGGGAGTCTGCCAAAATCAGGCTGGTAGGCTCAACAGCACACCATAAAATGTTTCTCAAACATTTTTACTCATTTTGGAGATCAGTCTTACAAACACACATGGTTACTGAAACACTAATGCAGATTTAAGTTATGAATTCTCTGAGCTTCAAAGACTTACATAAACCCTTTCTTTATGATGGCATTAAATGGTGTGAGATGTGTAATTTTTATTTTTTATGAGAGATGAGACCATTATTTATAAATAGGAAAGTAGAAAATAAGAATGTAAATCCTATATTGGTTTGCTCTTGCCAACAGTATAGACTTTGGATAGCACTTAGTCCACTTTTTCATCATTATCCAACAACAAAAAATAACCAACAGTAAAATGATATTGAAGAAATGATATATCTTTGGCTGGTTCCTTGCGGTTCATCTCCAGACCACTTGCATGTCTGCTATTTCACTGAGGCTACGCAGGGCAGTGTGAGAATCAGACTTCATGTTGTTATTATTTTAAAATATTTTCTGTGTGTGTGGTAAGGGCCAGATTTTTCAAAATTTGACTCCAGCTGGGTCTGCTAAGCACATTACAAAAACTGCCTTTGCATTCATCTCTCCTTCATCTAGATTCACCAAACACACCTCATTCTTCTCCTAAGTTTCAAATTCATACTTTCAAAATTTAATTTAAACTTCAGTTCTTTTCTAGCACGCTGATCTCTTCATTTGATAATGGTATATTGTATTAAGGGAGGAAGACCTTAACTTCTGCAGGTAGAAGAAAAAATAAAAGGCTTTGAGACCTGTTATTTTCAAGTTGTAACATTCTGGACCTGACTGCAAGTCAGTCAGATTGTTGCAGCATAATGTAGAACAGAAATGTCAAATGACAAGTAATTCACCATCAAAATGTATTTAAATAGATTGAATAAAAGCGACAGCCAGAGTACCGTGACAGTTTTAAATAGAAGCTTGTAGGAATTATACAGGATGCAATGAAAGTCAAAATGAATGTCAAAGACTTTTTCTTTCCCTTAAAACACCACCTTTTCTTCTGATTCATTTCTACATACATCTGAATAAGAGCATTTGTAACACTAATCTTCTCATGATCTTTTCAAAACAGTCAGACACATTCGAAGCTATAAAAAACCACTCACAGAAATAAAAAAGCTCACATATCATATTGTTTCCTCTTTTTGAAATACAGCTATAACTGACTCCCATCACTGGTAGGCATAACTTAAATAAGAAAATGAAATGTTACTTGGGGTTAAATTAGTATCAAATCCTGGGGAACGCAGAAGCACTACCAAAGTTATCACTGTTTTATAGAAGCAACATAATATATGCAGGTATTCAAACTATTCATCATGCAAGCGACAGCATGTGAAATATACAAAAATATTTACTAAACCAGTTCACACAGATCCAGATGTTACTCTCAGGAAATATCAGGGAATCTCTAGTTCCAGTCTTTGTTGCATTAACAAAGAACAGATTGCTCACTGCTTGCCTAACACACCAGCTCATAAGATGGCTTGGCTTCCCCTCTAGGTTTAATGTTCATTCAAAACAAGAATCCTTGTATGGACTGGAACTTGTGATAATACAGTGACGAGTTATTTTCTGGAAAGCAAGTCCTATTGAGTGCCATTGTCAGTATAACATCTCTAAATCTGCTGGTTTTTTTTAGAATTAATAGATGTTTGAAGAAATGCTGCCTTGCCTTGAAAGAACAAAATATAACAATGCCAGCTAGTGAAAGAGATGGTCTTAATTTTTCTGTTACTTAAATTGCACTTGAAAAAAAAAAAGAAAAAAAAAAAAAGACCAACAGCCTTAAAGCTTGTGCTACCCATTTTTTCAGGATTATGTAAGAGGCCCTAGTCTCTCAAGTATAGCTGCAGAAGTGAAGTTTTTTGGAGTCTTTATGAAATTCCTTGTAGTTTAAGTATATTTATTTATCACAGTGGGAATGGAGAAGATGAAAAGCATTATCCCCTAATACACTTCAGACAAAACTGAAAGCTAGCAGCCACTTGGTTCCAGTTCCAACCATATCACTGACTCATTGTGTGGGTTTGGGATAGTTCACTGCCTCCTGGCCCTGATCCTGCATGAAGATTCAAGTGGTTGGATAAAGCCTCACTGAAACCAATATGATCTATAGATGTACTTCCTCAGCAAAAAATGTCATTAGAAATGTAAATGTAGCACAATAAAGTCTTATTTTCAGGAAGCTAGATTATGACTAAGTAAAGACTAGAAGGGCATAAAACTGTACATATTTAAAGATATAATATATATATAAATTCCAGGAAGTCAACACACTGGTGAAACATAGAGACAATTATTAGCCTTCTACAGCACTGTGAACCAGCTGCAGTGTGCATATATTTTCCAAAGCCTTACCATTGAACTAAACTATGATTTTATTGAATTTAACCCAAATCCTTCTAAAAGAGCAAAAGGATTTGTTTTGATGTTAATATCAAGATCATTTAAACTGCAAGAAGTGTTGCCTTTTGAGATAAGGACAATTATCTCAATTCAGCTGGAAAATAATATTTAATTGCCACCGGCAATTCAAAAAATATACATTAGATATTCTGTCCTGCTCCTGAAAGATTCTTCATCTTCTCATAGATAAAATCTACAACATTTAGGCAAAACCACCTTGCTTCTGTCAACTCAAGACAGGTTAAGACCTGGTTATCACTATGGTAAATTCCTACATATCATCACAACATCCTTAACATTGGGAAATACATCTAAGATCATTTAGTCCAACTGTCTACCTACCACCAATACTGCCCACTGAGCCATGTACCTATGTATTATATCTACATGTATCTTGAACACCTCCAGGGATGGTGACTCCATCTCCACAGGCAGCTTGTTCCACTGCCTGACCACTTTTTGTGAGAAGATTTACCTAATATCCAATCTGAATCTCCCCTGGCACAACTTAAGGCCATTATCTCTTGTCTTGTTGCTTTTACCCAGAAGAAGAGACCCCTGCCTTGCCACAGCCTCCTTTCAAGTAATTGTAGAGAGCAGTAACATCATTTTGCTCAGAACTTTTCTGTACTACTTCCCCCTGACTTCAGCAGAACTATTATCAATATGGAGATGCAAGGTAGTGCAAGACAAAGAGGAACAAAAATTGCAATAACTTAAGTTGTAATATTAGGAAGACTGGCTTAAATATTCAACAATGGTCAATTGTTATGGCTTCATGAAAATGTTAACAGATCTCTTTCAATTTTGGCAAGAGGGCAGGTGACGTTTGGGGAAAACAACACAAGCGCTATGAATCTGTGAGCCTCCCAACAGTCACAAAAAGGGAAGAAGTACTCAGTGTAGACAGTGACATACTTACAGGCTCCAGGCCAAACTGACACTGCTGTTCTGCCTCTGTAGACAACAAAGCACTCAAAATGTTTGAAACAGTTAACAAGACAGTCCTAGGATGAGAATTCAATTGTCAAGACCTTGTTTTCCCTGAGGGAAGCCATGGAAAGAAGAGTCTGAGGAAGTTGGGTGCTTCTCTGTGTCTGAGAGATTATGACTCTTAGGCAAAGGCAGGCAAGTGCATAGACTGATATATTGTTTTGAAGACCTGTTTCTAGTTAAAACAGTTGCATGCAACTAATACTTTCCGTAATAGAGGTAATTTGGTCACTTTGTGGAATCACTGCTCTCAAGTGCAACTAAGTACTCTGAAGTGGAACAGCAACTCCAGGCAAGTTCTGAGATAGGGTGAGAGAAAGAAGTCCTAAGGGAGTCTAACAGGGTCAGGTTGGAGATTAGGTTCATCATCAAGATAATCAAGGAGATTAACAGGCACCCTAGGGTAAGGCAGGTGTCACAGCAGCCAGCTGCCAGAATTCAAGAAGCACTTGGAAAAAACTTTCAGCCATAAGATTTGAATTTTGAGTAGTCCTGTGTGGATTCACGAGTTGGAGTTGATGATACCTGTGGGTCCTTTCCAACTCAGAATATTCTACAATTCTATGAAAAGGCACATGGCATGCTCTTGGAGAAGCCAGGTGGCGCAGTTAAAGTGTGGTAGGAATTGTTCACATTGTTTGCAGTGTGCTAAGATGCTTCTGCATGGCTGATGTTCTAATTATCTAATTTCATACTTTTCTCAGCTTTTCCAACTCACTTGCTTTCAATAAACTGATGGTTTCATTTGCTATCAAACCCTGTCCCAGATCACGTCAATTTTGGCTTAAAGGGAGCATATTTTTTCAATAGGAAAGATAGCATCAGCACTACACCTTTGGCATTTTTGGCATGCTGTTTCTGTTCCCAAGACATTTTTGTTTTTGCCTTTATAAGGACATAGTCATACAAAACTAATCTTCTCAGTCAAACAGAGTTGCTTAATTCCTTATAGCAATCTGAAGAGCAGAGTTATTAGCAGTTATTAGATTTAACATCAGGTCCAACGCAGATTCTATAAGTGCACACTAAGAGTGCTCATAATGCGTATCTGGACAAATACATGTTCCATAAGGTTAATTAAATTGAGTTCAGATGTTTCTTTCGTTATTTCAGGAAGGATTACTTTCTGAACAGCCCCAACAAGAATAAAGTACGTAGGGAATATAAAATATAAGTAAGCAATCCTTGGCTTAGTTAAAAGTACAAGTGAATGAATAGGTAATTACTCACTGAGTCCAACAATTAGTGTCTCAAATTCTACTACATATAAAGATTCAGAGTCTAATAAGCATTGCCTGTAACAAAAGAAATAGCTTCTTCTTTCCATCATAGTAAAAGTACCCTTAACTTCCTTCTACCTCATATTCATTGTAAGACAAACATACACAAATTGATTAAGTTTAAAGACAATCTATGAGACAAATAGATAATGAGTTACACTTTGGCAGGTATGCAGGAAAAAAGAACCAGACATCCCTACAAAACCAAAAGACAGCCTAGCTATATCTACTTTCTAGACCAAAAGCCAGCCTGGTCACAATCTTATCAAGCCTCAGAGAATTTCTATCATCATTCAGTCCACTGAAAAGGGCAGCCGCTTTCCTAACAATGAACATTAATAATTTTGACTGAAGTATCTGTAACAGATTCATTTCTTACTGGCTCCATTTAGGCTTAGTAGCCTTACAGTTCACTAGCAAGCGCTAAGACATGACAAATGTAAGCACAGTGAGAAGGCTGGAATGTTATATGCCTTAGATACTGGAGCTGCTCACAAAAACTTCCACGATAAACTCAGACATATATTACTTTTACAGCTTGAAAATGTATTTCATGAAACCCAAAATAATTTTTTCTACAAATATACTGTACTTTGTAACATACAGCAAAGCTGAGACTAATATTCTTTATATTCCTAGTGCTTTTTATCAGATGAATAAAATGTGTTTTGTACATCAAAATATTTTATGTGGG
This sequence comes from Centrocercus urophasianus, assembly GCF_019232065.1. NCBI lineage: Eukaryota > Metazoa > Chordata > Aves > Galliformes > Phasianidae > Centrocercus > Centrocercus urophasianus. The sequence goes on along the minus strand of NW_024884142.1, from coordinate 68,008,202 downwards.
TTAGTTTGGGGTAGAGATGACATGTTTATAATAATAATACCACCTTTACAAATAATTAAAAAAAAATCTCCACAAAAATATCAAGTACTAGATGCTCTTAAGATATCAAGAGTAGAAAGCTTTAAAGCTGTGTTTTTGGAAAACTATTCCAGAGCAACTGGCGTAAGTTTTATTCCTTGTTCAGTTACTAAACTATAGTTACAAACTATAGTGAAATGATTTTTTTTTTTCTGTTAAGGAATTTCTCTTTTGTGGAAAAAAAAAACAGTGACTGTTGAAAAAAAATACAATTCTCAACATAAAAGTGCAGTAAAAAATGTAGAGCTTTTACTTTCACGCCAATAGGATTGAAGTGATGACACAGATATGATTCAGTAACTGACTGCAAAGACTTTATACAGATAAGAAGCACATTTTAATGTACCTGGTGCCATCAAACTGACTGATGAAACCTAACCTCTCCTACAAACAAAGAGATTATGAATTAGTCTATCTTGACATCTCTGCCAGCTCCTAGCATGGTTACTGCAAAGACCACGAGGTAGACAATAGCTGGTTAAAAAAATGCAGTGATTAATCATAGTTTGACTCAGAGGACAAGGAAAAGCAGATTAAAATGTTTTAATCTGGCCACTTAACATAGAGACTAATCTGTAGCAGGACCTGGAATACAATTCCTCTTAGATCAGTAGTGCAGAATAGACTTTGGGGAATACAACTAAGGTATTCTTCCATCTGTATCATATCACACTAGCCTAAAATGAAGCTGTGAGCCCAACTGAATCGAACATGAGCCCTTCAAATTTGCAGTCTTGATGCAATCCACAACAAAACTCACAATGCTCTAAAGTCAAGAAGAACTGCTTTGTAAAGATGATTTTTTTTCTAATATGGCTTGTTAGGGATGAAAAAATTACAGAAACTTCTTAATTCTTGGAAGAGAACTATTCTGTTCTATGCTGTAAATAAAAAAAAATATATTTTAAAAAATATTTTAAAAAATAAAAGTAATATTTTGGGTGATTTCTTTCTTATCTGTGTTAATACACACAGATGCTCATAGATAAATATATATTTTAACTCAACACTGTATTAAAATCCATGTTCTAAAGATGATAGTTTTAACATTAAAGGAAATTTCACTTGAAAATATAAGAGCACAAAAGAACCAACCAACAAAAACCTGTTAAGGATGGCTATAATTGTAATAAATGCACAGAGTGCCACTAGAATCATATATATTTTTTTCTCATCAAAGTGGCCAGTATTTCAGACTATACCTGGCCACCTTCAGGAAAGACGGTAATCACTTTCCTCCAGACTTCGCATATGAAAATTGAGTCTTCTAAGAAAATTTAGTCATCACTTCTGTTGTTTTTCTTGGAAATGAAACCAGTTTGCTCTCAAAAAAGCTGGCTGCATTGTGACTATTTGATTGAGAAATTCAACAGGAAATGATAAGGGAGAAGGATAAGACGAAACATGAGGTAAAACTGGTGACTGAAAAAGTAAGCAAAAGAAAGGAAAACAAACCTGGAAGTGAATGGAAATGCGAAGCCATGTGTTTGCTCTAAAACACCATGAAGCAGTAAATGGTGTTAAAAAGAAAAAGTGCAATGTTTAGGAAAAAAAAAATGAGAAAATTCTTTGTGAACAGATAATGCAGAGAAGGAGACTACCTTAAAGTGGCTGTGGGGAGATACCCCATGCAGATGAGCAACTACATTGAATTAACTGGGCACATACAATTAGGTTGCTTCAAAAGTAATGCTTCCTATTTAATTCCACAAAAACCCGTTGTGCTCATAAAAACCTGCACTGTTTCACAGCTGCTATGGTAGTGTCATAGCAGTACAAGCAAATATGAGAAATGAATGAATAGAAGAGATCATTGGGGAAAAAACAACAACAACAACAACAACCAGCAAAGTTAACCGAAATCATCTGCAGAGTCATGGAATTAGAGATGTACAGTGCAGAACGTGGGAAAATAAGAGGCCTCCAACGTTTTTGTATCAGGTGAGAATACTCACATCATAATTATATACTGACCTCACAATGACTGCTACAAAGCAAATCTCTTCCAGAAAATATTTTTTTTCTCTATAGTATGCCTTGTACTCATGGCCAGAAGACATGCACGCAGCCATGCACTTACATTTAATGGATATTTTCATTATGGCAATTATAATCACTATTTTGGCAAACTTTCTCAGTAAGAAAGCCATCTAACTTGTGTAGTTGGATAAGTTAGTGACAAACGCTATTGATTTGTAGAACCTTTCAATATGTTAGCATACCTCAAACGCCAGTGTAATGATCACTTTGTCTGGGAAAAGAAAACAACAAGTATTGAAAATATTGCACCTCCCGTCAAAAATTCTATTTAAAATTTCTAGTGGTGCAATTTTTTTATTAATCTTCAGGTATACATTGGGCTGCTTTGTTTGTTTGTTTTAATTTTTTTATTTTTTTAAATAAAAATTTCATTCTCTCCTTTAAGAAACAGCAAAAAGAGTTACAAAATCTGAAAAGATCACCATAGGGTAGGAACCGTGATATCACCACTTGGCTATATCCTAAACTGTCACAACCAATCTGACATGAGGCAAGAAGAGAGAAGGCAAACTTAACTATGAGATGATAATTTTTATCTGTCTCTTTTTATGTACAAAATACTAAAATGCAATACAGTGTGCCACCATGATACCTCCACATCAGATAAATCAGTGAGGCTGATGAAAAGCTCTTCTGCTAAATATTTGGTGGTATTCTAGAATCTGATGAAAGTCATAACACTTAGGAGAGATTGGAGACTTGGATATATTTTTTTTTAATACTACACCTTTTACTTTGTTCAAACTTAGAATTCATATACACTGATTGGCTTATAGCTACAAATAAACTTATCAAAGACTTTTAAATATCCTTCATTTAACTTTTTTTTTAAGCAATTTTTGCCAGAGATCCAGATAGATAAACTCTCAAAAATATTTTTTCAGTTATCTAAGCAATGCTAAAATGAGACTCACTGCTCTCCTTCCCTAACCAAAAGGCCTGATGTTTCAATTGAAAAATAGACAAATTGCCAGAAGTGCACAAGGAAGAAACAAAAGTATTGAAATATTGAGCAACCTCTCTCAGTTGGATAGCAAACTGCCTCTATTTGAAGCACTGCCTCAAAGGACTCTTCCTAGCTTCTATCTTTCATGTGTTCTTCTCCTTTCAAGTATATATTTCTATGTCTGTAATTTTCCACAATACTTTTTGATCAGAAACTCTTTCAATCAAGTTAAAATTTTGAAATACTCCTAAAAACTGAAGATTATTTTAATTGTTCAAAGACGCAACCTACATTCAGTTTTGACGCTGTAAAACAAAGTCTAGCAGTTTGTAGCCCAGTTGATTAAACATCAATAAAGAGAGTGATATTAAAGTCTTAAGTCCAAGAAAAGCATTTGCTTACTAACAACTTGACTGGAGCTTTTAGATGACACCACAACACAAGCCAAGCAATATGTGACTCCACTAAACATACTCCACATTTCCATCCACTTTCCTGTTGCATTGTAATTCCATATATATTTTCCTACTCTTTTCTTCGATCTCCACATTTCTTTGCAAGTACATTTTCCCATGTCCCCAGATTTCTCACTCTCAAGTCTGACTCACTGGTTCCTATTATAAGCGTTAACAAAATATCCCTTAAATTACTATGAGGACCATTGCTTGTGCTATGGGATTTAATGCCCTCCTCCGCAAGCAGAAGTGGCAGCTTACCAATATGCTCCTCACTGTGCAACGTACAGAGATATCCAATGCCAGACTTTAAATTGCTCAACAGCAAGTTTTAAATCATCCTGCTGAGGAGTCTGTAGGGAGACATACCAGTCTTTCTGCAGGGGGAGATCAATGAGCTGTGGAGACACGCTGGCCAGGAATCTCCCTTTCATCTAGATATACACAGTGTGACACACCAGGTGCCAGCTTAACTGCTATTCTTACGGGAATGGGCAACTTTTACATTTGAGAAACTAGGGCTTTTTTTTTTTGCCTTTTCTTTTTTCTTGAACGTATAGATTATTTTTAATGCATGAAAGATTTATTGTGGCAGTTAAAAGGTTGAATAAAGCTAGCCAAAGGAAATTCTCAAACTTAGTGTGATGCAAGATGCAACTTAGAGAATTTTACCATCATCTTGGTCTGGCCTATGAACTGTCCTCTGCTGGCATCACTGAGACAGTTTTTCCTCTGTTCAGTGTCATGCCTTCTCATAAAGGCAAGAGCCAAACTGAGCCTATGAGAAATATTTACCTCTTGCACATACTTAAAAGGTGCTTACACCTGCTCAATGCCACCCCTACCTCCACCCCCCATTTTTTTCCTTCTGCCCAGAAACACGACTTTAATTCTCCCTATATTTGCAAGCTTGCACAGGGTGTCTGGAACAACAAACAATCTGAAGAAACTTAGTATCACTTAGGGCAGGAGTGAACAAACAAGTGTCAGTATTCCATTTGTATGCAGAGAAAGTAAAGATACAGCTGTGGCTCTGCAAAAATGCTTCTGCATCTTCCTAGTAAGGTCTGAATCTAAGGTCTACTAATATTAATCTTCGGCAGCAATGCAATGAAATATATATTTTTTTTCCTGCTGATTTCATGTAAACATAAAAGTTCTTAGAGGACTGACTACTTTTTTTTTTTTTTTTTTTTTTTTTTTTTTTTGCTACTGGGAGTTTGGGTGGGTCAGGGTGTGTTCGCCATCCATAAAGAAAAGATAGGTTACAGTCCTAAAAACAACTCATTGCTGCCTACAGAAAATTGTATTTTTTAAGAAATTCTATTTTTAGTTATTATTGATTTGCAAACTTTATTTTTGATTGCCACGTACAGCAGCTATTTTGTTTGTTTGTTTGTTAATTGATCATTGCTTTTCAAGATTTTCTTTTGCAGTGATTTAAAAGGTGTTGCCTCATGAACTCTTGTACTTGTTCAGTCATAGGAAGAGTTCTAGGAAAGTGGTAGGGTCTGGGCCTGAAGGACTTTGCTCAACACTAAGAAAAATGAAAATACCTCTTGCTCCAGTGCTTCACTGGAATAATGCATTTAATGTTGAGTATCTCAGAAATACAAAGAAAACAAGAAAAAAAGGAAATAAAGATATAATTTAATAAGAAAAGAGCTACCACATTAACTTTGACAGTTTGCATGAGACACCTGCTGTCTCTACAGGAGAAAAAACATGCATTTCAAGTTTGGTAGTATAATCCCTTAAGAGTTTTCCTAAGAAGGTAAGACTTTTGTACAGGTGTCACTGTAGCTATGCATTATCTAAAAATAAATATTCAAGGCGCAATTTACCTCATACCTTAGGGTATGCAGAAACTAAAATATATGTACAGATTAGGAGAATGCTGAACAGTTGTTCTTTTCTGCAACAACACTGAAAAGGAATTAATGTGTATGTCAGCTCTTCTTTACTTTCTTTGTATAACATACAGAGTGCAAAGTATACTGTCGGATAGTATTTAAGAGTTTTCAGAATACAAACACAAAAGCATAGCCTATCAGTGTCGCACTAAAAATGCAGTGAAAAGACAACGTGACCAATATTTAAAAATATGCAACAAATCAGGCCCTGTTTGTCTTATGTGGGTAACTGAGAAAGAAGTTATATTACTTTTACCATTTTCATTCAAAAGGATACATCTTTAGGATAAACAGCACCAGAATTTCTATCTAAATTTTTTAGAAGGTTACAGATAGCTCGGATAACAATTTTGCTAAGAATGTTCTATAGCTTTGACTACAGTGTGACCACAAAAAAAAAAAAAAACCAAAAGTATGTTTAGGAAAACCTTTTGGCAGATGTATGCTTCCACTGTAATTTTCAGGTGAATTTTTTTCTTTTTATTGCTACTGTATTTAACAGTTTATCACACATGATTTTCTCAACTGTTTTTTTCCAGTTCTGTTTTATTTCAACTGACAGAATTGAGTGAAAGCAGTAGAAAATTTTGGAAAAAATATTTTGTTTTTAACCTCATGCCATTTCTCTTATTTTTTTCTTCATCTTGGAAAGAAACGTGAAGTCTAACACTTCAGTGTTTATCTTTTGCACATTAATGCCTAGCAAATCAATATACAAGTTAAAATGTTGACTGAAAGGTGTTTAAAATAAGAATTGTCTGGCAGCTTTCTTTAAAGTACATATAGTTTTAATGTATCAGTAACAGAAAGTATCACCACCTTAGGAAATATTATATCAGAAGCCTTTGCAAAAATCATTTTAAAACAATGTGACTCATCTGTAGAGACTAAATACAGAACAATCACTATTAACATGTAAATCCTTTCCCTATGCAGAAACCATGCCTAAACTATTCTAGAGACACAGCAAAAAGGTTTATTAAACTAGAGTGATTGGAGAAGAGGGAAAAAAGGAAAAAAGAAGATTAACCCCAAAAAAGGAAATAAAATGAATTTTTACATTTTATATTTTATAAATTATGGTCATGATATATTATGCAGCCTAGCGAATAATTGCTTCAGCAGCTAAATGCCTGTGTAGGAAACTGAACATAGGATTTAACTGCCAACTCCATTCTCAAGAAACATACTTAATTACTTAATTTCAAGGCTGACAGTCAGTAAAATGAAATATATCCCCAGATTGCTGTATGGTGTACAGTACAACATTTTCATCATCCTCTTGCTATAGGAACAGAATCCATCTTTTTTAACTGTAAGACTATTCATTCCAAATTGTGTCCACTTATACTAACTATGGTGTACATGACACTGATCATATCGGTGCCTAAGGAAAGCTATCAATAACTTCCAAAGCCAGTAATCTGATGTCTGTGACATTTATACAGGGTGCATTCTCTTAAGAAAAAAGAAAAAAGACCTATTCTTGTTAAGTTACCTACACACGAACCGATACCGATCATTTACAGAACCTAAAGCTTCAGTCCTGCTAATGTGAAGGCACAGCAGTAGCTTCATTATCTGTACACTGAGATCACTCAAGTTGCTAACAAATGCAGAATCATGTAAGACTGTCTACAGTTGTTGTGTTTGTGTTTAAATTGTCCTTTTATAGCATATATTACTTTTTTAAAAACTGATTAATTTGTGGCATTATCTTTATATACAAAGAAGGATCACAATGTAATATTTCATGGAGATGAGAGCAAACTTCATAGCTCTTTAAATACATGGAACAGACAGGGTGGCTAATTTTTCAAAACTATGTTTATATTTCTTTATGTCAGTTATGCTACATGGACATATGATCACAAGGCTGTGATTTACAATATTAATTTGATTTTTCTCTTAAAGTGGGGTCAAAGTGACTTTTTCTTCTCTCCTCTGCTTTTCCTCCATTTTCTCCAATTTAATTGGACAAATATTTACAATGTTCCATGTCTCAATGCCTTGACTTGTTTTCAGGAAATACGTGAATGGGAAATCTTTTATCAATTTTCAAACCTGAAAGAAGTCTCCTATTGCTTGGATTCACAGAGGCATAGAGGTTACCTGGTGGTCTACCAAAACCATCAGTTAACAGACTTGGAAAACTTTATTACAAATTGATATTAATGTTCTATTCAAAAATTATAAGGAAAGAAAGTTCTGTTACGGAAAAAAAGTGAGAATGTCCCTGTGATAAAAAAGTGATGGCGACTGGTTTCCATGTGATTGCTCCCAATAACATTCCCTGAGAAAAGCCTTTGAACAAACAAACAAACTTACCTTTCTTGAAGAATAAGTTTGTTTTCTTTCTTCCAGAAGTCTTTGAAGTCAGAACTGAATTCATGCCAAATATTGAAGAAAGAATGCGGGGATACCTCTTTCTCTCCCATTTTTGGTTTCATACAGAAATAGGCTGCAGTTTCCAAAAAGCTGTCAAAGAAAGAAAGAAAGAAAGAAAAAGAAGAATGACAAATGTCTCACTAACTACAGGTGCAGAATTCTTTCCCAACTTAAAACTGACGCAACATTTAATTGTTCTGGGTAGCAGATCTAAAATATAAAAACAACAGTTCTTAGATCTTCATACACAGATAGTTACATAAATATGATTCTTCAGATAAATGGGGTCTGGCATTTATCATACTGTTTTTGAGAAAAGGATTTTCCATTTCAAAAGCTGAAATTAATGCACTTTGCAGAGCCCTGCAAATCCAGATATCCACACTTACCTAAATACTGTTTTTCTGTTGCATTTAAAGTAAAAAGATTTTCAAAACAGCGGCAACATCTATAAGAACTTTGTTTTCAGCCTTTTCAAGTTCTATTAAATCTACACTGTGATAAAATTAGATAGGTATTTTAGATGTGAGCATATACAGAAAGAAATTCACATCTGTGCAATGAAAACCTGAAACAGGAGCAAATATGCTCCTGTTGGGTATCTCATTCTGCAAGAATGATCTGACATTTGCCTCCGAACAAGGCAAAAGCAAAGCAGCATACTGGAGATAGATCTCTTGTTAGAACTGCTGCTGAAGTTGAAGGTTACATTTGTAACACCCATTAAGAGCTATGACTGCAGTGAAATTTAACAGATTTCTGATTTCAATTGCTTCCACTTACTTCAAATTTAAGAATATGCAGAAAATTTTGAAACAATCAATTCAAAAACTAATTGCTTAACTAGTATTCCATTTCATTTTTGATGTAACGTTCTGTAAATATTGAAGCCTTCAAGAACGTACTTCTCACCTGAAGCTCAAAACAGACGTTTTATAAATTTCATGAAAAATTCTATGGAATCCTCATTGCAGCCTATCAATACCTGAAGGGAACCTACACCCACGAGGGGAGTAAACTCTTCAAAAGGGCTGACAACAGCAGGACTAGGGGAAACGGATCGAAGTTGAAGGAGGGAAGATTTAGGTTGGATGTTAGGGGGAAGTTCTATACAAGGAGAGTGGTTAGGCCCTGGAACGGGCTGCCCAGGGAGGTTGTGGGTGCCCCGTCCTTGGATGTGTTTAAGGCCAGGTTGGACAGGGTCCTGGGCAACCTGATCTGAATGTGTGTGTTTGGTGGCCCTGCTAGGCAGGGGGGTTGGAACTACATGATCCTTGAGGTCCCTTCCAACCCGGGTGATTCTGTGATTCTGTGATTCTGTGAAAGCTGTCTCTAGAAATATAATCCTAGATAACTTGCTCACTGAGCTATTACTGTTCCATGACCTCTATGAAAAGTTTCTGTGGCAAAAGAAGTTAAAATATAAAGCTATGACCTGAAAAATAACAACAGAATGAAAGGAATCAAACAATGAGCAGCCCTCCTAAAACAGGAAAACAAGACAAAGTAAAGCTCACATTGTCAGGAGTACACTGTAAAAAACAACAAAAAACAAACAGGAAACAAAAAACAACAATCAAAAACAAATATAAAACACTAAGGAACTCGTCTAACATTACCAGCGCCAACATTTACTTTTTGGAGACCTGTTGGTAAGCCAGTGTTTGTTGGGTTTTTGTTGTTGTTGTTTTGCTTTTTTTTGTTTTTGTTTTTCTTCCAGTGAGGACTACTTATGAAGTGATACAACCTTATGCATGTATACATCTATGGTTAACTGCTGTCACTTCATTTCTAGGCACATACACTGAATAGAAATGCTCAGGGAGGTTGCTTGCCTCCCTGAAAGTTTGTTTTAGAGGTAAGAGAGTTACGCTGTTCATAAAGTGTGGAACAGCAGCAGCATAGCTGGCTGTCACTGTTAACATGTCATGCCTTCCTAATGCCTGTTAACAACGAACAAGGTAGCAGCTGCAACACAGAAAAACCGCATGGCACATGTCACAGTGAATCAAATAATTTTTCTATACATTCAGATCAAACAATCAAGATAGTTACTCTCTATATATTTACTGGCTGGAGAGGTCTCCTCTTATTTACTAGCTGGCAGTCTCTCAGAGCACACTTAGAAGGCATATGGAAAACTGCTTGTTATACATTTGATGCTACAATTTTTGTGCTACGAGACAGAGTAGCATAATTCACACAGGAAAGAGAAAGCAAATAAAGTGAATCAAAATGCACCAAATGAAACATGCACAGCAATAAAACCTCACTATTACCATGCACTGTAAATATCTGATTTGGAAACGTTTACATATGTCAAACCAATCATATCTAAAAGCTGATAACAGGAAGGGACACACATTTCAAAAACAAAGAGACATTGGGATGACATTGCCGTAATCCTAAGAACATATATCCTTCAGATTTCACAGGTGGCAAATGCATTTTCTCTTGTGCTTTTCTGTGGGCAGCCCCACAAAATTTTGGAAAAATTTTGAAGGACAAATTTTCCTGTTTGTCGTTTAGCAGATTTTGAAACAAAACATCTATAAATATCAACCGCGTTCCTGTCCATGCAAGCATTTTGAATCAAGCAATGAACTACAGTTTGGAAGGCTTGTGTTTCTATATTCAAATTAATTTCTGCAATTTCTAGCTTTAGAACACTCATCTGACCTCTTTGGATTTCATTTCACACCTCTGTGAAAAATGAAACATGTATTGCCCAAACAGGTACTGCAAAGCTTGCTTAGCATCCATTTCTCAAGTGAACAGGTTCTTAGTTTGCTTTTAAGACGCTTGCTAAGAGTACAGAAAAGAATGTGCATTAGGGAAGAGAAAGCAGTCATGGAAGAAGGAAGGGAGGGCATGCAAGTTATTTTCAGGGATTAAAAGAGGTAAAGGAGGTCAGCAGCTTTACTTCAAATAGTGTAACTTCGAAAGTCTGATTAAAAGTAAGACAGTGATGTTCACACCACTGTTTTATCTTGACATAGCAAAAGCAGAATTTCTTACACAAATTTCGAACTGGTTTTCATATTTCACATGCTAATCTTGAAGGATGAATAAATAAAATGTCTCAAAACATTGGAGGAATTGCTCATCCCTGACAAATTTGTTTGCCTAATTTCCTCGGTTAAACTGCATAACTCAGAAAAAAAGTCATTGTATAACTGAACTCATCACTTTGTCACATGTGGAAATCTGATGACCGATGAATTGTACTTTTTTTGTGCATTCCCTTGAGTACAACTGTGAGACTATGCAAATTCATTTACTGCTTGGAGAGAAGGAAGTAAAGGATGCTCTAATAGCCAATGTCATTCACACTGTAAATAGTGTGACAGCATTTCTAAATAAGCTCATCCATTAGGAGTATTTTAAGAATGGCTATGGATTAATTATTTACCATTTCCTTTTGAAGTCAATAAGGAATTTATACTTTATATGATGATTCAGATTCACATGCATTGTATGTGAATCTGAATGTGATGCATTTGTTGACAGATTTTTTCATTCTCTGGATCAGTTTACAGTGGGACAAGCAGAAGGGAAAAAAAGGAGACAAAAGTTGCCAAAAAAAAAAAACCCAGAAAAAAAAAACCCACAAAACAAATCAATAATACTAATCAAAAGACCTTAGCTTAAGTTAGGCTCCTGAGACCAAACAAAAAAATAAACCATGTGCAAGAGTACCTATTTGACTGTGTGCTTAAAAGGAGAAAAAAAATGTTTCTGCAATTCTTCCATACGTTTTTTTTTTCTTTTTTGCTTTGGGTTTTTTTTTTTTTTTTTTTTTTTTTTTTTTTTTTTTTTTTTTAAATACAGATTACATACTTTGCTTGAAGTTTAAATCTGAATGTTCTGTACAAATTGAGTTTGATTTTTATAAATTGCTAATGATCATTTACACACATTTGATGTCAAGAACAGATTAGTCTTACTGCTGGTACTGTGCTAGTTTTGTGAAGTGGCACATTTCAGAAGCAGTTCTGAACCATGTAGGAGTCGCAGAACATTCAAACATATCTGCAGGTGATTTCATTTGCTATATATGGAAGCCAGGTGTGTGTGCTCAGTCATTTCTCAGAAAAGCTAATGTATATTCCAGTTGGATGAAAGCCATAGGTCAATTTTTAACTAAGAATAGTCTACCAAAAGAAAGAAGGTTAAAAAGACAAAAGACTATTCATACATCTTACTAAATTAAATCTAACATGAGTTGTATAGGGAAGAAGAGAGCAATATATAGGTAACAATAGGTTCTCCTCAGAAAAATCAACTGTGCAAATTTTTGTACTCATTTTATAAATATTAAAAGGTTAAATACGTGTTTTCTTTGTGTTTTAAACAGCTGAAAGCATGAATGAGAATTAAGTCTTATGACAGAATACAAAGGAATTCAAAGTCACACAAAATTATATGATAAACAGAACTGTTACCCTGGCTATCGAGAAAGTAAAAGCTTATGAGAAAACTTAGCACACAGAGCATCATAAGAAACTTCTCATCTTCTATTGATATCTTTTGTTGAGGGCCCTCTCTGCATAACAAATAAGTCTTTCTTCATTTACTTGTTCATAATACCATTGCCTTTACCCAGTGCTGTCCCTTGTTCTACATGATTAAGAATGAAAAAAAGAAAAAAAAATATAGGATCATTCAAAATGTTAGTAATTAAGTGTTGGTAACGATTTTTTTTTTAAAGGATGAAAAAAAATATCTTTCATATATTAAAGAAGTTGAGATAATATGCTAGCTTAAGGCAACTGCCTGAGTCATTAATCTCTTATTCCTTTTGCCAATTCATATTCTGTAACTACAGATTTTGTAATATTGTTCCACAGAAAATAAAGGTCTCAAGAGACTTTTTCCTTTCCTCTAAAAAAAAAAAAAATCTGCCAAGCATTTGCAATGTTTTGAATGCTAAGTCATCTGCCTCATCTCGCGTCTCTTGCCTCCTATAATTTCATGTTGAACGAAAGAGTGCTTCAGTATTCCAACTAGATGAAAATTAACAGCTTCAACAGTAACAAAAATATTCATCTAACTTTGAGATTTTTTTTCCACCCCAACACATCATATAAAACCAGGAAAGTTTGTGAGTACCATGAATGTACAACTTACATATTTTCTACTGTCATACATTGAATGTGTCAGACCCAGTAACTGAACAGGACTTATTCTACAAGTTATTAAATTCAACAAGTATTAAGAATATTCATCCATACTTAAAATGAGTATTTCAGGAAAACTTTTTTTTCTTTTTTTCCCATCTTTGATGAACACAGAAGCACATCATGCAAAATAACATGGACACAACTAATTCAGACTACAGGTTTTTTGGAAGGTCAATCTGAGCAAAGATATTTTTAAAAAATTCTTTACATGAATTATTAAATCTAAATTACGGTATATTAGTTGGGCATGATGATGAGTCTTGCAAAATCAATGCTTGTACTTCTGAGAACATCATTTCATCAGGAATCACAGATAACACTAAATAACTGAAAGCATTACTTGAGATTTTTCTTATTTATTTTTCTTCCTATTATTTTTTAAAGCATCAGACAACAACATGATCCCTCTACATGTTTTTATTTGCTCTGATGTAAGGGATCCTTCAGTGATTTAGCAATACCACCTTTTAACCTAGATTGCATAGAATTAGGCATTAAATTATGAGGCAGGCAGGATGAAACAATTTTAGCAAAGAGAAAATTTTTGATGATAAAAAAATACGGTTTGAAAAGCTCTTTGGCACAGTCTAATTCAGTCTCAATCCACCTAAAACTCAAAGGTCAAGAAATATAGATTTGAATAGATGAATTGAAATCATGTATGAGAAACAGAGGAGCTTTATTTCCCTTTTGTCCTTGATAATTATAACCTACCAGCCATTCAGAGAAAAAAGTAAATATTTTTAGCACTTTTAAACTGCATGTTCTTTGCATTTTCCCAGGTGTACCAGTCCTAGTTGAAACCCACTATAAAATGCATACAATGGTTATCTTTCTTAGAGTTCAATGCTTTTTAATTTTGTTAGTGTGGATATCATGTACTCAGCTCAGCTGTTATATAGACACATGACAGCTCTGTGCTTAACTGACCATATATAACATGAGCATGCATAGAACAACATCACATAACTGTGTTCACTGGTAAACTAGGCCCAGTAACACATCCAAGAGAAAACTTTTTCTCTCTTAAAAAGACTAACATATGAGTTTCAAACATATTAAATAACCCTTGGCTAGCTGAGCTTTAGGAAAAAATAAGGTGCTAGTAGATTTAGAATAGAGAGGTAAAATGAAATTCAACAGCAGTGATCTAAGACAATCTGCTAGCTTTGTTGCAGTATGAAACAGTTAAACACCTTCCATTGAAGTCCACCTTGTCTCCAGATGTTTCTATTTCACTATTGTGTAAAATACTTTGTTTTTGTGTTTTTTTTTCCTTCCCCATTTATTGATGTCATTCTCATCTTTTTATGAATCTGCAGCCTCTAGGGTATAGAGGAGGAATATGACCAGAATTATCTTACAGAATAAGTAATATGACTTAAAAGTAGATTTTTAAAAAAATTAGAAACCACACAGATGCTTTACCAGATTCTCTGTACATTCTAAGAATATGATCCAATATAGATTATAATTTATACACATGCATTTCCAAAAACATGCATTATAAACATAACTGAAATGAAGTTACAGGTCTAATTAAGAGTACTGTCATGAGCTCTTTCCATTTTTTTGCTCAAATCAAACTTTCAGTTTCTATTGTTTGAATATTATAGACTAAAAATGTTCTGAAATACTTGACTATTCTACAACCTCCTACCATTTCAAACATTTGCTTATATAGTTCAGCTTTAGCCCTTTCTGACTGCTTACTTTGAACTGCCACTCTAAGAGTGTTCTTTGTTAATTCAATGTACGAGAGCTATCTCCCTTTGAGACTTATGAATAGAGGCTCCCCTAATATCACCAAGAGCATTCAGAACTTTGAAAGGAAGAAATTTAGCCTTTGGAGAAGATGGAAACATTCACAGACTTTCATATTCTTTGAGTGAATTACAAAAAAGGTCACATGAATATAAATTGAAAAATATCAAAATTTGGGTTGATGAAGTGTCAGATGGAAAAGGTCCGTACACATGTTTTTAAAAGATAGGCCTTTATCTTTGAGCTCCTAACTTATCCCAATATATTTCCTGCATAGCAATAACTGTATCTTTGTTTAGACACAGAGAGAAAAACAAGCAGCATTTTATATAGGGATGAAATTTCAATGAAAACGTGGCAACCACTGGGATTGATTGAGAGATTACCATAACCATATTGCTCTGGATATGTGAATCATACATTCACATATTAAAATAAAGCCACATAAAGCATATCCCTTTGGCCCCATTACTCTCTTAACTCCAGAAGAGCTGTTCCCATCCCTTCCAAAGATTACACGATGTTTCTGGTGATCATTGCACTAGCTATTTTTCTTTCAAATAGGAAGGAACTTTTCTCACATCAGCAGACTGACTAAAGTAGAACTATCTTCCAGGCAACAGAAAAGAAAAGGAGCAGGTGCAAGCAATCATATGAGAAGTATTCATTTAAGAAGTGCAGAAGGGATCTTGTTCACTAAAGCATTTTCTGAACCTGGTTTATTAAGACATCTTCAAAAAGAGGAAGAAAAAAAAGAAATAAGGCAAGACCGAGGAACAAACAGAACAGAGGCAAAACATCTTTCTAGTTACTTAATCTCCACATATAAGAAGCTCAGTAATGTTTCAGTGGAGGCTGAGGCCAGCTCTGAACTGTGGTAGTGCTGATGGGAGTGTTCCATCAGCTGGAAAGCATTAAGGAAGGAATGACCTATATTGAATAAGTTGTTACTGGATAGTTCCCAGACAAGTTAATACAATTGTGACCTAATTAAACCAAATCCCTTATGTTCTGCTTTTCCATTTGCACATACATGACAACAGCTGTATGATACAATAATACTTAAAGTAAACTTTAAAATACAGCAAAAAATAAGGCAACCATTGTGGTGGGAAATCAAGAAGAAAGAAGTAAAAACAGAAGTTGGTATCTACATAAGTCACAGTCACTGCAAATGTTAACACTATACCATAAAGGACTTAGGAACAATCTAACTAAACAACTCAAATGGACCACATGATGACAGAAAAAGCCTACTGAACATAACTGTAAACTGAAGCACAATGGAAATGCATTGGAGCAAATCTCACACATTTTACTTCAGCTGTAACAGCTCAAAACAAGTATCTTGAATATTTGAAGACAACACAGTGAAACCACCTCCTAGATATAGAGTTTAGACAAAAAGAACATCAAATTCAAACAGTAATTTCTGCATTTTTCTGTAAATTTTAATAGTGGTGAAATTTTATAAATTATTATTTTTAATTCTGCATTTAATTTTACAGCACCCACATTTGGCATGAAAAGATCTCCGCTATTTAAACATCATTATCAGAGTGGTACTTAACTGTATTATCAATGTTACCTGTTTGTGTAACTGTCTTTGCATCTTAAATTAATTATTCTTTTATTATAAGATCTAAGAATATCCCCGATATTAACTGCAGAATCAATTGCATAATATATTCTGCTGAATATTAGGTCTCTGAATTGTACATCAGTTTGCTAAAAGCTATGGTACCATTTGTTCATACTAGTGTTGAATGCTATTAAAAGTAAACTAATTAAAAACCATTAAAATGATTTAAGCAAGAGCGTCAACATAAAAGACAGTGCTCTAGTACAAAAAAAAATCTATCATGCAAGTAGTTAAGAACTTGCACTCATTTAGAAAATATTTTTTTGGAAAGAATGAAAATCAGGGAATGATCAAATACCAGTGCTTCAGAAGAATCTCTTTGACATAAAAATGTTGGTTATGTTTCCATTACTGCATATTTACAGGCTCTGATATTCTGTCAGAGACAGGATACTAAACTAGAATGATCCAATCTGTTTAGCTGTCTGTAAGCTTCTGCTATACACATTTCCTTTGCTCACTGAGTATTTACTTTGTGCTGAAATGTATTACCATGAGCAATTCAAGTCCACACACTAGGAGCCACACAGCGAGAAAAGAGACCTACCAGGAAAGGAACCAACAAAAGACAAATGGCAAAATAGCAGTGAAAGATGGAGTCCAACAGCATATTCTTGCCTTTCAGTTAGAAGTGCAGGGTTACTTTTTTTGTTGATGTAGGTTGTTTTTGTTTTTGTTTTTTTAAACTTAATATCTCTCTCCATTCAGAACTTTTCACCACTTTATTTCAATCGTTAACTCAATTTTCACTTCAACTTTACCATTCGTTTTTGGAAAAAAAATCCAAACCATTGTGTGGAGAGCACTGATGCAGTAAGAACTTTTACTGTTTTTAAGGATTAGCAGAATTAGGTGCTACATTTCTAGGTGTTGCTTTTTAGCATTGCCATTGTACCATAGTATCTGCTATTTCTTTAAGTGTCATCAACTTGTCAGATCACAAGCAAAGCTTTGTTCCTCCTCCATTCCAATGTTCAGTGAAGCCACTGGATATCTGTGAAGAGTGTGGTTTCAGGAGTACTTTTTTTTCCTCCAGAGAATTTAAAGGTAAATATTTATCTTTAAAATTAATGTCATTTGTTGCTATAACAAGAAAGCAACAAAACACTGTGAGATGGATTATTACAAGTTTCGAAAACAGAAGATGTGTCTGGGAGACAGCACTCTAGAAGCACTTTAGAGCCCAGAGATCACTGGAATGTGCAAGTAATGTGAGCAAATTATAAAATAAACCAAATAAAAATATACTGACATGGGAAGATGAGTGTTCTGCACTCAGCCATACAGATCTGCAATTCCCCAGTTGATATTTAAAAGGAAGTAAATCCTATTTGACTTTTTGTAAAACAAATACATACTATCAGAATGCACTGAGATTTACTAAAAACAGGTTAAATTCTTAGATTTGTTAAAGTCAGTGACGTACACAAAGCCATAATAGCAAGCAGCACATTTGTACATCCAGACTTCACTATTTATCATAGCAGGAAAATAACGTGGAGTGTTTCACCCAAAAAATCAAGTCAACATCTGACACTTTTTTGTCTTAGTGAACTGTTATCACTTCATGCAAGGTTTTACTGCTTGAAGTATTAGAAATGAAAGGGTCTGTACTGTTTAAGAGATTCTTATCATACATTGCCTCTTTACACTGGCTTGATATGAGTACACAAAATAAGCAATTTTCAGAGAAATTAATTGTTCTTGAAGAATGTCAGATCCTCTGTCTGAATGCATTATGGTTCATTAAGATTCAACTAAACCCAAAGCTTATTTAAACTAATATTGGTGCTGCTGCACTGAAATTAGAATCCAATGTCTCATTGTTTTAGTGAAATGTCAGGAAGAAGTGAAGATGCTCTGAATGTTTCTCAGACCACCTGCTTCACCTCAGTTTGTGAATGGCTCCAAAGGCCTTATTCCAGAAAGAGACATACCATGGCAGAGAATTTATTAACTGTTTCAGTGGAAGAGAATCTATGCTCTAGTCTGGATTTATTCTGTTCTCAAGTCCATAATCTGGAAGACTTCCAAAGAGCTCTGAACTAAACACTGGACAAAGTATTAGAAGAAAGTAATAAAGCTACGTGCAATACCTTCATAACTATTCAGCTAAACATAGGTAACAAGTAGAAAGTAATGAGCTCTTGCTTCATTGAATGCTACTCTGGTAATTGCTCAGTTGTTGTTTCTTCAGGATCCAAGCACAAGGGGAGCAACTAGCTCATTTCAGATTGTAAACTAGCGAGATTATATCACACCTCTGTTACTCTTACTACTGGCACGGTAATCAAGACATCAGTTACTACACAACTTTTGACAATAACTTTGATGCAATCTTAGTTTCTACTTTCTGTAGATGCTGTGATTGAACTCTCTCCTACATTTGCATTAGGTATACCTGCAAAAAATGATTCTACTTTTTTCTCCCTGCATAAAGAATATATCATCTTGGAAGATCAGAGGTATTTAAAGCTAAGTAAATGAAAACACAGAAAACATGAAATACTGTTTACTTGGCAAAAAGGGCATTGTATTTTCCAACTTTCAGTCTTATTTTTAGCTACAAATTTGTCTAAATGTTATTTCCATCTGCACAAACTGAACACATATCCATGCATCTTGGTATGTAGGATACAATCTAAACTCATTTAAAATGGAAAAAAGAAATCTCAAACTGTGTACTCCTGAAATACAGAAGCATCTATTTCCCTCCTTCTCTCCTTCTTATCTTTTATTTCTTTCCTCTCCCCTTGAA
This sequence comes from Centrocercus urophasianus, assembly GCF_019232065.1. Taxonomy (NCBI): domain Eukaryota; kingdom Metazoa; phylum Chordata; class Aves; order Galliformes; family Phasianidae; genus Centrocercus; species Centrocercus urophasianus. The sequence continues at coordinate 67,989,035 of NW_024884142.1, read as the reverse complement.
ACAGCGTTGTGTTTTTTTTACTGTAGCTTGTCATGTATTCGACAGTTACTCAAGTATTTAGCAATGAGGATCTAACTGGAAAGTGCCAGCTCTCTTTTTATTGCACTTTATCAATATTGTTAAAGGAATGATGTAATTGTTTGGGGTTTGGTAAAGACATTCCATGTCACTTCAGTGTTAATACCAGGCTGGAGCCTTCCTTGTCTGCCTGCGTAAGCTAGATAAACACAGACCTGTGTGCTTTCTTCTCATCTCAGGATACTTTCTCAGAGGGATCTTGGAACATATGCCTATTGCAAGCTAAACATTTCACTTTTCATTTTATCCATGTGCCAGAAATCCATTCCTTGGATAAACACTTTACATACTGACACTCTTAAAGTCACTAAACACGATAAATAAAGAGAGAATACATCATTTCAAAACCGATTAAACATTTTCTCACTTGTGACAAATGAACAGCTATACACTGCATGGAGTCCCTAGAGCAGACATTCCATTTTCTTTGTCTTCATTTTGCGTGGAAGATTAACTTTCCATTTCAGTTCATCTATTGCACAATTGAGCTTTTCTAAAATTGCTGCTTTTCCCCCCCAGTCATTATTCATTTTAGAAATATTTCTGTTGTTATTGCTGCAAGAGCTTTCCTTCAGACTTGTGTTTTTATGGAGATATCAGATTTAATATTTTGTGTCCAAGCTAAAACAAAGAAAATTCGTATCTCATACTAAAAGCAAAAGAAATGCTGTTGTTGGGTAGACCTGAACTTATCTGTGGGCTGAATTTGTCCACTTTAAAAAGGAAAATCCAAACACATAATTCACATTATTTTTTCTCCATCAAATCCATCACTTTTCCTTGCACCACTTGCTTGCCTAGTCATCCTATACACAGCTATTCTTCATATGATTAGCCAAATGAAATGAATCTTTTATATAGCTCTTTAAGCTATCATCTTATCTTTCACTCCCTGCCAAAAAAGATCTCAAGAAATTTATTTCTAAGCCTCTTTAAGGATCTTAACGCAATAAACACACACAATACTAAAACTACATCAAGCACTTGTTTTTTCATTATTTTAACAAATACCAGCAATTTGCTTAACGCTTTCAGTGGAAAGGTGCAAGAAAGAAAGACAAACATAACTCAAAGTAACAGTAAAAATAATGTTGCCCCTAGATTTCTTGTTTTATGTCCCAGTGTGATTCCTCATGTTTTCCAAAAAAACTTCTGAATATAATGTACAAAAACGAACTGGAATTTCCTTCTTGAACAAAGTACTACGTAAAAGGAGCTGCTGTATTCAGCACAGGGGGAGAAGAAAGAATTAGGACAAATAGGAAGGATCAGGAGTAGGCCTTCTGTATACTTAAGTAAGAGGTATCATACTGACAAAGCAGTAATTCCTTTGATGATGTGAGATTGTGATGTAACAATGGAACTATATACCACTCAATGACCCATCTACACCATGAAAGTGAGAATGGAACTTGTGACAAAAGAACATCCAATCTCTTCTTTTCAAATGCTCTATTATGTAGGCCAAGAATAGACAGAGATAGTTATGCTCCACCAGGAGAACGGTCACTATCATGTTACATTGAACCTAGGTAGAAACTGGGGCATCAGAGCCATAAAATAGCTGACAAAGCATAACACAAATTGGAATCTTTTACATTTTAATGGTATCTGATTGAAAGACTTACCAGCTGTATTTATCAGCATGTGCTTACCAGCAGTTGTAGTTAATACAAAAAAAGATGCTATGTTTGGCAAATGGAAAACTAATGTAGACTGTCAATTTCACCAAATCTGGACTAGAAACGGAGTGTCATTTCAGCCTTCTGCTGGGACAGACTTTATCTGACCCATTTAGAGCTTCTGGAGAATTTTGCCAGAAATTAGAAGAAGTCACACACTGCACAGTGAAGTAAAGTTCACAATTTTGAAAACCCTCAACTGCACATACCTGAAATTTCATTCAATAAAATTTAATGAAGTATTTTGCTTTTAACCACAAAAAATATTTGAAGAAAGCCATATTTAATTATATACATATCACTAGATTATTAAAAAACAGATTCCCAAATCTGTATTCTATAAGCATAGAAAGTAGTACCTAATGATTAGTAGCTGTCTGGGAATAGTGTCTGTGAAGTCACTGTAATTCTGGTGTTGAACTCCCTCAGTTCAGATATCATACTCTAACTTCATTTTTATATAATGTACATGCATTTTCTGAAAGAAATCTCATGCAATATTTCTCTAAAAACAGAATATATTCCTATTGTTCTGTATTCTATTAAGTTATATATTATGCTTTTTATTAATCAAATTGAAACTTACAATAGATACACGTCAATCTGCTTTCTCAGTGCATTTCTTTCAAAATTCAAAAAATAAAATGTTGGCCTCCAATTCAGCAATTTGTAGCAAAACATGTTTTTCACAGAAGGATTTTATCACTGTTTTATCTTACCTTTTATGTGCTTCTGTCAGTGACTTCTCTTCATTTTCTTGGTCTATTTTAGCTGTAAAAATACAGGCAAAACATTAGCTACGAAGTTAAATTTACAGGCACTGTTTTATGAAAATATTTCACTGTAATTGCTGTGATTTGTTTATCCTGCATTTTGTAAAAACAACCTTAAGATACACTAATGTACATCAATTCTGAAAAAAGTGATATGAATTTTGATATCTGTTTAAATAAACAAAACAAAAACTCCTCAGAGCAAGATTTAAAAAAAAAATAAATTCTTGCACTGATATAAACAACAATCAGGTCATGAATGTGACATTAAAACAATTCTTAAAGAATGACTCTGAAAACTAGAAATATGGGAACCAAGAAGAAAAGCTGAGTGAAAAGCTTGAATCATTAAGCCTTTGTAAAAGTTGCTTGACAGCCACAAATAAAAGCTACCTTCCTTCTCCCATCCCCCTGCAAATAGCTACAGGTAATTTACAAATAAGAATGAAATAAGACGTAATATATAGTGAAGTAATAGAGACATGATGGGCCCATTTTGAAAAGAAAAAATTTATATGAAGGAAATTATTACATGGTCATTATATGAAGAGTTAAAACATGAAGCAGCCATTGCCACACAAATGCAAAAATGATCAAATTTCCAAAGCTTCTCTCATACTGCATTTTATATCAAGTTTACTTAACTTAGAAATAATGATGTGCAACACCTACCAGAAAATGCGCATTAAACTTGGAAAAAAAGAATAAGTAAAGCTCTAGTACAAACTACTCTGTGCAAGCATGCTTATAGTATAGAGTTCAGGTATTCAGGTAGCACATCTTAAATTCATTCAAGATATAACATTTTGGCCAAAAGCTTTTTAATTTAGAACTTGATTCCCTTTTCCATTCTGCTGGAGTAGTAACCTGCTAATCTGCAAGGACAATTTTAGGATTCCAGAAAGTCAGTTGGTCTAGGAGCATGAAGAGGCTCTACACGGACCTGAAAACAAATGCCAGTGGTGCAAGTTTCATAAAGAAATCTAAAAATAATAATAATAACAAAAATAGAGCTCTAAAGGTATTTACCATTCTATTGTTCCTACATAGTTCCACAATAATAATTAAAATTATTTCTTGTTGCATTATAGATGCACTGCCTTTAAAATAGAAAATGCAGATCTAAAATTCGGCAATTCGGCACAGATGAGAATAGCAATGGAAATATTAGGAATCAAATGTAATTGCTACTGTTCTGATTGATGTTTCAATCAGCAGCAGTTTACACTTGCACAAAACATTAAAATAGTTAAAGCTGAAAGTGTTTTTTACTAGTAGTAATGCAGTCAGCTGAGCCAGGTGAGCAATGCTTGGTTTACTTGCAGCAACAACCTTTGTACCTAGCAGTCATTACTTGATTCAGGCTCCACCGTTGTTTAGTTTGAAGTGAAAAATAAATCCCAGCAAACCACAGGAAACTTTAGGGAGATCTGGGTAAATGTTCTCAAGAAAACTCCAGAGCACACGAAGGCTGCCTGATTACGGGTTTCATTACTGACTTGAAACTCGGCCCAGATTCTTCAAAAGGTTTGTAACGGCTCACAACTCTTTTGACTGAACCTGGGCCCAGTGTTGAGTGAATCTGGGCTGACTTATAGTTTTGCTTGAAAGTCTTGCTTGGCTTTGGATATGAAACCAGGTGAAACCTGGCAGCTTTGACAGAATTTTTTTTCCTTTATACTTCAATCCTAAAAGTCAAGGTATGATTTGCTGTAAAAACATATGCTACAAGAGAGAAGAAACTCCACACAAACTCCATGAATGAAGGGAGAGTCAACATCTAGTTCTACAGTAACGCTTTTTCTTAGTACCTTCAAATACAACTTCTAAATTAAGCAATTGTTACTGAAACATGTAATTTGGACTCCACTGAGTTAAGCAATGCTTGGAAATGGAGCTTAGTATATTCTAGTATATTCTAGTTTGGGACAGCCTTTTAGTAATCAGATTAGTACAGAACCTTTTTTTTTTTTTTTTTTTTTTTTTTTTTAATAATTTCCAGGATTGACGGAACATATCATCTGCATTGTCTAGATTTGCCTTTCTTCCTCATATCCAATAATTCAACACAGACCTACCTAACAACAATGGACAAAATATTCGATAATTTATTTTTGGAAGACTGCAAGCACAACACATACGATACATATGATACAAGGCTTATCAAAGCATGTCAGAATGTCTCCATTCTGCAACAGAAACTCTTGTTCAAATTCAATTTCAAAGCATGCATATATACTTTTAATCATTTCAAGTATCTGTAGTTCTAATAATTTCCTAGAGAATAAGTATTACACAAAGAAAAGAATCTTGAAAATGATCTGTAATAGCTTTTTTCTTTTAGTATAAATGAAATATACCCAAAGAGAGATTCCATTTTACATCACATCACCTCTTGAAATTAAGACTTTTGCAAGGAAAAAGTTTACCCTTAGAGAGAATTCCTCTGTACTCTGTTCCAAATATGTGATGAAACTTTTAAACATCACTAAAGGGATATTATTCAGGCGTGGATCAGACTTGCAATTCATTTTTTCTTATTTTCTAGATGAAAATAGTTGAAGAACTGAATAAAAATGATTCTGCTTGAGTAAGAAGACCAGTGGCACCAGCAAAACAGAAGAAAATGTAGTACACTGTGAATCTGTCAGTGTTCAAAGTAAATTCTTAAATAACTATATCTGCACTAGCGTACAGTAAGCATGTGAAAGATGCAGACATCAGCTAGTCAAAGAAATTCATGGAGATTTAACCAGCTGGGGAAGAAAGCCTACTGTTATCAAAAACCACAAAAGTCGTGATATCACCTAGATATAATGGAATGACTATTAGATGTAGAGGCAACTGGAGACTCCTATAATTTTTGAAACTGTCCACTCTTATGATCACCTAATGATCATCTAATGTTAGTGATCATTGGTGTTCTTTTTTGTAGTGGTTGCCCCATTCGTAAACTGCTTTCAACTCATTTTTCTGCTTTAACAAAGGAGATAAAATAAATCAGTAGTGTTTTTAATACAGTTTTCTCAAAAAGCTCTATATATTTTTGAACATAAAAGCTAAGACAGATTCACTTGAAGAGTCCCACAGTGCACTAGACTTTATCTTTTCATTGAATATAATACATCTTTACCTTCATTTCTTTCTCCAGAGCAGCTCTTCAGAACTGGTAAAGACTGCCTGAAAGGCACCAGTTTGACATTCTTTCTTCTTGGCAGCCTGTATCAATGAAGTGCTAAGTACAAGCTGAAACGTATGTATGAGGGGAGAAGAGTACTGGGAGAAAAGTATATTTCCTTTTTTCCAGATGATAAGTCCTCTAGCAGGTGAAGCAAAAAGAAGAAAATCTCTACTGACTTGTGGCAGCAAATGGTGTGGGAGAATTTGTCCTTTTCAGGGGTAGAGAGGCAGCTGAGCATTTCTGGGTGCCCAGCTCAGCCAATAAAATTCTCGATCTCTATCATGAAGAAGCAAGATTTACTCAGAAAATTTTACTGCTTTTCTCTGAAAAACATTAAAACAAGTCTTGCAGTACATTTGCTTTTGTATACATTCAGAACCCTTGCACTGACCATGCCAGCAACCATTTGCAGACTAATGGCAGATACAGGAGTTTCTTTTTTGGGGGGGCCAATCTTGGCCAATTAAAAAACATTCCATATTTTATTGACTCATCTTCTCTCCAATTCCCTGCATAGATTTCTTGGACTTTGACACTGAATTTCTAAACCACCTCCAACAATACTGCTTCAAGTCTATTACAGAATATATCATACTAAGTACTAGTCCCTATATTTCATGTAATGCAGCAGGAGTAGAAGTAAAACTTAATTTTATATCTCTGCCTGTATACATTTAATATATATTGTAGGTCTTTATATGCACACTCTTATAATCCTGAATGAATGTGCATCCTGTGAAATCTACTTAAAATGATAGAATTGAATAATAATCTTAGGTCATATTTTAAAATATTGCAATATTGAAAAAAGGAAAATTTCAGAGTTAAAATGGTCTTTCGTGAAGCAAGAAAAATCCATGAAGCCTTACCTATTTATGACCTATACTGAATTATCTTACTTTCATTTCACTTTTTATTTGAAATTATGTAATGCCTTTTTATGAGTCAACGTGATACTGTTTGCCTGCTTTCTATTAAGATACCTTCATATTATTTAATGTTAGTCACCATCTACAGCTAGCTCTATACTTTCTAAATACTTTCTATTTCTTTCCTCAAAACTCAAGTACATTCCTTCCTCCCCATTCCTTCCCAAGCACGAAGACTGTACTATATCCTAGACTTTTCCAGCAAATCTCTTCACTAGAGGCTAAATGCATTTCATTGAAATTTACAAACGCTTTGACTTCTATTTAATCAATTTTTTGGTTTTTTAATTTTTAATCAATTTTTTGTTTGATGTTCTATAATTGGAGTATAAAACTTGATTTAATGCAATTCAGTGCATTTCCAAAGCTTTGTGCATAAAATCTAATTAACTTAATGTATAAAATCTTTGTCATTATCAGCAAATAACCACATTCCAGAATGATACATGCCATTATTCTGTGTTTGCTCTTTCAATTCTTTTAAATTCCAGCCCTGCAAAGGTTACATATAAACTTCTGCAAAGGTACGTACATAAATAGTCATACCAAAGTGACCTATGCTTTTACAAAAGCCTGAAACACTGCATGAAACTGAATGAGGGAAATGTACACAGGCATTCCAGAAAATGGCAGTGTTTAGCAGAGCAGTGGCTTTCCCTTTTTCACAATGTAAGAGATTAAAAGTAAAAGGAGAAAGGTTCAATGACAATTACATAAAAAAATAATCTTTTATAACGAATGTCTTTTCTTATCTCAAAGGCAGCAGGCATTTCAGACACATGCTACAGCCTTTGCTGGAATCAAGCTTCTCTGTGAATTAAGAATCTTGCCAAGTATTTTCTCATTTTCAGTCCTATCAACTTTCTTCCAAATTTAAGCTTTATACCTTCTGCCTTAAATCTACATCAATATATCAGGTTATTTTCTGTATTTAGATCAGATTATGTTCCATATAGACATTGCATACAACATATATTGTGTCTATTATCAGTTCTTGCAATTTTTTTGCAAAAAGTTTGAAAGTACATTCCATTCTTAATCATCTCTTCCAGAAAGTTTAAAAATCTTTAGAAATATTTGCCCTAAGACTAGCAGGGAGATCAGTCTTGCAACTACCTTTTGAACTGGGATGATTCTGCCTTATGCTACTTGCATTTTAATAGTAGTGAAATCATTAGAAATCCATTTTACTGAAAAAAAGAAAACACTCCAAAACTTTTAAAAGCCTTTGCTGTAGTATTTACCAGAAGCTTTGACAATAACTTTGTTTTTTCCCCTCCACTGTGATGCTGAATGAATACTAGCTGAGACTGAAAATATACCAAAACATGCCAATATATCTACTCTGGAGAGGAACAGCTCACCGCTCTCCAGTCCTAAAAGATAAAAACCCAAACCCAACCAAGCAACAACAAGGACCAAATTAAAAAAAAAAAAAAAAAAAAAAAAAAGCTGACTTTTCTGAAGTGTGTGTGGAAGGTTAGATTTTAGGTTACATTTTTCATCCTTCCACTGACCCAACTCCATTGAAGTCTGAGAACTTGAAAAGCCCATCTGATGCCATGAGGAACAACCTCTGCACAGGAGAAAGGGAGACTAAAGAGATAAGATGTTGGAAGAATAACCACCACAAAGTCACATAGCTACACTTTCATTAAGGCCTAAGGTTCAAGTCTACAGGACCTCTGCCAGAGCTCCTAATAAAGTTGCCTCTGTTCTTGGTTGCACACATAGTTTTTTGAGTGCTCCTCAGAAAGCTCTAAAACAATTGTTTGGATATCAGAATAATGTTCAACACTGATTCTGAAAATACCTTGACAAAATTAGCTATGAAAGCAGACTAACAAAGGCACCAGAGTCTGTGCAAAGCTCTTCAAGCAAGCAACAAAAAAATACCCACCTCTTACTTTCTCCCCTTTTGTCTTCTGAACATTTGTTGCCTCAACTTCTGACTTTTATTCTGTTGTTTGCTCTACTTGCATGTTTCATTTAATAAACTTAATGTAGTTGGCTACGAGAGTGGCACTGGGAAAAACTATGCAGTTATTTTAAATGGAAACAATCAAACAGGATTTTGTTTTGTTTTGTTTTTGGGGGAGAGGGAGAGAAGAAACTGTAAACGAGAGTTAAATAATTAATCCTTAGGTGATGTCAAGAGCTGAAGCTTAGTGGCTTTGTAAAAAAAATACGTAGAAAGTCAAACTTTTTTATACACACATACATAAAGTGATATGCATATTTTAGCTTATAACATGCCATAATAGGAATTTTGTAAGAAAAAAATGGACTTTAACAGTTAATAAAAATTATTTAGTACATTTGCACATAAAAGGCATAAATAAGCATAGTCAAAAAACAGGTTGACTTTCTGGTTCAGATTCAGAAGCAATTCTGAGTAGACATCATAGGTCTACTCAAACAGCACTTAAATGTCCCTCTTCAGCACTTGTGTTCCATGATAACATTGTGTTGTTGGCCTGTGCTATGATCTTGACCCAGTGATTACTGTCTGTAGTCACTGTCTGGCCACAAATCCTATTGCAATATAAATTATTTCTACTGAACTGGTTTCAAAGGACTATGAATAAGGAGATGCACAAAACTGTTATCCCTTCTGATGTCCTGATCTCTCTCAAGGGGATATCACATCTTCTCAGGTAATTGAATACAGGAATGCATTTTAGTAATCTCAGATGGAAAGCAACAAGAATCCTTTCATCTGCTTGTCTACATCCTAAATCTTTTTTTATTTTCCACTTTTTATTTAAAGTATTAACTAGTATTTGTTTACAATTAGATATGAATGTGCTTTCCAGTAACTTTCAAGTGGAGCCAGGTTGTTGGTTTTTATTACTTTTTTGACAGATACAATGACTTTACAAAGAGCTTAATGACAATAAGTCATTAGAGCTATGTTGGTATAGTTTTAAGTATTTCTATTTACACTGAACAAAGATCCAAGTACATTTGGATAGTTTATTATCTGGTATTATTTATGCTAAGAAAACTGCAAAAGAAGAAAGATTTTATTCTGGAAATCCTAGCAGGAGTCCAGGATCCTTCTAGATTTCCTATGACATCCATAGAAGATAGCAAGCAGGAAGAATACTCTACTCCATCTCCCCTACTTTCTAAAATTTTCATGCCTATATGAAACAGAACTTTTAAATACTTCACTTAGACCCCAGTTTCTTAAAGACAACTGGGAATAGAACTTTTAATTAGAAAACATGCAGCACGTTACGTTGTTCCTGTTTTTTCAACACTTTTAGGATAAGCCAAAACATTTATAGTCACTTCAACCAGTCGCACTTCATAATAGTATTACATGACAGGGACAAGTCAAATTATTTGCTGATCCATAGATCTAAGATCCACAGTCATACCAATGATTACGTGATCAACAATACCCTAAAAATTCAACCAAAAAAAACCAACAACCTTGTAAATAAAAGACTCCATGAAGGGAGTCTAGAATACTATAACTGATGATTAAATCATTCGAATTGGAAGGGACCTGATCCAACACCTCTGTAATGAACAGGGATGCCTATAGCTACAGCAGTTTGCTCTAACCTCGAGGGCCTCCTGGGAAAGGACAACCTGTTCCATAGCTTCTCTACCTTCATCACAAAAATAACTATAATAAAAATAATAAAAACAAAAATCAGCAAAAGTCTTGCCGAGCACTCAAAGCATGTTTCAAGATATGAATTACCTCTGTGTTTGATCTTTCATTCCATCTCAGGCAGCAATCTGGTAAACAGATAATTTGTTACCCTTTAAAAGATGGAATCTATTTTCCACTGAAGTGAGGTGGAAGTAGGACCCACATCCAAGACTACTAATCCATTATATTCTACTTAACTGCATTATAGACTATTCCCTCTAACTTTCAGGAGGTCAGGACTAGGCACTAAACAGATGTGCTGTTACCTAGCATACTGAGAACTAAATACGTGTTTTTAGGTATGCAAGAGGTTTCATGTCTAATTTAAAAGCAATTATGCCCAGCTGTTAACCTGATCTGTGGACCATTGGAGAACATACCCCTGCATGCTGATCAGGGTCAGTGCAGCAACTAAACATGAATTAAATTTGAATGTCTCTATTTTAACTTACCATCCCAACAACTAGTTGGTAAGATTTTAATCGAAGAAGGGGTGATTTTGCACCCTATCTGCAATGCTTTCATTTATCCGCTGCATCCATTCAGAATGCTTTCATAGTGGCTGACCTGTATTGTGTTTTGATGACTAACACATATCCTCTTCCCAACCAATGCCAAAACAACCTTTAAACAGTCTTTAGTGTTGCAAATACACCATAATGTAAACTAGGATTATTATATCATAATCACTGGAGGTGCTGACTCTTGAGTTGGGGTGAAGTTTTTACAATACTGAGGTAAAACTATGTTTTAGCACCAAGATGTCAGTGTGAGATTTAAAAAAAAAAAAAAAATGCTTTCAGTACTCCAAATGTTTTAAAAGCTCTTTCAGTAATCCAATGGAAAAAATACTAACAAAAAATGTACATTTTTATGGAACTAGTTAAAATATGATTCCTATATTTCTATTATAATGATTGCATGTTGCTCTCTCTGTATCAAAAATTTACAATGAAAAAAATAGTTTGTCTGAGTAATGAGTAGATTTTGAAGGCATTATTTAAAGTGAACACCTTCATATAAATTACACAGTATCCAACCTATAGATGTTCTGTGCATTTGTTTTGTTTGTTTTAAAGAAAAACTAAAGCCTAAGTTTTTATATATTTCTAATGATCTTAGTCATATTTTCTCAGTTATTTTTAGAAAAAAAAACTTGAGGCAGTGCTATCCCTTGTATTAATCAAATTATAAGAGCAACAGTTGAAGGAAATGGAAACTGCAAAATCAATCATTCTGTGTTACAAATTGCCAGAATTAAGATTACCCTAACAGCATTCATTTCACAGTCTTCTGGAGCCAGAAACTGAACCCAGTCATCCAAAATTCAGTCTGATGATTTAGTCTTATTCACAGTACATCATCTGATGATGTACAGCCTTTTACTGCTTGACCTAAAAGAGAAAGTTATTTCCAACTAGCTGGTTGCAGCTATAGAGATAAATACAACACACTTTGTGATTTATATATTCATTTACTAAACGTTTGGAAACTGGATTCCTGGCAAAAAGAGAGATGGTTACAGACAGTTCAATCAAGAGAGCAATTTTAGCATCTTTATCCTGCAAGGTCACAAGGATGTGGCTAAAACTCGGGCCTGGAGAAGAATCTGTAGTTTAGCAGGATGAAACCTGGGACTGTCACTTGCTAATAACTGTAAGAATTTTTGTCAAGACTAGAAGGAGCCAAAGGCTGAATGGTCAGTTTGTTCACCCAAACATACCACCACTCTGGAATTATTCCTGGTTTAGACTAACTAGCTAACCATTTGAAAATCATTTTTATTTCTTTTATATGCAATGCATTGTATTCTTAAAATATCCTATAACATAATACTTTTAAAAAAAATCTAAAATTAATGACATCTTATTCAGTAACTAGAACAATAATGGATCCCTTCCTCAGATTTCAAGACTAAAACATTTGCAGAATTTATAGAATCTTAGTTGAAAATCTGTGATTTGAATATCCTGCCTCTTCTCAGGTACCAAACCAGACTGACTGACTTGTCTGAGGGAGCAGTGGCTGCTGCCTCCTATCAGACGTTTCCTGCCTTATCAGGCTGACAAGAATGTACAGCCTAGCTGGAGTCCTAAAAGCAAAAATCACAGACTGATTCTCACTGCAAAGTTAACCACAGTTAAGACTTGGGGATTGGAATTCATTTGTGGCTGATCCATGGACAGTATTTTTATTTATTTATTTTTTTAAACTTGAGCTGGCTATACTATCAAGTGTTAAAGGATTACTAAAGTCTAATGAATTTATCCTCTAACTTGCAGGCTCATTAACACCCTCCAGTCTTTCTCTCACTGTCTCCTGTGTATCCTGAGAAGGTTTGCTCCAGAAAAAAAAAAAAAAAGTGATTTCTGAACCTTTCTGAACTGAGGCATGTGGCTGCGATCTCAGATGTTTGTGTGTTCCCACAGAAAAGTACTGATCCAAAAGCAACTGCATTTTCAAATAGTGTTTTACTTTGTGATTTCTGTTCTACAAACTACAGTAACTTGTGTGGACTGACTTGTGGAAAGAAACCTCCAGTGAAGTTTGCACTCCTACACCGAGGAGACACAAACAATACTTATTAATTTCACACAATTTGGTCTGAATAATGTTTCACTTATAAAGGACTATCTCCGAAATACTAGTATAAACTTTAATAAGATTGTTAGAAATATGCAATAAAGAAAAAATACTTTTATAAAGTTCTTTGCAATATTACACATTTTTCTTTTCAATTTCCTGTTTGCAAGTGGTTTTTTGTTGCTTTTAAAGCAATGAGACTACAGAGAATCTCAGCAGAAATTACTGATATTTAAATTTGAGAATAACAAATTTTTTGACTGATAGTTTACTACATGTGATTCCAAAAAGAGGACAGAATACATGGGAGAACAGAGGTTTGCCTTGGAGGTTCTGACACATGCAGACACTCAGAAACTGCATGTATTGAGATGGAGCAGATATTTTGATTTTCTGTTAAATAGATTGACTACTTTGCTTATTTTGACGAATACAATGACACTTTAGACTGCTGACTAGGATAGCAAGGTAAATGCTAGGCAGCCTCAGCTATATACACCACTAACATTTTGATCTGAAACATTATGACTCTGAACACATGCCTTACTTCTTCCCCTTCTTTATCCTTTGAAAGAAATAAATTCCACTATTCAGCTAGAAGAACAATCATTTTTGCCTCTAATGACTCTAATGAAATGAAAAATGAAAACAATTTTGTTTTTATTAATACATCAATAGCAACAATCAGCCAGACCCGTTATAGTAACTTAATTTAAAGTTACATAACTGTGCATAGTTACATACAGTCACTATTCTGCTTTTCTATCTCCTTGCCAGGAATACTTAATTTGATGTCCAAGTATTTCTGCCTACAAGAAACTCATTTTCCATTTTAACCGCAAGTTTAGCAATAAGCTTAAGTGAATAACTAGCTACTTTGAACTTTTGGGTCCCATTATGCACACAAGTTATCTACTCTGAAAAGACATCATATAAACACGCCAAATTATTCATGCTTATGAAAAATGTTTTTCATCTGAATTGTAAGTTAAAACTTTTTCTGACTTTAGAGAAACTGGAACTTGAAAAGATAAAGCTTAAAGCTTAGCTTTTTTTTTTTCTTTTTTTTTGCCCAGAGCATATGTTATATAAACACAAATCCGTAAAAGGTGCCAAGAATTGTCCCTCTGTTTTTCTAAATGATCATGTGTGCAGTCTAGCTGAAAAGACTCATCGATTATGTCTACATAAACAACAAAAAGCCCCTAGAAAAAATATCTAGATCAAAAGCCTGTCAAACACTGAACAGGAAAGAGAAATCCTGCTTTAAACATGGCCTCTTTCAAGTCTGAATTCAACCCCATGAAGTAAAAACAAAGGATTTCATAATGAAAGGTATTTAGAATTACTTTCTTTTTTTTTTAACTTAACCAGAGATTCTTTTTTCCTATATATTAACCTTTGTCTTTCTTACATTGCAATCAAATACTAAAAAATAGTCTTCAAAATTTTAAACAGTATAAGCTTTTTAGTCACAATTGTGTTCACAATGCACATTTCCAATTATTTCAATTAAAAAGTGATCATGATATTTTTACTTACATTATGGATTTCCAGTTATTAATGCTTTAGCAAGATCCACTAATAATAACACAGCAAAGTTCTTCATGGATAAGATGCACGACTATATGTTTTTTCTCATGTTCCTCATAAAAAAAATTACTGCAGCTTTTACTCCACATTATTGCCCTAAGTCATAGTCAAAAAAAGGCTACAATACAGAGTGAGTGGCTTCTAAAAGTAACACATACGTGACATAATATAAGCCCCATATTTGACCTGATTTTTTTTTATTAATAGACAAGCATGTTGCATGATTTACAGTGTACCATTACTGATCTGTTTAAGAGTAGCTCATGATTTGATAGCTCCCTATCTACATATATCAGTAATAATATAAACCTAACATAAAATATGTGGTATATGTCTATGTTACTAGTTGCATATCATCTGCGCAACAAGAATACAGTTTTAACATATATAGGTCGCTCCAAAAGTAATGTTTGCTATTTCCATGGAAACTAAAGCAGATACAAAAAGCTCAATAACACTATTGGTTGGAGTAAATACTCAGCTACAAAACACCTTTTCAGCAGTCACCACCAGTAGCTAGGTATTTTTGCCAGCAATGAACAAGAGCCTGAATGCTGCATTTAAAAAAGAAAAAGAACTGCTACCACTGCTGAAATTCACCACCCATCATTTCACTGTGCTCACATCCACTGTTTGGACTCCATTATTGTTCAGCAAGTATCAATGAACATCAATGAGTACAACTGTTTCTGCATGGAGGAATTCAGTGACACACCAGTGCTTGATATGCACTTCTACATCAGACGCCATTTTGCCAGGCTGCCTCCCTGCTGCCATCTGTCACATAGTAAGAAAGCATAATGGACTACTGGTGGGAAAGTTCAATCTCTGCTGCCATACCTCCAATATCTGCCTTTGACTTCAGGGACCAACAGAAAAAATTAGGAGGCATTGCTGTTTGAGAAGCCCTTGCAGTTCCATATCTAGTCATGCAGGACACAGCACTGTTTGCCAGATTTGACAAATGGATAGTCTGACTCAGGAAGCATCAATTTACATACACAGTTCAAAACAACGTTTTTGCAATTTTCATAGTTGTAAATGTGAATTTTTTCCACAGTAGTTAGGAAACTGGTAGCCTGTACTGATACATACGGAAATTTGTATAATTTCCCTTTTTACATGTTTGGACAGATCATCACCTTGGATATTCTAATTAAGAATAAAGAAATGCATACCTGCCTGGTCTGTCAAACATCATGCACAAACAGTTAATAATAATTTCTCTCTTACATGTAGAGAAATGTGTTACTGAGAACTATGTTGAGTAATCAGGAGAAACTCACTTCACATATATCACCTGATCAGAAGGTAACAGACATCTTCTATTAAAAAAAAATATTAACAAGCAGAAGGAGAAGTAACATGACCAAGAAAGCTAAAATGCCATTGATTTGTTTACCAGGCCACTGCCAATCTAATGCATTCAATTCCAAATTGTATCAGAATATACTCTTTCAGTGCAGTATTTCAGTATTTCACTGTGACATGCTGCTAGTTAAAAATTAATTTTATCCATACTTATTTTCCTACCATCTTGCAAAAGAAGAGTCTAGTAAAACATTGTCTATTCATTTTTGAAGTGTTTTTTTTGTTGTTGTGTTTTTTATTCCTTCTAGCACTCAGGATGCCAGTTCATCACGGATACTTAAATCTTTTCTTGCATTTTCCATTAATCACATCCAAGAATTTCATATGGATTTGCCTTACATACGGAAAAAACTAAGTACTTTTGCTGAACTTACTGCATGTTTTTGGCACGTCTAAAGGAATTATCTCTTTGGAAAGAACTTAATGACACAGATCCAGCTTCAATAATTTTTCTAGGAACAAAGGTTGTAAAATTGTTTTCTACTGGAATGTTGAACTTATCAGATCACATACTTGAGCCAATAGCATTTGTCTTTGCTGTCATGCAAAAGAAAACGAGTCACCTACATTACAACAGAATCATTTTGTAAATCTTTTAGAACTGTGTGGCATCTGATTAAACTAATCCACATCTTTCTATGATGCCAAAATAAACAGTCTCTTTCCCACAATGTATAAACATTGTTCCCATAACTTGTCTTTGAAATGTCATGAAAAGGTTAAGTGACGTTTCATTATTTACCTTGACTAATGAATTGCTCCATGCTGTCTTTGAAAGGCTGTAGGTGCTCTTCTAGTGATAGCTGATAAACTTTTGCTGCTTCTGTCTCACATACTGAAATTGAAATAACAGATTAGTTTAGTAATGGCACATCACAGAGTGTATTTTATTTCAACATGCAGATACATACTTCAGTTAATATATACCTAGTGAAATTGCTGGAATATGTTCCTCAAACACACTACTTCAAGTGTGATCTCTGACAATATATTCAGGAACAGTTATGTCATGATCAAATGTTGTTGATCAAAATTTAACAATAACTCATGGTTAGTGTAGCTGTTATTTAAATGAATGGTAGCAAGATTACTAAAAACACTGAATTATTTTGAAGGAAAAAAAACAAATGTAAGGGGCTGAAAATATAGGAACAAAATTATGATTTCTGATTTAAGGTAATTTTCATCCACTTACTTTAATCTATATGCACTTAAGTGACAGTACCTCAATCAAAATGAAGTTCAGGTGCAAAACCAGCACCAATTATTAGGAGTAATCTTAGTTATAGAATTACAGTACATAAAATGCAGATGAGGGCTTGATGTCTGCTAAAACTACAGATGCGGTTAAGCATCTTGCTTTGCTCAAAAATAACCTAGAAGTTACTGAAGTACAAGAACATGACAGTATAGCTATCATAGCTTGAATTCTATAAGAGATCTTGGTGGAGGACAATTTGGTTATTACTTTATCAGAGACCTGGACAGAGAAGCCCAAAGCATCTGTCACAGATTTGTCACTGTTGAGGTGGCATCGCTGTGTTCTCACAGACAAGCCAAAGTAATTTCATTTGGAGCAATAAAAGATACTACTTCAGGAGAATGGCTCTGCCTCAAAATTTCCAATGGAAGTGCACATAGATTTTTATTTACTCTCTGAAGGTTCTTTCAGAGAAAGAGGTCTGTTATTATGTTTTTACATACAGAAGAATAATTACATTAAAAATATTTTGAAGCAGCAGAATTCACTATTATAATTATCTCCTTCAAATATAAAAGAAATGCATAGAATGCCATCCATCTAAATATATACAGATGAGAATAACAGTCTGGTTTAGATTAGAAATAATAGGTAAAAGCCATAGATGAATTATATTCTCTAGAAATATGTAATATTTGCAAAAATACCAGAATTAAAAAAAAAAAAAATAAAATAGTTACCAGGTCATTCTTATCTAACCAATAGTAAATTTTTAACCTGTACTAACAACATTTTATGGTTTGCAGCCACAGATGAATGACATATCCAAAAGATCATGGTGGCGGTATTGCAATTTAAGATAATGATCCAGGGTTTCATTACCTATGGCAAATGCTAGTTAGAGAGCCCAATGTAGGTCTGCACTTAGTCATTCAAGCTAGACTATGAAAAATGTAAACAGATATGGTAGTCACATTACTCTTTTGTATTCTGTTAGCTGAGCAAATTTATTCATCTTTACTACTCATCTGGTCTCCTATGTCTGGAATAAACTTCTGGAGAATGCAGTATAAGACCTCATAGATAATATTTGTCTTTTCTCATAGTTGTGACTAAACCAAAGACAACTAGTGATATTGATTCTAAAATACAAACGCACAAAGAATGACTGATTCAAATCAAGTAATCAGCAAGTCTAAACAAGCAAAGTCAGGGTGTCACTAAAAATTTCAATCTAATTTTTCTTTAGCTTAGAAACTAATATAAGTAAGTACAAGTAGAAAGCAAAACAATTTTAAATGAACATAATCAAATAAATGGGTAAGGCTACTTAAGAAGCATTTTAGTATACACATATTCAAATGTGTGAGTTATATGTTAAACTAAAAATAAAAATACCATCACTGCCATTAGTGGAGCATTTCTAAGGTTGGAGAAGTCTGATTTTAGAAAGGAACAGAACAGAAACTGTACCTTTGATAAATAGATACTACTGCTGATCAGTTTAGAGCCTGAATACAGAGATTCAGTTTTCCATCTCTTTTATGATGTTTTCATTATTTTTAAAGATTGTGGAAAAAAATGTGTTGATAAATTTAGCAAAGAAAACTTTTTAATTCTTTCTAAAAATATTACCACAAATAGCAAAAATACAAGCATGCTCCAAATGTTCTCTAACGTTCTTCAAGATTCTTAAACATTAGTCAACACCTCTGAAAATAAGGGGAGGAATTCAAAATGACCATGAATTTTCAAACAGTAATGGCTAGAATGAAGCTGGAGAAATTATGTACTATCATGCAAAATAAATAAATAAATAAAAATCTCATGGTGATATTTTTACTATTCTTTTCTGCTGTTCAAAAATACATGACAATTGAAAGATGCCCTAGAAACAGTCATAATTGACCATTTAACATTACTTGTACTTCACACCTTTTTCCAAAATATTCCTCACATAACAATTAAAACATTTTACTCTCCTGATTCAATGAGTACCCCTCCAGATATCTCAGGTATCTTTGGAAGACACATGTCTTATAAAAATTTATGCAAAAAAAAAAATATATCTTAAGCCTATACCCATGCCAATATCTGAAGCAGTCCTCTTTCAAAGTCTAGAAGAAAGTACAAGGATATACCATCCTTTGTATTCAGTATCAGTAATGTTTGGAAGAGCAGCAGTTCAGGTTTGTTTCTGACTCTATTTCTGGATTGCAAATAATGCGTAAGTAACTTAAAGAAAAAAAGCTTTTTCTTGCTTTGTAGAAAGATACCATATATAATATCTGATTAAAATTTAAAAAGTGAAGGAATTGCTATCACTGTTAAAATACTAATACCCATCCCATAATCTGCCAGCTCTGAGACAGCTTGTGTTCAAAACTAACTCAACTGGATGCCTTCTTTATTAAAGGATTAATTAATTGAAGAACTTAAAGAACTGTAAGTTTTATGTTTGTTTTCCAGAGCACCAAGATTGAAATCACAGTCTCTCTGCACAACCTGTTTGTTAGAGTACTCATTTATCATGTCTTGCAATTTGTCACCAGAGTATAAAATCCCTTTACTTGGATGAAGTATTGTTATTCCTTAACTGTAACTGAAGGAATTTTAAAGTGTTCATCATATGAAAGGAACGTAAAATGCTGGACAGTTACCAGCATTTCTGCCCAAGTGCAGGAATACGATACTAAATAAATATGTCAGAAGTGTATTTAATAACTTCTAAGTAATGTGGACATGAAACATGCATAAAAAAATGTGAAAATGCTAGAGTATTCCATATCTATTCCCCCTCCTCTCCCCTCCCCCGCCCAACATATATAAACATACATCACTCCAACAAACCAGATCACCTAAACACCTAAGATATCAAAGGACTAAGCTGGCAAGGTAGATTTGCTGCAATAAGATCACAGAAGTTTTGTCTGAAACAAAGGCTTATCTGTCTTTCAACTTCTATCGAGTTAAGTCAAAACTTGCTCTAATACCATCTCTATTCTCACAGCTTCTGTTGTTTTTCACCCTAGAAGATATGTAAGCAACAGAAAGACAATGCTAGTATATGTAGTTCCATTTAATTAGAGCAGATTTTAAATTTTAATATAATGCAAGAATGGAATGGCATTTAAGAATCATGCAAGACAGGCATAAAAGCACTAGGTAGAAACTTATCTCAAGTGCTGGCACTGCCCAAACAGTAACAAAAAAGGATAAGAACCTCATATTGCTTTATACAGCAAAGGTTTCGGTTCTCTTGGCTACCCACTATACATGCATTTACCTTATTTACACACTCCGAAGACTTCAGATCCTTAGCAGAGGTTGATACAGGCAGAGACATCTCTTTCTCAGCCCTCTAAACAGTTATTAATATATAAGCAATATTCAAAAAATGAACCGATCCTTGTCAGGGTATTTGGGCTAACCACACCTGAGACCACATATTTACCTATAAAAGTTCTACAGAATTCAGATGGAATTTTAAGACAGGACAGCTTACAATACTTGAGAGAACAAGTGGTGCTAAGACTTAAGAAACTATTTTTAAGGATGTTTTGAAACTATCTCCCTGATTTTCAGGGGTTCTGAGTACACAGAGTCCCACAGGACATTAGCCTGTATCCAACACGTCAGATAGGTATATAACAGTGTAATCACTATTTTCACTTCAGTGATTTTTTTTTGTTTTAGCACTGCAACCTATGACTTTAAAAGAAAGTTTAGACTTTATCAAAGGAGAACACTGGCGTCATCAAAAGAAATTGATGAATTCAGCCCCAAGTACAGAAACAGCTCTTCCCACCCCCCCTTTTTGGGGGGGTGGTGTTTTTTTTTTTTTAATTGTAAAGACTTACACTAAGAACTGCTGAGTCTTCAAGGGATCCCATAGACAACTCCTTGTTTGGAGTTTTAAGGACAGTAAAATATGACTCACAGATTGACTGAAAGCCTGGCTTTAGTTTACATCTGGTTTAGGTTTAGGAGTCTGCATGCTGCGTAGCTGCCACAATTAACCCTTTCAGTAATAGCTGAACAAACAGCTAGAATTTTTGGATGTACACTGCTAATGAGTAAGCAAAAGTAAAAATTTGGCTAAGACAATAGTTGTTTCTGTAAAGGTAAATTAAAAAGATAACAGAAGGACATAGCTTGCAAGCATTAATAGAAGATCAGTGGATCAGTGTATCAGCGGATACAATCTCATATTACAAGGCAATCCATGGTCAACACAACTGTTGACATCTAAATGTTTAATAGGTTATTATGCGAATAAAAAATTGTAAGGAACCAAAGCATATCTACTACCTTATATCTCTCAGTCCCATCTTGATAATGCCCCAGCTTCAGATACAATTCTTGCTGCTGCACAAAATGGAACTTTCAGTTCTCTGATTGCCACAGCAGGTAGTAGATGTATAATTTCTATTGCTACACAGCTGAGATGAATAGATAATTTCAGGTCACAGTAAGAAGCACTGAAAAAATAGGGATCATGTACTTTTCCAAATTACTGTGGGACCCTTCTTGGAAGACACTTGTTAAAATATTAAGTGCTCTGTATCTGCTTAACAATTTATAAACACTTTCAGTCATGTTTATTTCAAGCCAAAGAGAAATAGCAAGCTGTACTGCCTACCTTCTTAGGATGGAGACTTCTGAATGTCTTGTTAGCACTCATGGTAGAAAACATACTTAAATTTCGAAAATATTACTTATAATTAGTTTTCAGCCAAAGATAGTAAGTATTACAATACTGTGGCACATAAATAAGCACTGACTGGCTCAATTCTATAGCATTGTATGGTATTACTCTTCTTTTCAACATTCTACTAATCAGATTTATTTTCTGCCTGACATTGTTTCTAATTGCATTTTAGCTGAGCTTCAGTGAAAGTTTTGCAATAAATGACAATTGATGAATTGGATTATGATTTGCAAGAATAAACTATTTTAAAGCTTAAATACTAACGAACAGCCAAAGAACAGCTTCTAAACAGTCTTAACTTATCATAAGTGCTTCATGAATAACTCTCACTGCCACTCTAATGCTTTAGTTCTTTCCTAAACAAAATATATGTTCTGAAGAACTTTATGGGCCACAAATCCAATCTTTTGCTAAATCACAACTGTGCATCCATATGCTAGTACTGACTGTACGACAGAGGTCCTAATCAACAAGAGTCACTCAACATTCTAGTGACCCTGGATGCCCAATTTTCTTTTATATGGTGAGTTGATTTAAGTCATGTGACAAGTGCTAAAGTTTCATCCCTGGAATGACATAAGAAAAGAGTCATTGCTTAGCATGACTGCATCAAGGAACATTGCTGACAGCCAGGAGAGATCAAAAGCAGATCAAGTTGCTTAACAAACTATATGTCACTGAAGTTAAGAAGGCTAAAGTAAGAATCCTGGAGAGCTGTGAAATCTGGGGGCAACAGATGGAGCCAAACTCACTTGGTTTTGAATGAGAAGCTTTACCTGTTCTTAGGTATTCTACTCTTTTACAGTAATCTACCATATTAACTTTACCTCTGGGGTATATTTTATCTAAAATCAGCAACAAGGTCTGAACAATCTGCAAGTATGTTGTTGTATGGTTAGAGTAACTTCTGCTACACTAGTTTAGATGACTTACAGCTTAGCTGAAATGTAAATTTCTGAATTATTTATCTTGGACAGGTACACATTGTGCCTTCTGAAAATCTTTTGGACTTCCACTTTGATTTGAAATCTCTGTACAGATTTGGTTTCTAGCATTTACAAATTGAAAAGCATATAGTGTTCATGATAATTTAAAGTGGACAGGAGCTTCTACAGTCAAAAAATTTTGAACATCCCAAGTTCTTTTTCTTAAGAAAATCAGCATAACTCCTTTAATACAATCACAAGCCCTAGCTCTGAACCGTGAAACAGCATGACAGATTTTCGCAGAATTATAAAGATGATTTACATCTATATGCCACTGTGTATGTTGCTGACATAGGTACATAGAAAAATATAGCATTTATAGACTGAACTATTTAATTATTGTTACATAGCAATTTTCATAATACCTTTCCTCTAGCTTGTGGTGGTGCTTCATTTATTTTTGTTGTTGTACTTATTTGTAATTTTACGAAAAGATCCTTTTGGGACTGCCTTCCCCCCATTTTTACTAAGTGTGATCTCACTGTACACAGTTCACAGGGTATTTGAAACTAACATACCCTTTATACTGGTGACAGTACCAGTAATGTTATATGCATATTTTCAGTGATTAAATTAAAAACAAAAACATGCAAACAAACAAAAAGAACAAGAAAATGTGAAATCCTCTCATAAAATATTCCTCCTAAACACAGCTGAAAATGGGGTCACAGCTACAGCCCACATCTAACTGCAAAACTGGAATGCAGTCATAGGCATCCATTTCCCTCTCTAAGTTTGGTGACAATCAGTTTTTCTTGGAAATACTCAATACTCATCTCATTTTCAATGGCTTCAAAAAGAGAGGATCATATTTAGGATTCTGTCATAATTTGTTTAGTATCTTAAGCTCTCTTCCTGCTCAGTCATTTAATAAGACACTTAGTAGTTACTCAAGTGGTAAGGATCCAGGTACACATTAGCAAAACTGGCAGTGTACTTGAAATAAATGAAAAAAGAAAACCAGTTTGAAGACGTTTTAGCCTTTCAGCTAAAATGTGCATTATTTTAAAAAGACCAGCATTTAATTTGCCTCTGAGCCTATTACAACTACGCAATTGGAATATGCAGAAGTTTTAGTGAATCCTTTTACAATCCGAGCTTTCTTTAAAGCAATTGATTTTTAATTCGAGGTGACACACTTCTTTGAAAAATAGACAGCAAAAAGCATTTTGCATCACTCAGAGTTGATAAGAAAGTGGTAAGATTTTTACTTCATATCCAGAAGAGGATGCAGAAGGGGGCCAAAGCTATTTCCTAAAAACGCTTTTCCTAAAGGGAGCAGGGAGTCAGGATGTCTGCAACTATTCTTCAGTTTCATTAACTACTGAACAGAATGACAATGGAGATTCAAGCCTAAGGGCTGGGTCTGGAAGCACAGAAAGAATTTGCCTGAAGTCTTGTGGCAGAATGAAGCGTGTAATTCCCATTTTTACAGAAAGCTGTCTTTGATCGCTACACAGTGTAGATTTATTCCACAAGAGATTTATGTCTGTGTGCAAATTTCAACCTTGATCTAAAAATGTTTAAACCCTTGTCCATATTATTATACTTTTGGTGAACTTGCGAAGGATAACGTCTTCATCCCTAGAAGTTCTTAAACATGCGCCTGAATTCAAATACCTTCCCTAAATCAAAGCTAAGCATCTTTCTCCTCTGTTTGGAAGCTTGGAGTTCGCCCCTTGTATAATCCGAAAGTTGCAAGAGCTATAGAAATGTTTTTTCTTATGGCTGAACTGTGGGATTCTTCAGGGCAGCAGCTGGATGCTGCTTCAGTTTGCTCTTCAGTATCATAGTAAGTGATCTTGAAATAACTTTAAATTCTACTTCTAAATACTTAAAATACATTTTTAAAGAAAACATACAAATAGAAAGTTTGATAAGGGCAAGAAGAGAAGGTCAGATTTTGTTCTGTATTTTTTTTTTGTTGTTGTTGTTGTTCTGTAATAGTAACAAGTTTTTGTTTTAATACAGAACCTTCCATTGTAGGTTATTCCGGGACTAATGATTTACTAAACCATTCCATGCTCTCTAGAGTCCTGGCATTTGAAACCATTCAAAACAGTCAATAAAGATCTTTTCACTGTTTTATTTGAATCCATCTCTCCACAGTTTATCATAATGGCATACACATGCCTAGTCTGATGGAGAACTTTAACAAAAATATTAAATATTGTGTATGTTGCTGACTAATATTTTCAAACTCTTTATCTTATTTAACTTAAACTTAGTGCTTAACCCTCAGTGCTATTTTAAGAAGTGCTATATGTGTTCTTTAAAGAACTCTAGCAAATGCACTTTCTGAAGTTTATTTTTAAGAAATGTCATTATACAAACATGAGGGAAAAAAAAATACTTTCTTTGCATATGTCTTCAACAGCATTTTGGACCTAATTCTAAAATATTTTTGTCATGGTTATGGCCCAACGCTTTGACATTTTTTCTTATGGTCAGTACTCACACACGTGCACACAAAACAAACAGTGATTTTTTTTTGTTCTAGTTTTGTGACATAAGATTTTACCTAATTGATTTGATGCTGTTTATTTTAGCAACCTCTTTAAGGTTATCAGCAGAAAATAATGAATTATTATAATGAAGTTGATAAACTAATGGCCATCAAAAGAAAAAAGCAAAGAAATCAAGGAAACAAAAGCCTACCTGGGAAATTAAAGTATACACAACTACTTTTATATTGCCATAGAATTTCTCAAAGTGATAGAAAAAGTAATCTCGGATATATGTTGAAAACATATAATTAACACTTAATCTAACTTCAGTACCTCGCAAATCTTTCTTCATTTTGCGGAGATCCTTTTGAAAGTCTTCGAACTTCAGCTGTGAAGCCTGAAAGAGATCTTGTGGCTCAGGAAGAGGAAAGATGCATTGCTCTTTTCCAGCATCCTGACAACAACACAAATAGGCAGTTACATAGTGGTCACTACATTTTTATTTAATAAAATATAACACAAATAACACATGTGCATTTTCTTATCTTAGCCAGCATAAATGCAATTTTATTAAACTGATTCTTGATCTTGAGTTTAAAAAAAGCAAAATCTATCCTCACTCACCTCATCAAAATTACGCAAATAGTATGAGACAATGTAAGATAGAAGACTTCTGCTGTTGTCCTGTGTAGAAAACAAAATTGTTGTTGTATTAAGACTCCCTCAGGAAATGCTCATTCAAGTCCCTTTTAGTCACGCATAGAAATTATTTTTTATAGGTCTCTTTTTTTGGGCGTGGGGGCGGGGGAGGGGAGGATGGAAGGAAAGTGGAGAGATTTCACTTAAACACAAACCAACAAGAAAGACAACAAAAAACCCTATTAAACAATCATTAAAAACAGTAACAGAAAAATATTCTGTAACATTTCCATAAGCCATTCCTGCTTTTAGAAATGTAGTTGATTGTAAACTGAATCTTTGCATTTGAAATTTCTGAACAAGGGAAAAGAGAAACTAATTCTACACTGGTGTATACAACTTATCTAGGTAACATTCAGAATTTTTTGCTCATTTATAACTAAATATTAAATAAGCAAATAGTTATTTTTCTAAAATAATATTTGGATTTGTTGAGGAAACTACTTTCTGCTTATTTCCCATCTGTAATGGAACTTCAACAATAAATCTTTGACTTGGAGAGGACTTCAGATAAAATTATGTTTTCAGGTGGAATAATATTTTATAAGAACTTTTCCAACTGAATAGCAACAAATGAATTTAAAATGTATTTTGAAATTGGAAGGCTAGTGGTCACAATATTTGGGTCACCAAATTAAATTTAATGTGCCTAAGTATTCAACTAAGTTCTGAAACTGGTGCTCTACATATCAAGTTCATAGTAAATTCATAAGGTTTTACTAAACTAAGCTGCCCTAGACATGCTGTACTACGGCATCATTCACATCATTGTTCCCTTGGCTTACTGCTGGAACAGACACACCAGAATGGAGTTCCTTTCTAAGAATGTAGTTGACATGATAAAGCTAGATTACTCGCGTTATCTAATATAACAGCTAAAGCATGTGTAGTTAGGGAAACAAGCTCTTCTTTTTCTTCCTGAAGAGTAAAACTTGATAATCATGGAATCATAGAATTGTAGGTGTTGAAACTCGAGTTGAAACTCTCTGCTGAAAAAGGTTCTCTAGACTAGGTTGTAAAGGATATTCAATATCTCCAGAGGAGACTCCACAACTTCTGTGGGCAGCCTATTCTAGTGCTCTGTAACCTTCATAGTAAAGAATTTTCTCATCATATTTGTATAGAACTTCTCGTATTCTAGTTTGTGCCCAGGTCCTCTTTATATGGGCACTGTTGAGGATCCTGGCCCCACCCACTTAACACCCACCCGTTATAAGAATCTCCAAGCTCAACAGTTCCAGGTCCTGTAGTCTTTCCTACAGGAAAGGGAGATGCTCTAAGCTCCTGAATAGTTCACTAGACAAATTTTGGGCCAATTTAAAGACTTAAGAATTAAGAATTTCTTTTGATATGCCTTTCTAAAATACACACTGTTAATTTAAAAATGAAAGAAGAGTGATTTGTGGAAATATTTTAATATTTTAAGCCCAACAGGAAATCTCAAATCAACTTACACTGCTCTTGACATCTTTCAGTTTTGGCAGGATATCTAGTCCAAACCCATCAGCCTGTCCTCGTGTTCTATTTCCACCATTCATGTAATTTCCAAACGCAAGAACCAAACCTAAGACCTGCATAACTCCTGACCCATTTTTCAGTGTCTACAAAAGAGAAAAAGAGAAATATACACAAAGGTGTAGAATATTATTAATGTGTTGTGAATGGAAAACCTTATCTGCAAAACTGATATTAATTTAATATGTATTTACTATTTAAATATAAAATATATAGATTATATGTAAAATGAATATGATTTATATGTGTAGAAAACAGCATTATTATAAGAGGTGATCATTTAGGAAAAAGGAAACAGTATTTCCTTGAATGGTGCTGGTTTTAATTATATATTTAATTTAGAAGAGGGTTTTGCAACAAATCCCTAAAACACCCATTTAAAAAACAAACAGAACTTTAAGAGTTAAAACAAAATATTAAAAATTATGAAAATACTGACAAAATTTGCATGTTAAAGCTATTTGTTCTGCTTGTGGTGCTTCCCCCCCCCTCCCCCCAGCCTCCTCCATGGGACTACCAAATTACAGGAATCTCTTCCAGCTAGAGACACCAGTGCCTTCTCTCAATCATTTTATCATTGATATTACTGAGTTGCACACTTCAAAAAACCAAGCAAACATAAGGTGAACGGAGCCTGTATTCCTTTGGAAATGAATTACAAAATTACTATAAAGAGGAAAGATTTTGCTTTGATGAACAGAAAAGGTGCATTCTCTTCCCGCGACTGATACGCATTTATGGCAATATATGATATAGTTCAGACCTAAAAGCTAATTTTAAAATTGGCTTTGATGTTGAATCGCAATTATAAAATGTTCTATTCTGAAGGACTGCTATCCTTCAGAGGATACATATTATGAAATGTAATGAGTTCTTAGAGCAAATAAAGAAAAATCTTTCGAAATATGAATACAACTTAACAAGACTAAATATCAAAAATATAGCTCTAAGTCTTTATGGAACACAACCTACCTCACAGAGTTTCTGTAATAATTCAAGTTTGCGATGGATTGAACAAATGCTTTCTGAAAATGTTGACTGAAACAAGATGCAAAATACACGTTCTGAAAAGTTGGGAATTAGTGAGAGTTCATAGAGGAACCTGTAGAAATTAATGGAGAAAATAATCACAGAGTTTGTTTTGATTTGTTCTTGTTTCTTTTATATAATCTATAGCTAGTTTACAATAGCATGCAACATTTTCTGTAGTGAATAAAACTGTATTATTTTCTAAGTATGTTCTTACTGTTCTGGTTTATCCAAAGACTTAGCGTTTTCTTTCTCCTTAGACGCCTTGCTGTGCTTTTCTATTTTTTCTAATTCATCTGATTGTGCTCTCTGAAATAAAAAAATAAAGTAATTAAAAAGTACACACAAGTGGAAATGCCCATGTCTCTAATCTTGTCTATATGCTTTTCTTTCCAGCATCTGCTTACAATGAAATTACTGAATTCATCATATTCTTTAAATAGAATTACATAAAATGGAAACAAGAAGAACTTATAATATTATTGGCTACTGATAAAATGCAAAATATAAGACAATCATTCAGACAGACATTGAGAAAACAGTATTCACCTCCACTTAGTAGTGAGTCTATATTAACGAGTGTAAGCGCTTATATTTAAACTGCCTAGTTCCTTGGAGGACTCTGTGGTATGCTGTACTGTCTGTTCTTCAGTATTCCAATCAAAACAAAAAGAGGTTCACTTCTTTTCCTGTTCCATACTATAAAACCAAACAACATAGAAAGGACGGAAACCTTTTCTAACTCTTCTTTTAACATTTGTGTTTTTTTCAAAATAGATTCAAATTAAGTATCTGTGCAAGAATGAAAGAAAAAACAGCAAATATATATACATTCATTTCCTTAGGAAATACATACATTTTTGAACTTCACCCCAGAACTCAACAGCAGATACAAAAAACAACATTCTAACTACTTAATGCCAAAGCACTACGAATGGATCTACATTTTGTCTTCCAAGATTTTGCACAACTAATGGAAGAGTAAGCAAACTACCTAGGATCATACTGCCATAGCTCCATCAGCAATTTGAAACTAGAAAGTCAAGTTCAGACAGTTCTTCTGAGGTTGTTAAACATCTCACGTGGAAGAGGGAAAATGCTCTTGTGAAATCAAAACACGAAGATAGAAAAGTCAGAACATAATGGAGAGTTTCTCTAATCAACTGAAACAACTGCAAGACTATCTGTCTCAAGTACTACATATCCTAGTATGTACTCAGGGTTCCTGTTGATATTCTTTCAAGGTTCATCTTCCTTAACGTAGCCTAGACTATTCTATGAAGAGCTCTAATAGTATTGGAGTAGTAATATTGCTAACAACTTTCTCCCCTCAGCAGTAAACTTTTTTCTCAATACTATAGTATTATAATGGTAGCAGTATCTGTTTCACAGAATTACAATTAAGGTGTGAAGTAAGCTCTGGAGATCTAGTCCAACATTCTGGCACAAAGTAGAGGCAGCTAAAGCAGGTTCTCAATGCTGCATCCAATTGGATTTGTGCGAACTGCAAGACTCCCACCCTAGTATTTGATCAAACTTACAGTAAACAAAGCAAAGGGAAAGGTAGGACTACAGAAAACTTTTTTTTTTTTTTTTTTTATACCCACAGAGTAGACACCTTGAAATTATGAGTGAACTTGTTGTAGATAATTTTTTCCCCTCAATCACTTGTTACATTATCTTCCATGTTAGTAAATCCAGTTTATCTATCAGTCTTTTTTAGATTAAGAAAATCCAAGGAATTAAGAAACCTTCACTTTCCAGAGGACCATAGCATTTGACTTCTACACCTTAAAAATTCTAGCATGCTCAGTGCTGTTTGCACTCAAAAATTAAGTTCTTTTGAATCTGATACCACCATTTAACAACAGAATTGAGAAAATTTACTCTAAAAGAACATATGGGGCAAAACAGTATCTGGATAAATTATTATCATGTTGTATCTGTATTCATAGCATATAGATTTACAGAATAACCTAAAAAAAGGGAAAAAGATTATTGTCACAAAAGGCTTATCTTCTAAAAATACATAACTGATGATAAAAATGTAAATATATATCTTTTACCAAAATGGCATTCTAAGATTTTGGTGTTATAAAGATCTGATGTAGAGAGATTTGCTTTCAAAAACCTAGGGAAAGTCAACAACTAAGTCTTTGCTATTAAAGAAATAAGTGGTTTCCTTCCTTCTCAGAGGCCTCACATAGTTGTTAGGAGTGATTGTAATCGTCAGAACCAATCCTGAATCACAAAGCCTACTAACAAACTGAATGGTCTCCAAAACTTGAGAGCGTAAGAAAGTTGACCACAATCAGTATTGTGATGACTAAATTAATACATTTATCCTTATCAGAAAAGATAGAAATGTATTATCAGTAGAGGATGACTAAATTGGATGTGATACATTTATCCTTATAATTCCACAGGGATCTTCTTTTGTAACTACATTTTATTAATGTTGACAAGAAAGAAGTATTAGACATTCCCAGTCACAGGGAGCAGAGCTGAGAGGTGGAAATCAGATGCAAGAAAAGCAACCTTAATGGATATACTAAAACCATGATTGTGTATTAAAAATTACTTCTGTTTTACGAATTTAAGTATATTACTATTACTTAAGGTACTTCAATATCTATTAACTTAAATACTCATTGCTAACTTTCTTGAACTATCAAAATTGTGGTTTTCAAAGAAGCGTCCAAAACAGTGTGAACATATACTTTTTGTACAATAATTCTTATGTTCTATTAAAAATATATATATATACACACACATATGCATACATATATGTTTGGATTTAAAATGAAACATAAAAAAAGGGAGTAACAAATAGTAGTATGGTACAATGCAACTGCTTACTAAAGCATTGCATTAGTCTCAAGCTGTTAAGTTTTATAGATAGGAAAACTAAGGACAGGACCTCAGGAATTAAAATTGTCAACTGTAAGATCACATATTTGTCAAAGTATCACCCTCTTGCTCAAGCAAAATAAGAACTTCTGTTATCTCTGACAGTTATAACTCCCACCTGTCTTCTAAACTGTGGGGGGCAGAATCCACCACCTTTCCAACAGCCTGTTTCAGCATTTTTTTCTATCCTCATCCCTGGAGCACTTTCCCTGATAGTTTATCTAAATTATCTATGCTGCAGCTTAAGCACATGTCCTGCTCCAAAGAAGACAGGAAAGAGGCTTCAACCAAACATATTTATTCTACTCCAAAAAATTCCACTTCATTCACATTTTGCCTGGTAAATTATGGCCTAGGTTTAAAATCACTGTTTCCTTCTGATCTCTCATTAGTCCACATTTCATTCATCAAAATGAATTACTTAAAATTATTTTTGTCATGCTTGATGACATTGAATATGAAAACATTTCTATATAGTATACATTAATATATCATATGCCAAAATAAAATACAGCATAGCTCCAAAATCTTACCAGAATGAAAAGTAGCCACTATCAATGTATTCTTTCATTTAACATAGAACTCCTGTAATCTACTGTCAAAGCATACTTTTTGAAGCAGCTTCTACACAGCCCTTCGAAGTGCCACTTCAGCTTATCTTCCGCAGGCTTTTCTAGAACATCCTATAAAACACTGCCAAAGGCACATCTAAAATTGAGATACATAGCATTAACTCTGTTCATTTTTCCCTTCCACTTCCACTTCTTCCTGTCTTTCACTCTCTAGCTCCCAACAGCCCCCAATGCCTGCAATACTACTGCAATACAAACTGAGATTGGTGTTATTCACTCTTTAAAAAGTCATAATGCCTACTATACAACTCATTTGATTGAATATAAATGCAGGTAGTTTATTTACTCACTTTGGTATTTTTCTACTAATTTAACTGACAGACCCGTAAGTGACTTACAACATACGTATATTACCAAGCAAATCAGAGAATGTTGGGGATACATGAATATGTACATTATCATGCAATGATATCAGTTGCTTTACCAACTGAATTTTTCAACATTTCTAACACAGTTTCCAATTAACTGCAAAACTTTCCAGTTCTGAGAATTGCAGGTGCAATTTGAATTACCACTAAGATTTGAATCTTGGTAGAGTGGAGGCAAGCACTGCAAATTTCTGGTTACCTTTTTCTCTTACAAAAGACATTTGAAAGTTTATGAAAGCATTGCCCTTAATTTATTTAAAGAGATAGACCTGACAACATAACAAGAGTCAAATTAAGGAAGTATTTGCATTTGAATTTGTGATGTGAAGAAATCTGAAAGGAACGAGTGCAGAAACAATTGTTTGATGCAATTTAAAAACATTTTTATACACTCTTTTTCTCAAAACTGAAGATACAAGCAGGAACAGACCTTAGTCTTACCTGATTTCAAGATGCAGTATTTTAGCTGGTAAGAGGCCACCTGCTTTCAAGATGAACATTCATTTGTCTGCAAATTATTGTATTTCTCATCACAATCAATATGGTCTACCATATATACTGAATTGATAGCTCCATTCAGAGTTTTACCTGCTTTTTCTCTTTCTAAATCAACTTGCCACCCAAAAGCACAACTCTTAAGGAATTTCGGGAACCTAATGATTTCTGTTTCCCTCATAGCAAGTTAAAAAAAAAACAACTCAACATTTTTTAACATAGTGGGAAAAATATATCCCAAGTGTTCCTAAGCTAAATAGAAACAAATACTTTTTCAGTGCTAAAATAGCAAAATGGAATATAATTCAAAACCAGACTGCAAAGAAACTACCAATTTATTCCAAACTAGAGTTCTGTATTCATCAAGCAGAGAAATGCCCAATTTGAAGTGTGCTTGCCTTTTTTTTTTTTTTTTTTTTTTTTTTTTTTTTTTTTT